>NW_026067906.1:1669210-1738310 GCF_014885135.2 Alexandromys fortis
AGGTGAGCATCCAAACTGCCTAGGCTCCCAAAAAACCAATAGGTGCAGTAGTATCAAAAACCCATTGCCATTGTTCTTGAGGTCTCAGTAGTCCTCATTGTCCACTATGTTCAGCGAGACCAGTTTTAACCCGGGCTTTTTCAGACCCAGGCCAGCTGGCCTTGGTGAGTTCCCGATAGAACATCCCCATAGAATTCGGGTTCTTAGAGAAGCTAAATAAGAAGGAGAACCCAAAGAAAAACATATAGGCATCCTCCTGAACATTAACCTTCATCAGGCGATGAAAGGAGACAAGAGACAGAGACCCACAGTGGAGCACCAGACTGAAATCTCAAGGTCCAAATCAGGAGCAGAAGGAGAGAGAGCACGAGCAAGAACTCAGGGTTCCATATTTTTTACCATAAGATGTGACCCCTTGGCATGTGTGGGTGGAAGTGAGGGGTATTTATAAGCCTTCCTTAGTCCTTGAACAGGACCATACAAGGAAAGAATCCCTTTCCTTCTAACTCAGCAATTCAAAATTTCCTCATGTGAGAGGTGCCCTCTGCACACAAAGAGGGGCCAGAAACACAATGCCGAGAAGAATCCTAACAAACAGACTTTGTTAGTAAACCCTTGCTTGCCCATCTATTACTAAGAGATCAAACTCCTTTGGCTATCCATCCCTGGGCTGTCCACACTCCATCAAGCTATGGAGCAAAAGTCCATAGATTCCATTGCTTATTTGTCTTGTTTTGTGTCTATTGGGGTGTGTGTGGTTGTTTGTTTTATTGTGGGGTATTTTGAGCCTTCGTTTCTGTGTTACTCATTTAAAAAAAATACGTGTTAAAATCATCATACAAATTTATGTTAAAATTATTTGTTTCCTTGTTTTTGTTTGTTTTAAGGAATATCTGCCATGAGCCAAGGAATCTAGCACTAGTAAGGAGAGTTACTTTTTGAACATTACAAAGAGCTTATGTGTCACTTTTATTTTCTGCACGGTTTGCCCACAAGTCTTAGTTTCCACATGTATTTATATTACTGAATAATAAACCCCTTTCTGTCATTTTTACTGGAGTGCAAAAGACCAAATGCATAAAACGTGGGGCTGTGTTATTGCAAGGTTAAAGACATGGCCATTGTGTGCCTGCTGTGGAGACAGGTGCCAATTTCAAGCCGAATTAAAATCGGACTCTGGTTATTGCTGTTTCCCTCGGTCTCATGTTCCAACAAGATTTATAGATTCATTGCTCATATGAGCTGCAAGAAACCCCATGAAACACTCTGGCCCAGATCCATTGTGTCTGCTTGCAGATACTTAAACCATTCCAGGCAGATGCTTGTCTAGTGGCTGGACTTTGAGTCTTTCCCAAGTTCTCTGTGTTCCATTCAGTGCTCTATTGCTACACAGTTGGGCAGGATGCTTTATTTTTCTTGACTTGTAGTACAATAAAAAATTTAAGTATCTTTTTCCTTCTATTTGCCATCTATTCTTTATGAAAAGAATGTGAGTGTGTTGTTATGATTTGATTGATACTATTAGAAATAATATAATCTCATCTTTTTCAATAAATATCATTTTTTAGAAAATCCCTTTGAATTTAAAACGGCACTGAACAAAGCCCTTGATTGTGGTGGGTAATCAGGGAGCATCAAGGACATTCACAGGGTAATAGAGAGTAAGGAAGAAAGAATTCTTTCCCACGTTAAATGAGTCTAATCTTGTGGATTTTTAGTTTCAAACTGAATCCAACTAAGTTTGGAATTTGTTACTTTCCCGCAATTGATATCCCACTTTCTCTATGAAAAAAAAAAAAAAAACAAGCTTACCACAGTCCTAATACAATCTCAGAAACATTTTAGGGGTGGTTACAATTTACTAAATAAAAATGAAACACATTTATGAGTTAAAGAGTCATAATTAGAGAGAAAGATGTTAAATTGTACATGCAAAATATGAACTTTATAAAAGGATTGCAAATTTACACTCTCACAAAACTGAGTGACATCCGGAAATGATCACTATACAGACACACTTTATAATACATTAAATTCCCAGTTTTCCATACTTATTAAAATATCCAACAAGTATAAAAAATAACCTTTTCCTAGAATTAAATGATAAACTCTATGAAGATAATGGCATATCTGTTTACATACCAATCTGTGTGAGGGATTAGCTCCAAACTTCTACTCTTCTGGGACCTCATTGCCTTTCTCTCTACTCATAAAGAATATGGATTAACATCTCTATAATATAGCATTTATTTTAATATTCACCCACAAAAGGATGAAGATGAATCCTTACCTCCTGAAAAAAGCAAAAATTAACTTAAAAATTTCAAACTCTCCAAAGTATGACCTGAAGGAATGAACCTGCCTGAAGAAAATGTAAATATGTACCTCTCTAATATTAACTAGGGCAAATGATTCTTCATAATGATATTTCATTAAAACTAAAGACTTTTATGTTCCAATCAATATTACTAAGAATGTCAAAATGAAATCACATGTATAAATACATCAAAGTTGGTAAATTATGAGTCATGTAAACCACATTAAGGCTCTATAGACCAGTTTAGAAAATTAAATAAAGTTTTATCGACATTAAATACTTTAAGATATTACTGAAAGAGTAGAGATTCTATAAAAGCATCAAAAAATATATTATGTGCCTGGATTGGAAATGTAGATTCAGTGAACCTTCAAGATAAACTTTAAAAAGTATTCCTGGTGTATTTGTTTTTATAGAAATTGGCAAACTAATTCTAAATTTCATGTGGCTCTACTGAGAAGGTGAAGCAGCAAGCACAACATTGGACAAAAGAGATATTGAAGGGGTAAAATGACCTACTTGCTATAAAGTTATGGTAATCAGGGCAGTGTCATAGCTGTATAAAGACAGAAAACATATTTCCTGACAGAAAAGAATCCAGGAATATACTCATACACTTACTGTAGAAAAAACTATAGAATATATTTATGAAGAAATTGTTGCCTTTTTAGATATGCTCAAAGAAATCAATACCAGACCTAAGAAAAATAAGAGAAGTAATTCATACAGTGTATGCTATATAAAAATTAAGCTAAATTGACAATAGATAATGATTTAAATGCATAATTAAAGGTTAGTTGTGAAAAGATAATAATGGAAATGAAATCATGCATGAAGTTGTTGATTTTGATTGTCAACTTCATGGAACTTAGAGTCATCATGATGTTGGGTCTCTGGGCAGATCTGTGGGATCTTCAGATTAGGTTAATTGAGATGGTACTACTCCACAGGCTTGGGTCCTTGAGAGAATAAGACATAGAAAGGGCCCTGAGTAAGAATATTAATCACTTACTGTTTTCTGACTGTGGACACAATGTTACCAGCTGTCTTGACCTTTACTGCTATGACTTCCGAGTAGTGATACACTTTATCCCTTGGGGCTTAATGCTGAAAAGAGGCATCATCCCTTAACATGCTTCTACTCATGAATTTTGCCATAGCAACAATGACATTAACTGATACAGTAAGTATGATTCACAAAAGGAAAAAGAACAATAGCTTGTTAAATCAGATTTTATCAACTCATAAAAGCTGTTCTTTGAAAGAGAGAGTAAAAGAATTAGAAATAACATAAGCGATGCATATGCTCAATATACATTGAGAAGTTAACATGTGAAATAATAAAATGGAACAAAATGTTATTAAGAGGCATATAATCATGAAATGGTTTCCAATGCCATTAGTTATAAGGGTAATGTGATTTAAGGCATTGGGCATATATGACCACGTACCTACTGAGGTAACCAAAATGCCAAGGATTGGAGAAAATATAGAGCAACTAAAGCTCATCACTGCTGGAGAGAGAGCAAACAGTATTTGTGGATATATCAGTATGAGAATGCATAAACAAATGGCTATACCTTTATTAAATAGAGAGCCATGCAGAAAATCAAGTAATTAGATACAAAATGAAATAATACATACAGTGGTTTGAATAACTCTCATAAGAGCATTAGTGAAAAGCAGTGTTGTAAAACAGCTTGGACCTTCACACATAGAAGATATGGTGATGACAAGGGAAGCCGAGCAAGGGACAAAATGAATGGGTTAGGAGGTAAGTATTTATTTTGTTGCCATGGAAGCAGTTGAAACTGATGGGAAGGAAGATATCATCATAAAAATGAAGCTTATGTAAGCAAAGTAGCACTAGCATAAGTTATTATCATAAGAACTTAAGAGGGCTGGAGAGAAGGTGCAGTGATTAAGGGTGCTTGCTGTACCATCATGAAGATGAATAGTTCTGATCTCATTACTCCTGGAACAAGCTGGGGCACCCCACAGAGCCTGTACCTCCAACTCCAGGGGACCCATCGCCCTTGTCCTGCTTCCATGTACTTATGTGTACACCCACACACACATAGCAAATACATGTCAGTTTTAAAAGAGGAAAAGATTTAAAAAAAAAAACTCAGTATCTAGCCAGAAGTTATGAGCTACACACAGAATCCAGCTACTCACAGGCCGAAGCAGGAGTTACATGAGCTCAACAGCAACTTTGGGAAAACCTGCATCAAAGTAAAACTAAACAAAAGAGCAGCTAATGCAGGCTCGTTGGCAAAGTCCTTGCTTAGCCTGTGCAAAGGGATGCAGTTCCTTGCATTACATCTCTACATGAAGCAAACTCTTGGGGAGAAAGCAGAAATAACCTGGAGCTGCTGAAAAGTATGTAGTCATATAGCAAGCTTATTCCACACTTCTTGCATGTTTTCTTTGCAAGAAAGGAAATAAGACAATTCTACTCAGTATTTACTCAGGGAAAATAAAATATACCGATAAGGCTTTGAATTAAAGTTGAGGTGAAGTTTTATCTTAAATAGTCAAAAGGCAGAAGAAACATAAATGTCTAGCACTAAATGGAATGTTTTTTTTTAAAAAAAAAATAGCTGTGGTCTACATATACATTGGTCAGACATCTATCAACTAGTATCAATTTAACACAGAAAGCAACCTGGATGGATAAGTTTAAATAGTCACTGGAAACAGCCACGTATAAAATGTAGACTTTCCTATGACTTCTTTCAGATGACAGTCTGAAGATAACTCACGGTGACAGGATGCATTTCAGTGATTGTACAGTGAGGAGGATGGGGGGGGGGGATTGATTGCCAAGTGACCACGGGGAAATTTCTTATGTGATGGGAACGTTGTGTGCATCTTGATCTCAGTTGTGATCACCATGCATTACACATTTGTCAAAACTAATCTTACACCAAAAATAAACACCTCGTACCAAAAGCATTTCAGATTTTGCCTCCCTAAAATTAACTAATGAAGAGGAATAGACACCTGTGCACCTCACAGTTTTCTAAGCTTGAGAATAAAGACCAGGTTTGTGTTATCTTTATAAAGCTACTATCACGAGAAAGCAGCAACACTTCCTTCCTCAGAGACTATGGAAAGGCAAGTGAGGCATGAATAGGTTGTCCAGTTCTACAAGTAATTTTCAGGTGCCTTCAATCGCCCTGGATCCCGTCAGAGAAAATGAGACATAAAGATACAAAGAACACGGTGGTCTACTGAACACAGATCTGTCAAGGGCTAACGCTCTAACATTGTGGGAGCAGTGAAACCAAAGTCATAGTTCACACAGGTGAAAATGAGGCATTCTAATTCATATTTCATAATCATATGATAAGGATACAATTGAAGGAAGAATACAGATGAACTGTAATTACAAAAGGAGCATGCTCAGTAAACTGCAATCTCAAAAACCAATAAGGCTGTAAAAGTAAATGAAGTCTGTATGGAAAAAGAAAAAAAGATATTTTTGTATTCCTCAGTGTTGGAACAAGATGAAAATAATGAGAGATGATATATAACAAGAAACACTGATTTAGAAAGACTGGAATTTCCCAGAGACTGCCAAAGAATAGGTTATCTTTGTGCTTATCACTGGACATACAGAGCTTCCCTTGGTAGATCTCGTGGGGATGCAGACACCTCACCTCAGCACCTCTTGCTTCTCTGTCCCAGTGATATCAGGAGATTGTGTTTTTGGCTCACTTACAGTATTCACTATTTGTGCTTCTAAGAACACTAAAATGCAATTGAGAAAGCTTACAAAAAGTCTATAGCCTACATTCAAGTATAAATCTGGATTTTCTTATAAATGATGACCAAGTTAATTCGAATATTAAAGCTATACATCATGATAAGCAAAGTTTATTCCAGGAATGTTGAGGACAGTTCAATGTTATGAAAGCCATTGATGCTTTTCTTGACATTAATAATTTAATGAAGAAAGAATATTTATAATAATCTTTAAGGATTCTAAAACAGCATATAATAAAATTCAAATATCATTTTTAATTTTTAAGAGCTCTTGTTGAATTAGATATTGATGTTTACATAATAATATTGCTTACAGAGTTATAACTTTATGCTGAGAAAAACTAAATTAGCTGACAAAATTCAAGAATAATAAACACTGCAGCGTCTAAGTATCTAATAAATACTCAAGTATACATATTTTCATGTATGAGAATCATTAGCTATCCTTGTACTAGCCATTACTTTTCAGAAAAATCAATTGATAGACTGCAAAGACATGTGAGCTAAGCACATATCTATTAAAAATTATATAAAACCTATATGAAAAAATAGAAAAATATGAGACACGTAAAAGATAAAGAAACAATAAAATCATTTTTTTGTCTTGAGTATTTTTCAAATGAATTAGTTTTTTTTTGAATTCTTCTGCTTAATCAGGTTTGCCTTGCTAGTTCTCAACATCATTTTTAAACCATGTTTTCTGGCTTTCCTCAAGAAAGCATTGAGAATAAGTTTCACCCCTTCTAAGACTTTTATTAAAGCACCAATTCCTATATTCTGACTCCTCCCACTTCACCAGACATCTCAGTGTGTTAATTGTTGATAAAATTGTTTTACACACCTAATACAGTCTGTTGGCATAGACTACTAAACCTAGTGCATAGTAGGTATATGCAATTAGTCAATATTTATTTCTTCATTATTGAATTTAGCACTTGATTGCACTTAAGGCTATCTGGATCATAGTAACACCTTTAATTTCTTCTGGAAATATTGAAAGTACCAAATAAATTTATGTTCCACATAGTTAAAAGAAAAATTAAATGTTTAACATTGAGTGTGTATATTTAAAAATATTATCCTATGCATGCTCGTGAGTGTGCTATGAAAATGTGTATTGGGGGGGAACTTACATACTATGATCCCTGTGGAGGTCAGAAGACAGCCTCAAGATTTCGTCCTTCACTGCCATCTTAATTGAGACAAGGTCTCTATTTTTGTTGCAGGACAGTATGCCACAGGAGTTCAAAGATTATAGATCACTGCTACTCTTCCAGGAGATTTAAGGTCCTCAAATTTGTATGGCATACTACCTCCCCAGGCTTAAATATGTAGATTTCCTAAAAAGAACATTGCAAACTTATTATCCTGTCCAAAATATACTTATCTCATCTGCATGCGGTGCCTGGATATGCATTCTGAGGTCTTCCCACCTTTTCTTGTAAATCTAAATATAAAGCCTGCTGCCACATTTAAACTTGGTTATCAATAAACTTGTATTCTTGTGTTAGTTTGAAAACTGTGAGTGATTATTTGGGGACTAGATGCAATTCAAATTCATCAGCACCAGAAGCACAATGTAGCTTCTAAGTCAACAAATAGTTAATTCTGGAGAAGCCATAACAGCGTTTAGAACCTTTTTTACTTAAAGTAGGAAGCAATGCTCTCCACTTTAATTTCATGATTCTAGTAAATAAAATTTAAAACCATTTTCCTTCTATGTGGAAGTAATAGTTGGGAAAGTCTGCTTTTTTTCCTACAATATTTTGGACTTGAGAAAAGGCTTCCATATGAGTTTTTCTCCATTATCTTGGGAAGGAGTTAAAAAAAAAAAAAACACTGTATTAAACAATCTGCTGACCATCTAAGCAGAAAAGAGGAAAAGGTGTTACCATTCCTCGTGTGTGCCTTTCCTACTTTTGTGCCTTCCTGAACGCACTCAAGGTGGGCTCATCCAAACCTGTCTGATGCCAAGGGTTCTGATCCAAGGCCACAGATAAGTCAGTGTTAGCTGGAAAATCAAAAGCTATTTCCACAGAAAAGAGGGAAATTAGCACTTTTCATTATCTTTGAACTCAGAATTTTAAAGATCAATGCCCTTGTGTTTGGACAAAATCTGTTCTTGCTGCCCCGTGCAGAATCATCCAATATGTTTGCCAATGTTGTGCTGAGGAACAAGCTATTTTCATTTGGGAGCTTACTAATGACTTCTGAAATGGGTTTGAACTAATATACATAATTTTAAAGCTACATAATTTGTATCGCCGAGGTTTCAGAGAATCAAAAAAAGAAAATTATCTCAAGCTGAAAGCTTAACTACTATGTTTCAACGAGGAGGTTCTTTTTAATCAGAAACTCTAATGGATCTTTGACAATAATGTGAAGAACAAAGTTCGTGTAACACAGGAGGGTACCAGCTGAATGAAAGAGAATGCAGCTAATTGCACAGTAATTGCTGTATATACAATACCTGAAGCGTGGTATTAGTCTTTATCGATGGTGACAGATGGGTCATGATGCCTTTGCTCACTTTAACTCTGCAACTGGCAAGCAAGATTCAATTAATTTTCACATTTCCATATGAATGCTCCCATCAATAGCATTTCATAAGCCTTTCCTTTTTTTTTTTTTTTTTGCCTTATGCTACATGTTGTTTACCTTCTGCAAATGATATATTAGTGAGCTGGAGTAACGATGAGAAAACAAAGTTTCAGCAATATTCTGGAGAATATTGTGTACTCAGGTGAATGGACAAGAAGATCATCCTGGATCAACTCCTTAAATTTCTAAGTGTCTCATGATGATCCGGTCTATTAGAAAGGATGGTTCATATCTTTTCGTTAAAATAGTTCCTACTGTTGAGCTTCGGAACCCCAGCCAAGCAGTAAACCCTTCCTAGTGAGATATTTCTACAAAAGTCAAAGAATACTGTGCTAGGTTGGACTTCATGCTCAAGTTTGTGGTGTTGCTTTCTTGTAGAACCAAAGTACAATAAGAGATAGAACATAAATAATAAATTCATGAAAATGGCTTTTTATTAGAAAGGCACTTGAATGGTTCAAAAGGTGAGTCCTCAAATATATTCCTCACAGCAACAATGAGGCCAATAAGGGAAAGAGCACCATGGTCATGTTTTCTATTTCTTTCTGACTCAGTTTTGGTATCTTGTATTTTTTTTAGAGCTTTATCCCCTTCTTCTACCCTACCCCATTTGTTAGCATACAACTGTTACTTTCTTCCCTCATATTTCTTGGAAACTTCAACATGAGTTACAATGTTTTTTTTTTATCATTTCTCACAACAGGTATTTGAATCCACTCTTTGTTGTAATTTAACTAAGACTTTCTCAGTTTTTTTGGTGCTTCCAGTAACCCCACTGAACTCTTAGATTTTTCTGTTTCTGTATGTTGTACCTAGTCACTGAAATGGTCACTATATTATTATTATTTTATTTTATATCCCAACTGCTGTTTTCCTTCTCTCTTATCCTCCCATTCCCTCTGCCCCCCCCCCCAATCCACTCCTCCTCTGTTTCTGTTCAGAAGAGGACAGTCCTCCCATGGGTATCAACAAAACAGGCATATCAAGTTGCAGGAAGACTAAAAACCTCCCTTTTTTATTAAGGCTGGGCAAGGCAATCCAGTATGAGGAATACGTTCCCAAGAGCCAGTAAGAGCATTAAGTACAGACCCGATCCTGTTTCAAGTTATACAACTGTCACATGTATGTATAGGGCTTAGGTCAGTCTCATTCAAGCTCCTTGGTTATTGGTTGAGACTTTGTGAGCTCCTATGAATCAGGTTAATTGTTTCTATAGGTTTTCTGGCTCCTTCCTTCCTTCCTTCCTTCCTTCCTTCCTTCCTTCCTTCCTTCCTTCCTTCCTTCTTTCCTTTCTTCATCAGGATTCCCTGAATTCAGTCTAATGTCTGGCTGTGGGTCTCTGTATTTGTTTCCATCAGTCACTGGATACCATTTTCTGATCCTCCTGTAAGTACAATGTAAGCCTTTGCTCATGAATTTATGTAGGATATATTTTACTATATAATAATTATTATTAAATCTTACATAAAAGATAAGGTCTTAATCTTCACAATAATACAAGTCATTTTTTTCTTATCCTAATTGTTGAAATAGGAGCGGCAGGGCTGCGTCCCCGGCACCAGGCCGCCTGCATGGCTAGCTTATGCCCGAAATAATTACACGGAAACTGTATTCTATTAAACACTGCCTGGCCCGGCTAGTTCCAGCTTCTTATTGGCTAGCTCTTACATATTGTTCTAACCCATTTCTAATATTCTGTGTAGCCCACAAGCTGGCTTACCAGGGAGGATCTTAACCTGCGTCTGTTTGGAGCGGAAGAATCATGGCAACTCCTTATTAAGTTTCTTTTTCCCAGCGTCCTGTTCTGTTTTCTCTGTCTACCTAAGGGTTGGCCTATCAAGGGGCCTAGGCAGTTTCTTTATTAATATTAAATCACTCCCACATCACCTAATGGCCATTAGAATGCTGAAGAAGAGATTTTGCAACAAAAACCACTTTGGACAATAAATATGTTTTGGAAAGCTGATTAATGACAACAGATTATTCAGTAATTTGAAGTAAAGTCACATGCTTAAGTAGCTAGCACTCCATACTAAGAAGCCAATAAGTGAAAACAATGGGAAATATAAAAGTGAAATAGTTGAAAGAAATGGCTCTGTAATGAAGAAACTTATGTCCAGGAATGATTTACTGTCTTAGTGGAAAACTTCAAAGGGAAGAGAATATTAAAAAAATAAATGCTATTCAGAGAATTTGAATTCTTAAGTCTTGATTCTATAATTGTGAATCAGACAACTAGAGAGAGCAAAACATTTTCATCTGACAATACAGCTTCTAAAAAGAAAAAGATCAACTAAATTGAGCAAATATCCTTGCATAGGGAAATCAAACCCACTGAGATGAGATGGCTGAAATGCCTGACAAGAGGATGGCTGAGGTGCCTAAAAAAAGGAGGAGGAAGAGGAGGAGGAGAATGAAGAGGAGGAGGAGGAGGAGGGGGAGGAGGAGGAGGAGGAGGAGGAGGAGGAGAAGGAGAAGGAACAAGGAGAAGAAAACAGTAGCAAATGTATTAACTGCTTTAGTCCTGGTAGAAGTATCTAGGTCTAACACCCTCTTAGAGTCCTGATAATCAACTACTACAAGGTGTCCTTTTATAATAAATAAAATTACCTAGGCCCAGATATGAGTTCCTCAAATTTAGAAATTATTTTCAAAGTTATAAATAGTATCAAATCTCCAAATTCTACTCTAGCAATTTGGAGACCTAGAAAGGGAAAGTCTCCTAAACCTACTGGAGGAGGTTTTAACAGCATATTAAGATCAGTTTAGAGATGCAGACATGACTGTTTCATCTGCTGGGATAAAATCACCAAATCTGGAGTCTTGTGGCATAAAGTTGACAGAAAGAATGAGGACCAATGTGGGTCTCTGTCTCTATCTCCATCCATCTCCAGATGAAGGTTCTATGGTGATATGCAAGATATTAATCAGTATGGCTATAGGATAGGGTCATTTCAGGTTCTCTGTCCTCAGCTGCCCCAGGAACTAACTGGGGACATCGCCCTGGGCACCTGGGAGCACCAAATCTCTTGCCAACCCTAAGATGGCTCCCTTAATTAAGATGTGTGCTTCCCTGCTCCCCTATCCGACCTTCCTTTATCCCAAACATCCCGTTTCCCAAGTTCCCCCCAACCTCCCCTTCTCACTTTTCTCTCCCCATCTCCCCTTGCCTCCCTCCCTCCCTCCCCCAAGATCCCATTTTTTGCCCGGCAATCTTGTCTACTTCCCATAATCAGGAGGATAGCTATATGTTTTTCTTTGGGATCACCTTCTTATTTAGCTTCTTTAGGAGATCAAATTATAGACTCACTGACCTTTATTTATCTCTAGAAACCAATTATGAGTGAGTACATCCCAAGTTCATCTTTTTGGGTCTGGGTTACCTCACTCAGGATAGTGTGTTCTATTTCCATCCATTTGCATGCAAAATTCGAGAAGTCATTGTTTTTTACCGCTGAGTAGTATTCTAATGTGTATATATTCCACACTTTCTTCATCCATTCTTCCATTGAAGGACATCTAGGTTGTTTCCAGGTTCTGGCTATTACAAATAATGCTGCTATGAACATAGTTGAACAAATGCCCCTGTCATATGATCGGGCCTCTCTTGGGTATATTCCCAAGAGTGGTATTGCTGGGTCCAGGGGTAGGTTGATCCCGAATTTCCTGAGAAACCGCCACACTGCTTTCCAAAGTGGTTGCACAAGTTTGCATTCTGTCTCCACAGTAACCTTTGAAGGTGATGCCCAGAAGAAAATAAGGGCAGAAATAAGTAAGAAATAAAATGTATGTGTGTGTGAGTGTGAGTGTGTGTGTGTGTGTGTGGAGAGAGAGAAAGAGAGAGAGAGAGAGAGAGAGAGAGAGAGAGAGAGGGAGATGCCTCTGTAAAACCTACTATGTAACTGTACCCTTCCATTACTCCATGTACCTTTATTATGCCCCCGTGAAAATGACTTTCTTAGTCTAATATTCTTCCTAATTTATATACTCACCCTCCCAAAAGTTAAGTTTTTTGTTGTTGTTGTTTAAGTTTCTTTTAAATGACATGTAAATTTCCTGGTGAGTCTAGCAATGAGTTAGTTAGATGCAGTATTTTTTAATAACATGAGCTGATGATAAATTGCTAAGTATATACCCCATATGCAGTCTGTCAACTCATATCTTTCGAAATTTTGCTACTGTGCCGTCTAGACACACTTATTATATAAGTGAAAGGATAAGAATTATGTTTTATGGTCCTTTGTGCAAATATAAGCTGTATGCAGCAAGCAAATATAAGGGAAGGGAGGGATTTTTTTTAATCAAATTATCTCTCTAGGGTTGGAAAGATGACTCAATGATTTAGAGCTACTGTTTCTCTTACAGAGCATCTGGGTTCAACACCAACAACTGGAAATTTACAACCACCAATAACTCCAGTACTAAGGAATGTGATGTACTCTTCTGATGGCTGTGTGTGCCCTGTGCACAGATGTCGCACAGACACGCATGAGGCAAGATACCCATACACATAAAATAATAAATTAATTTAAAAAATAAATAAATAAGGTCTCTCACAGGAGTCTTAGAGGCTTGCCTTTCAGTCATTTCATATCTGATAAAATTAGTAGCCATTAGGGAGCCTGAATTAAACCTGTGGGGCCATTGTGCTCCATTCGTATGCTTTTTTAGAGTTTGAGATCATTTCTGCCTGTAAATAAAACACTCTGGTTCTGCTAGCCTGGTTTATTTGCAATTTCCAGGGATCTTCTTGTTTGCACCTCCCCAACACTGGTACCCTCAACTGCACCTGAGTTTTTACATGAGTAACAGGGATCAAACTCGACATAGTCATCATCTTACTGACAACCACCTTGCCAGATCTAATCATTTTATTATTGTTTAAATTACAAATCTATATTTGAAAAATATCTTACTGTAATGACTACCTGATGTGGGAGTGTCATATACCAATCTGTTGATTTCATTGGCTGAGCAATAAAAGAAACTGCTTGGCTGGCCCTGATAGGTTAGAACATAGATGGGAGGAGTAAACAGAATAGAATGCTGGGCGGAAGAGGAAGTGAGGTCAGACTCTGCACTGCTTCCAGAGGGACCGGACAGCCGCCATGCTCTGCTCTCCCAGGCAGCTGCAACCCACGATGGACTTAGGCTAGAATCTTCCCGGTAAGCGCACCTTGGGGTGCTTACACACATCATTAGAAATGGGCTAGTCCAGGTGCGAGAATTAGCCTGTAAGGGCTAGAGTTCACGGGCCAAGCAGTTCTTTAAATGAATACAGTTTGTGTGCTGTTATTTCGGGCATGAGCTAGCCAAGCGGCCGGGGTGTTGGGGACGCAGCCCCGCCGCCGCTCCTATTTCAACAACTACCAATCATAACTCTAAGTTATTATGATTGGTAGTAACAAACCAAATGTACAGCCTTACAGATTGCTTTTATCTCACTCTTTTTTTTCTCAAAATGAACTATGAGGTCATAATCTAAACTACTTGGCATCAAGTCTCCATTTTACTGAAAATACTCAGACTCAACTAGGCTTTTACAAATAGAGTTGGCAGATATTGGCTTACAATTTAGATTCAAAATTCCATTGATTCTCAATCCACTACTTCTCGTAAATTTTCCATTCTGGATATTTTTACAACTCTTTGCATTTGCATTGATAAACAGTTTTCCTATACATCTCTATTTTAGTAACCCACAACCTTCAACAGAGAGCAAGAGAGATCAGTTCAGTTGACAATCTCCATAATTCTATTCACTCATTTAAACAAGTAAGAAACACTCTTAATGTCTTGCATGTAAAAGCAGTTTGTACACATTTATTATAATTTAACAACTTGTTTCATAATTATGGTTGGCCTTGGTATTTTTTGCTTGATCTCCAGTGAGCCTGAATGACACTTTTGACAAGTTCTAACTTTTCTCCTCATGCTTAAAATAGTATATGATGTATCCCTATCTTCCAAATAGTCCCTCAGAACCTTAGATGAATAACTGAAAACAAAACCCAAAATCATCAGACAAAAAGAAGCTAAGTGGGGCTGGAGAGATGTCTCAGAGATTAAGAGCATTGACTGTTCTTCCAAAGGTCCTGAGTTCAACTCCCAGCATCCACATGGTGGCTTACAACCATCTGTAATAGGGTCTGGTGCCCCTCTTCTGGCCTGCAGGCATACACACAGACAGAATATTATATACATAATAAAAAAATAAAGAAAGAAGCTAAGTACCATAACAATAACTGATAAAACTGAAGTTAAAAGAAGAATACTAAAAAAGAAATGGAAAAGGTGGTTTATAAACAATTAAATATCACTGGCAATCTCTTAGCCAAGTTGATGAATAAAACTGAGTGGAAAACTAAATTAATAAAATTGGAGACAAAAAAAGAAAGAGACATGATAAAATGTTCAATGAAATCCAAAGGATCAATGGGGAAGAATTCTTTAAAAGCCTATATTTCAAAAATATGGAAAATTTATTTATATATATATTTACATATATATATCCTAAATTAAACCAAGAAGATATAAAACAGTTTATAAGATTTTACTGAGTAATGAGGTTGATGCAGTAATAGTCTCATACAAAAATCCTAGGTATGACTGGAAACATTTCTTACCAAATTCTTTCAGTTTTTCAAAAAGAAATAACACAATTGTTTCTTAAAACATTCTATAAAGCACAAAGGAATGGTCACTATCTTACTATTTTATGAAGCCAATATTGCTCTGTTACCAAAACCAGACAAGATACAACAATTCAAAAGACTCTTCAAAAATAGTCCAGTTTTAGTGATGAAAATTGATACAAAAATTCTCAATAAGACTAAGTGTAACAACATGCAAAAAGAGTATACACCATCATCAATGAGATTTCATTACAAGGAAACAAGGAAGTTCCAACATGTGCAAAGCAAGAAGTGACTCAACACATAAACAGGATCAAAAACAGAAATCACATGATTGCCAAACATAAAAGTCTTGAACAATGTTAACATTCCTTCTCTTAAGAAGACAGTTATAGAAGAAACATGATTAACATAATAAATGCTGCATATGACAAATCTACATCTGGAAAGCTATGACATTATTAGAATTTTAGGCATTATACATACTAAAGGTCACATATATCTCCCAGGAAACAAGTTCCTTATTCCATCACATTCTCTTAATATCTCAGCTCCAGAGATCTTATTACATATTAGTCAGATCCAAAATGCCGAGAGTGAAGTAACAGAATACATTGTTACTTTGAGGATAATATGAAATTATATCTGGTATGAAACCAACACTTTACAAATAAGTGTAAGTTATTATTGTTACGTCTTCAGACCAGGAAATTCCAGACAAACACAGAGCTGACAAAACTGAGAGATAACACAGAGCAAACTACTCTAGTTATAGCTCTGTAACTGAGATGGAATGTGGAGAGCACTACATCACTCCTCATCAAACCCCAGGACCAAAACAAAACATCAAAGCCAAGCAAGCCACATGACCACAAACCAAGTCCAGAAGCAAAGGCATTAGCTCTGAAAAGATGCTGTAAAAATAAGGTCAAGTCTTAATGGGAACCTAGACCCCAAACAAGCCATCGCTGAAGATGAGAGTAGAAAAAGTAATTCGGCAAACTTGGTGTTTGGAGTTTATTTTGAGTGTGTATGACTTCACACAGCATTCCTGCATGCCAAAATGTGGCTATAAGGAATTGTGAACATTTAATGACTTTCAAATTCAGTTTCACACTCTAGACAAAGCATAACATCTATTTTGTTAAGCTGGCATGTTTTCAATTACTATCTATCACTACTTAAAAGAAACCCCTAGTGTTGCAAAGAGGGCCCACTTGTTTGTCCCAGCTGCCTGGCTAACTTAGCCCTGAAATAACCACACAGAAATTGTATTAATTAAACCACTTCTTGGCCCATTAGCTCTAACTTCTTGTTGGCTAACTCTTACATATTAATTTAACCCATTTCTGTTGACCTGTATATCGCCATGTGGCAGTGGCTTACCAGGAAAGATTCAGCATGTTGTCTCTGGTGGCTCCATGGCATTCCTCTCCCTGACTCTGCCTCCTTTCTCCCAGCATGCCATTTAGTTTTCCCTGCCTACTTAAGTCCTGCCCTATCAACAGGCCCAGAGCAGTTTCTTTATTAACCAATGAAAGCCGCACAAAGACAGAATGACCTCCTACACCACCCTAGCACTTCTCTTCTTCCTGCGCCCATGTGTATGCACCTACTCTTCTCTCAAGTAGAGGTTTAACCACGGAAAGTTCTTTGCAGTCTGGAGTCCTTCTCAAATGCATCAAGCTGCTTGTACATGAATGGTCTTGTAGGGTATTTATCTTAAAGAGAAATAATTCTGATGCCAATTTCATGTAATTTTTCAACTGTACCCTGACCTGTATTGCAGTATCTTACTGATGAAATGTAAATGACCACCTGGAATATAATCAACTAAATTGACAACCACAGTATGCCCTAGCTGTCATGTTATTCTATCAGGGTTTAGACAGGTCAGTACATCTATCCAGTGGTTTCATTTAGTGGGTAGATTTCTGTCTATCTATGTTTATTATTTTCTCTACTGTGTGGTCACGTAGCTGTACTGACTCTCAAAATGTCTCCCTTATAAAGTAGATAAAACCTGCAGTGTTGGAAATGAATGTGCTCCTGGGAGATGTAATAAGTTGCCAGATTGGTCTGCTATCTCCCAAATTCAGAAGACAATAACAAGGAAAAGCTTAATATGATATCCACAGGTGAAACTGTAAATGAAGGCTAACTACAAAATCCAACCAAACCACCCAATGTAGTAACTATAGAACAAGAAAAGAATCCAAGTGAATGAAAAGGTTTAGAGTGAAGGTGTCATTGATGATTTCAACTGTTAATTGACTAACTGGAAAGATGTCCAGAGAGGTAGCAAAGCATTTCACCTATGTTCCTATGAGGAAGGCTCCAGATGAGATTGCATCAGTTAACTCATCTGGAATCAGTTAACTCATCAGTTACCTGATCAAGGACATGAGAAGCTCAATCAGCTAGGACTCAGATGATTAGAAAAAGCAGACAGATAATCCCACCTCCCACCTCTCCTCATCATTTTTAGTTACTGACTTTGATCATCACACGAAGGGTCTTCAGTATTTGTACTCAGGGACTTGTAAAAGTGACCCTCTGGCAGATCTTATGTATTAGGCCTCAAAATAAGGAACATACAAACTCACTCTTTCAGAGGTTATAATTCTGTGCCTTGAACCAGACTGTAGTTGTTATGGGCTCTCCAGCTTGAAGAACACCATTGTAGGATGGTTTTTTCATCTCTTTAATGATCACGAGTCTTATCATATTTATAATTACACATGCACACAAATAATCATGCCCATCCATATATTACATATATTGAAAAGTGTGTAGAGAATAAAATAAAGTTAGCAAGGAAGTTCACTGGGAGATAGGGTGTTAGCTTTAACAATAGTAGTCTTAAAAGCAAGCTGGAGATATTATGGAAAGTTAAAAGAGAGAGAAAAGGACAGAGACAGAATTGAGATTCCGTTGGTTTAGTTTGTCTAGTGAAACCTCAGAACCTTAATATAGATAGGAGGGCTAAACTTCCAAAATTTCCTGGATCTTTAAGTATGATATCTGAGGACACATCTATTGAAGTTTTAAAGTTGCTCTGAAATCCATTATGGAGCTGACATCCAGAAAGATAACAAGCAATACATTTCTTAAACTTTCTAACTTGACAAAAGCCAACCCTCTGCTTCGCTGAGAAGAAACCTGCAACTCACTTTCAGTAGGTGTTTGATAGCTCTGTAAAGTAATGGAAACCCATTCAAATCAAACAGCAATTATTATGTGCATTTCGTATGGTGTATCTTAATGAAATCAGTGTTGCACATCCCTGTACCAATGTATGAGCTTGAGGAGAAGGAGGATGCTTCTGCTAGAATTGTGTCATTCAGCACATTTTGCAAACTGCAGTTGAATCATCCAGAAAGATCAAGAAAGCACTTTAAAAAAATAACGTGATTTCTAAATGTGTTACATATCTTATTAGGAAAAAACTACTCATATTCTAAGGTAAGTTTTAAAATTATTCGAGACTTAAGACTTAAATCTTCTCTATTCAAAATAGTCCTTTTATATCACTACATATAATAATTCTGTATATTTTAAAAAGCAATGAATGGAAATTGGCTTATTTATTACACATGTATATATGTGCAAATGCACACAAACATATTTAGGGGGATACTTTTGGGAAAACAGCAAGGGTTGCGTATGGCAAAGCTGAGTTAGTTCATGTGGAAAGATGTTGTTTTACACTGTTTGAATGGCCTTTAATCAATCTCTTTTTTCCTGAGACAATACATGACCTCTCCTTCATACAATGTGCTTCTGCCATGTGGCCGTCATGTTGGGATATAACCAGAAAGCCATCACCAGGAGTAGAGAAGAGGAGCTGCTGGATCTTGGATTTTCAACATGTACAACTGTGATCTCAATAAGCACATACAAGTCTTTTTTTACAAACCACCATGTAGAATAAATTAATATAGTGATATAGAAAATTACATGCACTTGTGATTACATTTTGCTATAAAGTTGTATATTATACATTGTTTTGCACACACACATACACACAAATTTTAGAATTGGTGAAATCTTAGAAGTTATCAGTATGAACTATCAGCCACTTCCAGAATATTCTGTAGTGTTTAGGTCCATGTTCAGTACACAAAATACTTAGGCTTTTCTGATTTTTTCTTTCATTCTTCCTCCCATCAATATTCTCTAATTGTTTCAGCTATGCCTTATAATAACTATTTATCTACCCTTGAAAGTCACACAAGTATGTGCACCCCATCAAACCTGCTTTAATGAACAGAGATGAAGATCTGAATCCTTTATGTTTCTAGCCATTCTGGGCTTTTGCTTTTATTTTATTTTCTTAAGTAAAACTCTCAAGTCTAAAACCTTCTGTCTTTTAATAAATTAAAATCTGACTCATGATTTTTTCCCCTCTACAGGTTGATACTTGTGTGGCTTTGCCATCTGCAGAATGAACGGATAAAGCATATTTCATCTGAATTCATCGCCTTAAGGTGATTCAGAGCATGGAAGAAACTTTATTAACTCAAATGCATTTCACCTACTTCTAAAATAACTATTTTGTAAGAAGCAATCCAACTGTACTTTTGACGATCAGATCACACTGTTCCATAAACTTGGGCAGCTATGGTCACCAGTCTACACAGAGTTCCTCAGTGTGAATCGTCCTGATACCATCCATGAAAACTGATTTAGGCAGCAGAGAGCTGTCTGGCTTGAGATTACCAAACATTCCAAGAGCTTCACCAACATTAATAGCGTTTGTATGAAGCCTTACCATAATATGATTTCTTAAAAGCAAGGAATTATTATTGTACTTGGCTTGTACAAAATTAGAATGTGCACTATGCATGGTGTGGTGTGATGGGTGAGTGTTGTGTATTTCTTCGTGTGTAAACACAAATGAGTAGATATATGTGGAGGGGAGAGACTGACATAGGATATATTCTCTGCTATCCCATCACCTCATGAACTGAGACAGGATCTCTTCTTGAAGCCAGAATTTGCTGATTCAGATCATTTAGCTAGCCAGCTTCAGTCAGGGATCTTCTGCCTCCACATCTTAAGAACTAGGATTAAAGGTGGCAAGGAACAACTTCTCAGCATTTACATGGGTTCTGGGAATCAAATCTCTAATTTTCAAGCTTAGTCAGAAAAAAAATTAAGAATTAGATACCTCTCCAACCACTCAAATGATTCTTCATAAAGTCTAAGTGAAAGAGGCTGTTGCCGTTTACTACAAATATTTAAATTGTGCTAACAGAGTAGAAGAAGTAGAAAGGATTTTTTCCCAGCTCTCTGCTTGATGTTTATTATTGAGTACAGAATAAATAGGCAATGCATGGCTCTTAATTGGAGGCCCCTTTTCACTGAAAGCTAGTGTTAAATTGTACATCATATATTTAAGAAAAACTTGACCTAAAGAATGCTCTTTACCTGGATAGGTTATTCTGAAAAGCAGCATTTTGCCAGCACTTCCTGTTGCTATCTATCTGGATCACATACCTGTCTAGAGCATTCATTGCTTGATGACTTATTTTGATCTTCATCATTTTTTTAAAGCGTCTGTGTTATATACCATATCATTGGCTAATTTTAAGCATGCCATTCTATTATAGTAAATTTACAGGCACATAGCTGTCATCACCATCTAATCGTAGAACGGTTTTATGTCTCCGCAAGGAAACCTTATGCCATTTTCTGGCATTCTCAGGTCCCACCCTCAGCTCTGGAATATTAACTGCTCGTGTCTCTAGGGAACTTGCTTTTTTTCTACAGAATTCACATGAAGAAGTGAGGCAGCATGTGGTGATTTTTATCTGGCTCTTGAGTACTTTAACCAGCAACTTTCAAATGACAGTAAAAAGCACTAATTGAGAATGACTCATGTGTCCTCTCAGTTTTTAGTTCCGCCCATTTGATTAATACACACAAAGAGCCAAATGAAGATAAAAGCATGCTTTTAGCCTAAGGATTTTATTTAGGACTCCAAAATAGATCCAGTTCTTTTTGGTTTTATTTTTATTTTTTTTTCAGCGTTACAGAATGGATTTGCTCCTCACGCCCACCCTCACCACCAGAAATGGATGTTGACCCTTTGGAGCCTCAAAGTTAAAGAATAAAAGTCTGCATCTTTCACACACCTCACTTTCCCCAAGAATAGTGTTAACTACAGCCTAAGTTCCGTGTAGTGAGCTGGTTCCATTGAGTGGAATTTTGGCTGTACAAACAATTATCTAGACCAGAGAGTTTTACTTTACTTAGATAAAGTAAAACTGTGGTCTCACCATCTATGACCGAGTCCAATGGGGATACATAGGTAACGCAAGACAAGGCAAAGATCTAAAGAAATAAAAAAAAAATTCTATTTCAGCCATATGTTTATAATATGGTGTGGTTTGAATCAGATTTGAAAGATCAGTTTGTGATACTGTCTCCAATACTCATAGCAAGGAGCCACGTTGTATGTATACCCATATACATAAATGTTTCAGATGGTAACATTCCGTCTTTATGTATTATAGATAACTCTATGGTGGTATCTTCAATCGTCAGAACTTATATGAGGTGTCTCTTTTGCCTTGCCTGAACCTCATACATGCAGAATATTGTTTAAAACTTCACTTTTGAGTCTCACATTGCTAGTCCCCAAGATGAAAGAACACTGAGCTCTGTAGAAGGGAGGTGCGGTATGAATATAACAAGACAAGCTAATCAAAAGCAAATTTTGAATGCCTTAAATTCTATTGTGTTCTGCATCTCTACCACCATTATCCTTACAAGTTGCTACAAGTTTTAGACCATGCACACAATTATGGCCACAGAGTTTCCTTCCAAAGTACTCTGAGGGAGGGCAATCGAAGTCAACAGATATAGGAGTCAGCAGGATGTAGCCTTCCTAAATTGATTAACGTAGATGTCTGTTATACAGAACTCTAAGTCCTACTTTTACGTTGATATTTGTTTTACTCTGTTTTGTGTTATTGTTAACACAATACCAAAGGTTGGACACCTTATTAACAAGAAAGATGGATTTGGATGACAATTTTGCAGGGTCAGAAATTCAGAGGAAAGGACTACTCAGCTGTAAGAGTCTTCCTGCTGTGTCATGGAAGGATTGCAAAGGGCAAAAGTGAATGCAAGAGATAGAAACCACAAGAGAAAAGGCTCGCTAACTTTAAAAAAAAGTTGCACAAGACAGATGCTAATTTTAATCCATTTGGGGAGGCTGCACTCTTGAGAGCCAATCACTTCTTACTAGATCCTAATTTCCAATGCTGTCACATCAGGGATTAAGTTTCCATTACCTAAATTTGGGGACATCCCTAAACCACAATGCACTAATAGAATCTACATATAGTGAGATCAATGAAACCTCCTGAATGCTTTGCTCTTAACACTTTACCTTCCTCAATCCTTATTTCTCTTGCATTTGAGTAGCTACCATTGTCTTTTTGTCAACCCCAAATCTCATTTCTGCATTATACCACTTACTTCCATCCAATTTTATAACTAGGATACAGCTTGATTGACAGAAATAAACTAAACACATAGGCATACTAACTATTTCTCCCTACAATTAAAGGTCCCAAAATTCATCTAGATAATTTTTAGAGAAATGAATTTCCTAGTCCAGATTAACTTTTCTAAGAGACCTCTAAAATCAAGACAGACGTCTCTATTTCTCTGAGCCTTAAACCAGATCTCATTCATTATACTGCCCTGCCCAAATCTTTCTTAACCCTTAAAAAGAATCTTCTTGATAGCACACCCTGGACTTATATCTGATTCATCCACTGTATTCTTTGAGTCTGGCTTTTAAAATCTACACATACACATTAAATCCTGCACCAGTTCTCTAAAGCCGTTATATCTAAACAGTCTTCATTTTCCCATGAGTATGAGAATTCATACTGTATTCTAGTCTAAATGATAGTCCATGTGGTGAACCATCATGTACTACGTTGGGAATCACTAACTATTCATTCATTTTTCTGCCTCAGTGGCTAATCAGCTAAAGAATTCAAATGACCACATGCCGCGGACCGTCCCTCTCGGAGACCACTATCCACGGGAGAACAGGGTGAAGGATAGGATAGCCAGGATACGACGCAAGGGAATGACAGACAGACACACTGGTAGTGAAAATCTGCTGCAATTTTACTTCTGCAAAGCTTCAGTTTATGTACAAAACAGATCAAAGAACTTGGCAGGCTCACTGCATCACCCCATTCAGGGTTCCAGACATAAATCAAGGCTAAGCATAATCAAAATAGAACTCCTTCTACGTGCTCAAGGTGTTGGCAAGGACTTTTAGTTTTGTCTCTTAGAATTCTGTCTCACACCACTAACCATATTCTACCGTGGGGGACTAGTTCTCAGAGTCCTGGGTCTAGCTTTTGTCTATATAGTCTTTTATTCTTCTGTTTTATTATTAATAAAGTTTCTAAGGCTCATGTGGCGTGGGGCATGCTTCAGTTCCTCAAGGACTGCTTAAAGAACGGTGGGGCCGAGCCAAGGACATACTTTGATTTCTTGGTGAGCGGTCAGCTGAAAACAGGAAAGATAAGAAATACAGAGAAAGATCATGCAGGGTGCCAGGAGGGCTCGCTCTCAAGGCCATTTCCAGATACGAGATCTGCCTAAGGCATCAGGTCCTATCTTGACCACTGATTGCCAGGGGACCACCTGGGGCTTCGCTCCAGGAAGCTCTAACCCCAATCCTTCAGCAGGCGAAAGCCAGCGCAGAGGCATTTTGTCACTACACGGCAGTCACTGCTGTGGACGTGGCAGGTCTCCCTTTTTTATTTTTAAAATGAAGCTCGAACACCTCCTGTTTCACTGCCTGTAATGAAGAAAATAAGCACTTTAAGAGACAGGGGAATAAAAAGATGACCAATACTATCAAGAGTATAATTACTCCAATGAATACAAAGTACTGCACCCAATCTAAGGGATTAAGGCTCTTAAGTCCACGTTCCAATTGCGAAGCCAAATCTTGCAGTCCCCCTAATTGTAAATGAGATTGACTCATAGCAGAAATATCCTTTTGTAATGCGGCTAGATCATGAGTAATATCGTTATCCCGCCACAATCCCTGTAGGTGAGCCTTAACTTTATCCCATGGCTGTGAAGTGTTATAAGGTAGTGGTGTGACACAGATTGATTTAAAATCATCGTGACAACGTGTTGATAGAGTTGTTTTTAAATTAGCAATGTCCTGACCAAGAACGAGCACTACTTCCTCTAGCACATTTAATTTTGCTTCCAACTTCTTATCTATAGCTTCTTGTTCTAATAATGCTGAAGTAATATTTTTATTCAAAGCATTCACATAATGGGCAGTATGAATTTCCTGCACCAGGGCTGTAGTAGCCACAGCAAAGGTGGTTAATATAGAAATTAATGTTGTAATTCCCAAAATTAATACTGCTACAAATCGCTTTGGCCTAATCAACTCATTTAGAGTGTTTAAAACCTGCATAGCAGAATTATCATACCAGGGATCATTCCCCAAATCTACAGGCAACATCACAAAAGGAGGGCGTCTAACAATGATCATAGTACCTAACTCTTTTTGTTCTGCCGATGTTATACAATTGGTCAATTTACAGGAATGACAAACTATTTTATACGACTTCCCTTCCTGAGAAATATTCACAAAAGTTGCCTGAGCTAACAGCAATGCATTAGGATATGCTATACAGGCTTTCAGTCCGACAGGTTCAGATTTTGTATGATTGGGCTTCTTTTCCAGAAACATATTGGCTGCAGCAACCAGTCTAAAAAGATCAGTATGTTTCCTTGTCTTATTTTCATGTTTTGCAAACCAGTAGGGTTCTACAAATCCTGGAGAAAACCATCGCCTAAGTGGCTCTCCTAATCCAGTCCACGCATAATTGTGGTACTTGTCTTTATGGGTATCAATGTAATCTTCATAAAGTCCTTTGCCATTGCTCCTTTTAACCCCTGAATTAGAATTTGAATAGTCCCATATCTCATAATCATAATCAACAGGCCTAACCCACATCGCAGAATCCGAAAAGCCACAAGCTAGCCATGTAGGAAACTTAGACAAAGAAGAGTCCCAAAATTGATTCTTGTCTCTATATTTTCCTATACAGGGATCTATAGGTAGATCATGAACTTTCGTAAAGTTGTCATGATAATTAGGATTTCCCAAGGTCTGCATCTGAATCTCCCACATCCATCTCCTACCTGCATTCTCTTTGTCTGGCCCGTCAGTGAGAAAAGTACTGTAGCGTGTACTCAGGCAACCCGAAGGCACTCTCCCTTGAAGCGAAATGCAGATCGGAAGCGAGTCTGCCCTTCCCTCAAAGGTTATAAGAGAGGACAAACCAGTTCGTGCGTCAGAATCCTGAGCACCACCCATTCTCACTGAATCATTGGTTAACACTTTCAAAGGCTCAGGATCTAACCACCCCACGGGTTGCAAGATAGGGGGATTCGGGACATACGCCCAGTAGGAAACTCCCTCCACCCTTTGGGGAGCAGAGATAATGGCCAAAAAGGCGAGGAAATACATAGACGCTGTCAGGGATTTTCCTTGTTCAGTGAGCAGCTGTTTCGCTTCTCGTGTCAGATGACGAATCTTCGTCCATGTTATTTCTGCCGTGGGCCGGCTTAGTTTCATTTTCTTCATTTGCTGCTGGAGCTGCTTTTTCTGCTTCCGCCACCGTCTTTTCCTTCTTCTGCTTTGCAACAGCAGGTCGGATGAGGCGATCTGGGATCCAGATGGGGGAGTCGGCATTCTGTGGAAACACACAAGCATACCCTCGTCCCGAGGTGATTAGAACATCCGGCCCCTTCCAGAGGCCGGAAAGGAGATCTTTCCACATTACTAGTGGCAATGGAGATTGTCTTCTATCCTTGTTCCAGTGCCTTATTGCAGCACTATTTTGTTGATCATTTATATTTAAATGATTTAATGTAAATAAACTGTGTGACAACACATGATGAGGAGTATAATACTTGTTGGCTTGCTGTAGCCTCTGTATTTGCATCTTCAAGGTTTGATGGGCCCTTTCAATAATCCCTTGTCCTTGTGGATTGTAAGGGATTCCTGTGACATGTTGAATATGCCACTGCATACAAAACTGCTCAAATGCTTTGGCAGTATATGCTGGCCCATTATCTGTCTTGATCTGTGAGGGAATACCCATTACTTGAAAACTCTGAATAAGATGCTGAATCACATCTTTTACAGCTTCCCCTGTTCGGGCTGAAGCATGTATGAAATGAGAATAAGTGTCTATGACCACATGGACATAACACAATTTTCCAAAGGATGGAACATGAGTCACATCCATTTGCCAAATAACATTAGCCTTTAAACCTCTAGGGTTCACTCCCATTTTTAAGGGATGGTAGGCAACTGGGCAATGCTGGCATTGCTTTACTATTTGCCTAGCTTGTTCTCTGGTAATATGAAACATTTGTTTCAAAGCCTTTGCATTCTGATGATGTAAGGCATGACTCTCTTGTGCTTCTTGCATTGAAAAGACACCTTGAGACCGAGTTAATAAATCAGCCATAGTATTTCCCTGTGCTAGAGGGCCTGGAAGACCTGAATGACCACGTATGTGGCCTATGAAAAACTTCTCTTTCCTTTGGTGTACAAGCATTTGTAATCTTTGTAACAAAGGTAATATAGGTGATTTCCCTGACAAAAGGGCAGTTTCCAATGCTGGAAACAAATTAACTACATATTTAGAATCTGTGTATAAATTAAAAGGCTGCTGAAATGTCATGAAGGCTAAAATTACTGCTCTTATTTCAGTCTGCTGGGCAGAAGTCTGCTCTCCTTCTTCCCAGTATGAGCCATGATGATATGTATAAACTGCAGCCCTTCCAGTGGAAGAACCATCTGTGAAGATTAATATCGCTTGATCTAGAGGTTCTGATGAATACCAGATAGGAAACACAATTTCCACGGTCTTAGCAAATTCTATGAGAGGATGTTTGGGGTAGTGATATTCTATCTGACCTGTATAATTTTGTAAAGCCAAAATCCAATCTTCATTATTTTGTAATAATAAGTCTACTTGAGCCTTCTTATAAGGAGTTATTATAAAATGTGGCTCTCGTCCAAATAGTTCTCTAGATCTAATTCTACCTTTTATAATTAAAAGGGAGCACAAATAAGGAAAGTCAGCCAACATTTTTGCCTGAGTATGTGGTAAATGTAACCATTCCAATACTCCGTGTTGCCACAAACAGGCAGTGGGAGTATAAGCGGTTGGAAACACCAGCAGGCCCCATCTATCTTGATAATTTATTTGGTGAACCCTGGCACAGGCAATGGCTTCCTCAACAATATGTAATGCATTTAATGCTTCTTGGGTTAATTGCCTAGGCGACTTAGGATTTGCGTCCCCATGAAGTATAGAATAAAGAGGGCTTAAAGTCCCAGTGGTAATTTTTAAATAAGGTCTTAGCCAATTGATATCTCCTAACAGCCTTTGAAAATCATTTAATGTTTTCAATTTATCTCTTCGAATTGACAATTTTTGTGAACTAATATAATTAGTGCCTATAGTTTGTCCTAAGTAGCTCAATGGTCTGTCACGCTGAACTTTATCAGGGGCAATAACAAGTCCATACTGGGTTAATTTATAAATGGCTTGTGTTAAAATTTTTTCAACTGTCCTTTGTTCTGGATGAGCCAGAAGGATATCATCCATGTAATGCATTATATAGGCTTCCTTAAATTCCTGCCTGACCTCCTGCAGGGCCTGAGCTACGAATTTCTGACACAATGTTGGAGAATTCTTCATCCCTTGAGGCAAGGTGACCCATTGATATCTTTTAAAAGGCTGCCTAAAATTCACTGAAGGTACACTAAAGGCAAAACGTTCACTATCTTCAGGATGCAAGGAAATGGTAAAAAAGCAATCCTGCAAATCTATAATAATAATCTTCCATTCTTGAGGTATGGCTACTGGTGATGGAAGCCCAGGTTGCAAGGGCCCCATATCCTTCATGACTGCATTTACGGCTCGGAGATCCTGTAACAATCTCCATTTTCCCGACTTTTTCTTTATAACAAATACAGGAGTATTCCAGGGACTGTTGGATTCTACTATATGACCCTTGTTTAGTTGTTCTTGCACCAGCTGCTCAAGAGCCTGTATTTTTTCTTCTGTTAGGGGCCACTGACTCACCCAAACCGGCTCTTGAGTCAGCCATTCTATTTTATCTGCATATAATTTTTCCGCAGTGGCCCCTATGTAAAATACTGCTCATTAAGGTTATCTGAAGTAACCAGTTTAACATTCATGGAATCCAGCAAATCTCTCCCCCAGAGTGTGAATGGTAAGGAGGGTAAAACATATGGTTGGATATGTCCTGTTTTTCCTTCATCTTCCCACTTAAGAATCATGGAACTTTGCATAACTCCTGAGGCTGATCCCAATCCAAGCAAAGATGATCCCGTCTTATGTATCGGCCAAGAGTTTGGCCAGTCCCTGCTAGAAATACATGTCCTGTCAGCCCCAGTATCCATGAGACCCCTTATCTTTTTACCATTTATTTTAATAGTTTTAAATGGTCTCTCATTGAGTTCCTTAACCCAGAAGATCCCTTCAGTAGATCCAAACTGCCCTTCACCTCTTTGTTCTTTTAATATTTTATTGGGTAAATTAATGTATGGTAATAGCAATAACTGTGCTATACGTTGTCCTTTGTGTATTTGTATAGTTTCAGCCAAGGGCCGAAGCATCACTTTAATGTCATTTTGGGTATCTGCATCAATTATTCCTGGAAGAACCTCAAAGTTCTTCTGGTAGTTAGAGCTTCGCCCTATGATTAGTCCCACTGTCTGAGGGAGGAGTGTCCCAGAAACCTTAGTAGGAACTAAGGCCACTCCATCCCATTTGGAGAGGAGCAAGTCCTCTGAGCTTGCTAGATCTAGTCCAGCACTTCCTGGAGTAGCTCTAGGCAAATCATGAATAGTGAATTCTGATGCCTCAGGGTTTAACATGCCCTGGGACGGAGAACCTTCTTCTCCCTTGGGTGTCGGGTTAGGAGAACACCCCTGTTCTAGTTTTTTGACTCTTTAGGTTCTTCCTCTCCTTCTTTAGTGAGAGGTGAACCATCTTTATGATATTTTGAGTTACACTCATTACTCCAATGTTTTCCCTTTTTGCACCGAGGACATATGCCCGGTAAACTTTTTCGTCCTGAGCTTTTGGATTTCTTGCAATCCCTTTGAATGTGCCCAGGTTTTCCACAATTATAACAAGTAGGAGTGGTGATGCCTTTTGCACCCCCTCCATATGTCTTTTTTACATAGGCGCTAAATCTTTGTCCTTTCATTGCAGCTGCATAGGCCATTCCTTGAACGACCGCTGGTGAGGCATCCATACATGCTTTGATATAATCACTTAATGTCCCTGTCTGTCTTAGAGGTCGAATAAGATCTTGACAAAGAGCATTGGCATTTTCCCATGCTAATTGTTTCAATAGCATATCTGTTCCTTCCGAAGGAGGCAGCATTCTGGTGACTGCCTCCTCTAACCTGGAAATAAAGTCCTGATAGGATTCTTCATTCTTTTGCCTAATGCTAGCCAATGCTCCACCCTTGGTTCCGGGAGGTGGGAGCTTGCGCCATGCCAAAACGGCATTACCAGTTATTATTGTCAATATATCACGTGGGATTTTTACCTGATCTTGGGGAAGAGCATAGTCATCTGTGCCCATCAACATGGACATTGTTGGCTTAGGGCCTCTCTTCTTTATAGATTGAACTATAGAATCTTTACATTTATCTTCATATTCAGTACGCCAGAGAATGTAATCTCCTGGACTTAATGTGGCTTTGGCAGTTTGCATCCAGTCATGAGGAGTGAGCCAAAGGCTTGCGACCATATCCAAAACCTGTAAGGTATAGGGGGCAGAAGGCCCCAGACTTTTAACAGCACTTTGCAATTCTTTAAGAGTTTTAAGGGGCATAGGCTCCCATATGGGCTCATCGTTATCTCCAATTTCTGTAACAGGAAATATCCCCAAGGAAGTATCACCTGTTTTACGTGCCTCAGCCAGCGCTCCCTGAAAACCTACAGGAGGTAGGGGGCGGCTGCGTGGCTTTGGAACAGGTTTTCCTTTTGTGATATTCCCAATTGCTGCCCTTACTGGAGGATCAGTGTGGTCTCTAAAATCATCCTCCCATTCTGTTTCCTCCTGCTGATCATCCAGACCCCAGTCGCCATCAAGATCATTCCTTGCTAAGGGCTGATGAGATGAGGCGAAGGGGGGAGCAGAAGGTTTTAATGGTCTCTTTTCTTCCACGTCCCCCTCCTCTTCCCCAACTTCACTATAGATAGGAGAAGCAGCTCCCGTTTCAGAGGCAGTGTCACGACACAAGCCTTCAAAGGGGGAAATTTCCGACAGCAGTTCTCGGATCTGAAACCATATTTGATAAGCATAGGTAGGTAAAGTTTTTTCCCCATTCTCACGCACATAGCGCCTCATTTCCTTACCCACACGCTTCCATTCATCTAGCGATAAGGTCCCTTCCTCCGTGAACCAAGGGCTGACCTTTTTCAGGAACTTGGTAAAAGTTACCATGTCGTCTTCTGCGACCTGAAATCCTGCTTTGGCTAACTGTCGCCGCAGCATAATTACCATCATTTTATCGCTCTTAGTCATATGTTGCCCCATGGTTCCCTTATACTTAGATTACTCACACTTAACCGGTGATCCTTTACCGGCGAACCTGCAGCGTCCTGGTGAGAGTCGTTCCTGACTATTGGAAAGAAAAAGAGAAGGGGGAAAAGCTTACCTATCCTTCACGTCCCTGTTCCGAGCGCCACCTGCCGCGGACCGTCCCTCTTGGAGACCACTATCCACGGGAGAACAGGGTGAAGGATAGGATAGCCAGGATACGACGCAAGGGAATGACAGACAGACACACTGGTAGTGAAAATCTGCTGCAATTTTACTTCTGCAAAGCTTCAGTTTATGTACAAAACAGATCAAAGAACTTGGCAGGCTCACTGCATCACCCCATTCAGGGTTCCAGACATAAATCAAGGCTAAGCATAATCAAAATAGAACTCCTTCTACGTGCTCAAGGTGTTGGCAAGGACTTTTAGTTTTGTCTCTTAGAATTCTGTCTCACACCACTAACCATATTCTACCGTGGGGGACTAGTTCTCAGAGTCCTGGGTCTAGCTTTTGTCTATATAGTCTTTTATTCTTCTGTTTTATTATTAATAAAGTTTCCAAGGCTCATGTGGCGTGGGGCATGCTTCAGTTCCTCAAGGACTGCTTAAAGAACGGTGGGGCCGAGCCAAGGACATACTTTGATTTCTTGGTGAGCAGTCAGCTGAAAACAGGAAAGATAAGAAATACAGAGAAAGATCATGCAGGGTGCCAGGAGGGCTCGCTCTCAAGGCCATTTCCAGATACAAGATCTGCCTAAGGCATCAGGTCCTATCTTGACCACTGATTGCCAGGGGACCACCTGGGGCTTCGCTCCAGGAAGCTCTAACCCCAATCCTTCAGCAGGCGAAAGCCAGCGCAGAGGCATTTTGTCACTACACGGCAGTCACTGCTGTGGACGTGGCAACCACAGTGGGTACATTTGTTATACATACAAATGTTATATGGGTATAAGTTATATGACTGCTACTGAGAAAACTGAGTTGAAAATATGGTGGAGACAATTTTGTTGTTGTTGTTCTTTCCAAGACAGGGTTTCTTTGTGTAGCCATGACTGTCCTAGAACTAACTCTATAAACCAGCCTGGCTTGGAACTGACAGATACCTGCCTGTTTCTGCCTCCCAAAGGCTGAGATTAAAGGTGTATGGCACCATTGCCCAGTTGGTGAAGACAATATTGAGCATTAGATGGGATTTGTTTACAGCAGACATTCATGTTTAGATACTCTGCCAATCTGCCTTGGCTCCGTGGTAGATTACAGAGTAAAGAGAACAAACCTTTTCACACAATAGATCCAAGTCCAGTTTTTGCATTGCTTCATGGAAAGAGGAAGTACCATAAACCTCCTCCTAGTCACAAAGAAAACCAACAGTACAAAGAAAGCAGGAAGACCTTACATAGAAGCCTTAATCAGTAACAGATACATCTTGATAAGTACTCTGTCCTAGGAAGAACAAGAACAAAACTACAGAAAAAGTTCCACATAAACAACCAAATTTTCTAAACTGCCCGAAAATACCTCGGGATTTGTATTTTCTTCATAAGTCAAAGTAAAAACCTTAAGAGGAAAAGGCTCTTTCTAAGAGTCTAAACATATTCTATGGGATAACCCCCTGTCATTCATCTTGATTTGTGGAATAATGAATGAACTGGGCGTTTTAGAAGAATGTGCTGAAAGTTACATGCACACATTATTTATGTTATTGGATATCTATTTCTAGTTACTATCCGAAAAGTCTCGGGAAAACCAGTTTAACCCCTTTAAACTTCACTTCTTTCTCAAAAAATAGAATGATAGTAGCTATTCTATAGCTGGCCTCTTTTTATAGGCACTTAACAAAATATGTAAAGTACAGCTATAATAATTGTTACCATATGTAATAGATATCTATAATAGTGTGCAATAATATCAATGATTATACCCTTATTATGAAGGAATCAATACTGCTTTGGCCGTATTTGTCATCTATGAAAAAGTTTTTAGTTTTACAAGACGGTCTTCATAGCTGACTGGTAGCTGTTGTTCTCATCTTCACTTGGCCCCACCATTACAGAGAATGCTTGCATCTCCAAATGTCACAGAATCTCTCTTCTGAAGTTGCCTAGAAATAGATTTGCAGCTCTTTCCACTTCTTGGAAAGTTTCTATATTTCAACTCCACTATGGTGCCAAGCAGAGTTTTCATAGCCATGAGCCTTTTGTCAGGAAAAATAGCTTCCAGATTACTACCCTTGAGGAAAGGATTCCCAGTGGGGAGAGTCAGGGTTTCCATGATTCTTCTGCATGCTACGATCAAAAAAATATCTTCTCTAGTAACATAGGTTTTTGTACTTAACTCATTCATGTCTGCTATGAAAGCAAATAGCTTCCAACTCTCTGTGTGGTCAGCCACCTGGAAACCACCTGAAAGAAAAGGTTTCTAAAATTGTAGATGTCAAATCCTTAGGTTTAAACACCCAAAATCATCGAGAGTATAGGAAAGAGGTGAATGCATGTGTGTTTAAGTTAAAGTATTCTACCAACATCCAAACTGGAAATGATTTGGGCAAAGCATGTAAGTACGACTAATTTCTTTTATTATGCTTGAGCTGTTACAAAAATACATTAAAAAAATCTAACGAAGGAAAAATGGACCGTATATATAACAGCTGGCATACACATGTGCACATATACAAATGGCCACTAAATATAAACAGAGTGGCAAAAACGCAAGTATAATTAAAGAAAGAAACTCAATTAGAATAAAAACAAGATACTAATATCCATAATCAAGGGTAAAGCAGAATGTTACCTCTGTATATAGATACCTGGCAAAAAGTAGCCATTTCTCTTGCGGGATACACCAAATTGATGAAAAAAAAATGGAAACCAGTATCAATATCAAAAATGTAAATGTATATGTCTTTGGAATGAACTCTCTGCCTATGGAAATATTCCATCTGAATGTCTTTAGGAAAACCTAGAATATGTAAAAATATATAAAATATATCTCAATATACATAAGTATTTGCATGTATATCAGAGTTGACCACTCCAGCTTACTTTGTAAAGCACAAATGAATACAAATTTACTCCCAGCACTTAAGCCAAATGTAGACTTAGTTAATATACTATATATCATAAATTGACATAAGAAGAGTCACCAAAAAGAGGTAAGATTTATGATAATAACAGCTATCTTCAAACTATTGTTAAACAAAGCAATGAAATTACAAAGCAAATGTTAATTGGGTCTAATAAGTGATATGTATCTCAGGACACCCTTCTAGCTACTATATTTGTTACCATGCAAATACTTAGTTTAGTGTGGCTTTTATATTGTGAGAAACTCTCCTGGTGATCTTGAGACATTGCCAGGTTTGGAAATTACTATTATGCTATCTAGCTTGATTAAATACTACATTGTTCTAGTTAATCACATGACGTTAACATGGAATCAAAGTAATGAGACTCTGATTCCTTCAACAAAGCATGAGACACAAAATGAGGACCAACTCACCATTTTTTTTAAAGATAATCATGAGTAAGTACAATTAAGCAGTGAGACTTTTAATCCTTAGAGTATAACTTTAAACAAAACTGGAGAAGAGTTGTGTCTCAGGACAGACATTTGTATGACAAAACCAATGTGTATGACGAGCCCTGGTTCGTTTACTAACACTGTTTAAAAATTTGCAGAACTTTATGAAATACCGTAGAGAGGAATAGATCCTGAGAACGTCAGGTCCTGAAATTATGTAAGTACATGCTGCAAAAGGATGAAGGCATGCCAGCTTGGTTTTTTAAGGACTGACGGAAGCCTGTACATTTGGTTAATACAGACACAGAGGTGACATTTATGGGGGAAGGTATTGATTGCTTAGACTGCTGGTTATATTAATGTATGACTGAAGATTCCAGGTAGACTCCTATACCACAAAAGAGTATATTTTCCTTGACTTGGTGATAGTCATTACCTCTGAAAGTTCAAATATGCACTGTCTTACTGATTTGGCATAGGGATGGTGTGAGTGTATGTGAGAAAGGTCTAAACTCTATCCATTCATGATTCTTTGCCACACTCAAAGGTTACATCCATACGATTTATTAGTAATCCACATTTCAGCCTGTGAAACTAGACAGGGATAGAAAATTACTTTCCCTTTAAGAGATCATTCAAATGTATAAATAACCTCTGTATGCATTTTATTTTATTGAACTTAGTTACAGGACAACACCCAGCTGTGAGGGAAGCTATGATGTAGCGTAGCTCGTTTGTCATGTGACCAACTAAAATTTCAGTTATTGGAGAAGATGATATGAAGAAACAATCTATACTATTTTCACAACTTCAAATATTATTTTCAGCATGAAACAGATACCCCTGAGCCAGGAGATTGGGTGATTTATGCAACAACTGTGAAAAGTGAACATTCCGTAGATTAAAAAAAAAAAAAAAAAAAATAGGGGACTCTCCTTGCAGCGGCGGCCTGAGCGCAGAGTCCGAGCGGCGGAGGCGGCGGCGCGAGTCATGGCTGGACAGGCGTTCCGAAAGTTCCTCCCGCTCTTTGACAGAGTCTTGGTTGAAAGGAGTGCCGCCGAAACGGTGACCAAAGGTGGCATCATGCTTCCAGAAAAGTCGCAAGGGAAAGTACTGCAAGGAACGGTAGTGGCCGTGGGATCAGGCGCGAAAGGAAAGGGCGGAGAGATTCAACCCGTCAGCGTGAAGGTTGGAGACAAAGTTCTCCTCCCAGAGTACGGAGGCACCAAAGTCGTTCTAGACGACAAGGATTATTTCTTATTTAGAGACGGTGACATTCTTGGAAAGTACGTGGACTGATCGCTGTTGAAATGGTGTCACGTGAAGCTGCCCATTCCGCCGACGTTCTGAGCTCTTCATCATGTAAATAATTTCTGTGCCTCCTTTTATAATAAACTGATGATGCCTGCACCGATGACATCGTCTGCAGTTCAGTGTCGCTGTGCTGTTGTGGTCCTTTCCAAATAAAGTTATATAAACGAAAAAAAATAATAAAAAAAAACTGATCCTCAGAAGAATTAAATGACTCTCCAAAGTTTTCATAGAAGTTACATGACAATGCATCAAATGATATTCCATCTAAATCTAAATAAATTATGCTCTTGTCACAGAATGCGACAGTCAAATGTGGGAGGGCTAATCTGCTTGGTGAGTTTCACTTTACACATACTTCCTGCCTCTTGTGATATTTGATATTTAAGAATTAAAAAGGGAATTTGAGAGGTGTGATTTTCTTACCACTGGAGGCAAAAATTATGCTATTATTATTTTTATGTATTTTTAAATCACTTTGAGATGATGTCCATGATGAAAACAACGTGCATTTAGCTCCTTTATCACCTGAGTATAAATTATCATACCGAATGCCATTCAGGTAAGCACTGTCCACTCTTTGCAACCTTGCAAATGAAGTCTGTGATGATGACTTTGCTTATCTCTGTGAATGTTGTCTACATGGAGGTGAATTATGTCTTCATGGAAGAAGGTGTGAGCTTGATCATGGAGTCTTTAAGGGAAAACCTTTTTCCTAATCATATCCACACCTAAAATGTCCTGCACACCTCACTCTTAATCATGACATAATATAAATTTCTTGGAAAAGAGACAGGATCTTAGACAGCTGAGGCAAAGAATATATTTGCTTCTCCAAATTATAAAGAAAGTAACCTTTTATTGGTATTTTCCTGACAGCTATGAAAAATGTATTCCATTTTTTAAAAATAAAACTATCACTGCTTTTAAAGTTTACCAAAAATCAGTGAAGTTCATTCTCACCCATTTGGTATGTATCTTATAGGTTTGAATTTCCGATATCTTTTTGTTTATTTAAGTTGGAGCTTAAGTTTCCAGAGTTTGTTTCTATATAGGGAGTTAGCCCTTTGTTTCTTTGTCAATGACATGAACAACATACATTTTCCCATGTGTTTTTAATTTTTTAATTTGGTGAAATTTTTTTCAGAAATAAAATATTAAATCATGGTTAACTTTTGAGAAAGAATAAAATCACAAAATATAGTTTTTATTTTTAAGAAGATATAAAATACCTAAAGAAGACATAATAGCATATGATGTTCATTTTTATATAAGACTATTGCCTTTCCCACATAGGATGCATCCTAAGACTTCTAGTGTATGACAAAACTTCAGGGAATATCAAACCCTTTGTACATCCTGATTTTTCCTACATATACATCCCTTTGAGAAAGATGAGCTTATAAATTAGGAACAATAAGAGTTACTATATTTATTAATAATATGATAAAATAACTATAACACTAAACTGTAATAAAGGTCTTATGTGTTTATCTTCTCTCAATATCCAATTGTACTTAAAGAAAGTACCTTAAACCTATTCTTTGAGGTATTATAAGCATAAATACCCATGTATTGTGAGACAATTATTAAGTGAAATATTGATTAATCAAATACAAGTATTTTGATACAGTGGTCGTTAATATAATAACCACCTATCAAGTAATTCATGGGTAGGTAGAATATACAACATAAGTGCAGTGAACAAAGGGATGATACCTGTCCCAAATGATACAGAGAAAACTAAAAGATTTCATCACAATACTCAAAAGAGTATCCAATTTAAAATTTGTTGATTGTTTATTGCTGTATGAAATTCTACAGCCATTAAGTTATCTGCCCACTGGGGCGTGGCCTCTGATACTATTTTTGCCCACGTAAAGTGTGCGTCCAGCCTCCTTACTGCCTGCAGGATTTAGTTGCTGTTCTTCGTTCCAGCAGAGGATAATGATTTGTGACTCTACCCCTAAATAAATAACCATCTAATATTCTCAAATCTGAGCTAGTGTGGGATTTCTTTTAAGCATCCTTTTTCAGTTTACCTCTGTAATTTCCCTTTTAAGATCTTGTGATCATGTTTCATGAAACCACAGGAATCTTAACCATGGCTAACATGACACTGCACCTTATAGGAGTGCTTTCATGCTCACCATATGTCTTAGAGTTTCTATTGCTGTGAAAAGACACCATGACTATGGCAACTCTTATAGAGGAAGACATTTAGTTCTGCTGACTCATTTATAGTTCAGAGGTTTATTCCATTATCATCGTGGTGGGGAGCATGGTGACTAAGAGTACGACTGCATGTGGACAGACACGGTGCTTGAGAGGGAGCTGAGAGTTTTTACATCTTGACTCAACAAGCAACAGGAAGTAGTCTAAGAAGCTGGGTGGTGCCTTGAGCTTAAGAGACCTCAAAGTCCACCCACACAGTGATACACTTCCTCCAACAAGCCACACCTACTCAAACAAAGCCATACTTATAATAGTGACACTCTCTTTGGGGGGCATTTTCTTCCAAGCCAGCACAGCATAAATTTAATTATTCATTTAATTGAAAGAAAAGGAACTCAAAGCTATGCTCCTGACTTTTATGGCCATCTCTGAAAAAAAAATCATTTTCAGTATATTTTTGGTTAGTCACATAAGTTGGAATGTTTCCTTATTAATAGGTATTATAATACTTTTCTATTAGTGTATAGCAAATTATGGCATACACCATACAAATGTTAGTTCACAAATTCCATAAATGAAGCATTTTGTGAATGTTTCTTTACATATTCTGCTCATTATTTCACCACAGTTAAAAGGGAAAAACTATAATGGCTTGGATAGCATTCTCATCTGTAGGCTTAACTACACAAAAAATCTGCTTACAAGCTCGTACTGGTGGTCATAACTGTATGACTGGGGAACCTAGCTCCCAATTGGCAATTAGCTAACAGTCATTCTCGAATGCTGCCTATAATTCCCTGCAATGTAAACCTCTTCACTAGCAATTCACAACGGGACTAAATATAAGCATAGATGTACAGCCAATCGCCTTTGTCATTGACTTGGCTAGAATAAAGTCTCATGTTGGATCTCATTAGATGAAAATGGACTCGTGAAGGATTTTTCTCACCAGGATCACTTGTGGATGTATTTAACACAAGGTTATTGACCTACATAACCTTTCATTTGTCATACATTTGTCAGTCATGAATATTAAACAGCAATGCGAATCATTTTAATTTCAGCTTCAATTGTGAGCTCTCAGGGTTCAGAAAGGTCTATGAGGTCTTACCAATTTAGAACTGATAAAGTCCCAGTATTTATCATCTTCCATGGTGAGAAATATGAGCAAAGAACCCCTGCTCTGGAGTCAGGGATGTAAAGAGGAAAAGGACCAGACAGACAAAGATATCACAAAGCAAAATGAGATTGAGCCTTGAAGATATTAGAAAGATTATAAAAAACAGTAACTAGATAAATGGAAGTTATAAGGAATAAAATGAAGTTGAGAAATGATGAAATACAAAACAAGGAGGGCAGTAAGGACAAGGGTTCTAAAGTGAGGTTACAGTATTATCAGTTTATAACTTTGCCTTCCTGTCACAATTACCAGTAAAAGCTTCCAGATGCGTTTCCCAAACCATACCTCAGTCAAAGCGAGTCAGGAATCTCTGAGGAGTGACTCTAACCTCAATACCTCAATAGTCTTTAATCTTCTCTGAATAGCTAAATGTGAGGCTAGCTGAGAATCAACTGCTGATTCCCAGAACTCTGTTTGGTGTAAGGATCAAGCAACAACATTAGCATCACCTGGTTAGGAATGGCCAGGGTAATTCCAACTCCACACCTACAGGACCTGAACTAATACTCTTTTAAGATCCTCACTGGATTCCCTTGTGATTGCCTAGGATTCACCTGTGTGATTGCCTCGGCCAGAGCTCACAGTCTCACTTCACATTCACCGTGTAATTGTTTCTGCACAACCATGAACCTTCGTGGAGCTCTCTGGACATCTATTGACAAGGGAAGTGAATGATGAGTAGGTGCACAGCTAAAACAGAATGTATTGCAAAGATGTGGGGAAGATAGGAAGTCGACATCTTACTTCTTTTCTTCATTAATAGAACGTGGATTTTACAAGTGTGTTTAAAACTCAGTAAACAAGCACCCACTTTTCTTCTGCCCACATAATCGATCGGTGGTAGCTGGCTAGGAAAAAAAATGCTATTTTAAGATTGCTTTCCCTAGGAAGAGACTGCTGAAACAGATTAACTATGTTTCAGGAACATGACAGTTGACCTGCATATTTGCAAACCTGCTCTGAAATTTCTTACTCAAGATGAACTCTCATAACAGAGGGAACCCATTCATAAATTAGATGGCAGAGACTAAGGGTACCTTGCTCCAACACACTCATTATATTAACTCGTTCATTCTTGCACACACTCATTCACTTATTACCTCAAGTATCAGTTTTATGCCCCCAGATTCTCATTATGCTGGATGCCGGGCTCCTATGTAATAAAGGGCCTTACCTTTCAAAATAAACATGCCACGGGCTCCAAGAACAAAGTTGCTTCACATCAGCACATCACCATCAACCGTGCTCAGGACTCATGAGGGAACTGATGTCGCCAGAAGGTTTTGATTATCCTACACTGCAGAGCGATACGTAGCAGGAACGCAGGGGATGATGGTTCAGTTCAAACAGATTCTTGCTGAATTGAAAGAGGCTGCAGAATGAAAACAGCTTCCTTGATACCTTCGTAAAACCATGTGCAAGAAAATTTAGCTTGAGCACAGTTTAGAAAGAGTTAACTCACTTGAGAACCCTAACTTACTAGGCTGCTTTACCATAAAACTACCATAACTCTTACAAGAGAAAACCTATTTAAAGGATTATGGTTTCCTTCTTTTTCACACTAAAAAAGAAAAATTCTGTAGGTGGCTATCATTGAAGTCCCGAGTGAGGAAGATTTTCCACTTATATTCCTTTCAGTAATAAAGCGCTGCTGGAAACACTGTGGAGATGTTGTTTGTTAGTGATTGTGCCAATATACTTGGGCTTTATTTCAAGCAGTGAGTGACTCCTTTGACTGTGTTTTCAGCCAAAAATAGAGTTACTCATAAATTGCATGAATACCTTCCAGCTCATAATTGCCAGGTTCCGGTCTTAGGTTTTAGTCATCAAGCTTAAGTTCTTTTGTTTTCTCTGAAACTCAAATTGATGTAACCTTCTTATTCTTCCTCTCCGGAATCAACCAGCTCTCCTTCATTTATCACCCTTGGGACACACATGCAAACAGGAAGAGAGGGTGGGGAGGGAGGGAGAGAAAGAGGTAGACAACAGAGACACAGAGAAAGAGACAGGGAGAGAGAAGGCACTGTCTATCATACTGTGTTACACATAAAGGTGTCTTACAATGACACACTGATGAGCCATTGCTGATCATAAAGCTTCAATTTGAATGAAATGCTTCCAGGCCACATCAAAAGATCTGTTTATTTCTTAAAACAGTGGTAAGTTCGGAATTGCTATTACAGAAAAATAGCCTTACGTTCAAGGCAAATACATGTAAACTGACAAGAAATGAAGTAATCATCTTTCAGGTTACTTTTCAAATATCTGAGGAAGATGTTTTAGGGTAATTACTTTTGGTAAACAGCAAAACTTCATTAGCATTTCTTCCTGCCATTCTACTTAACACTTCCAGCTTTTTTGAAATAAACATATAATGCATTCATTCAATATTGAAAGCTAAAAGAGAAAATTGCATTTATTTTATGCATAATTTGTGCAAAATAACAAACCACATAGACTAGATGAAATCTTTGAAAAAAATAGTAAAGCTTATAACTTGTGTGATGCATCAGGAAGTAAAGAAGCTTGCCACCAAGGTGGAAAACCTAAATTTGATTTCTGGAAGCCACATACAGCAAGAGTGGAACTGAGGCAAGCAAGCTTTCTCTGACGTACACATGCATTATAGAACATGTGTGTGCTCACATGGACAAACACACACATGTAAGTAAGTTAAAATCTTTAAAAATAATAAAATGTATCTCATCTGGAATAATAAGATTCCATCAATGGTTTCCATAGTGGATAGGCTGGACTTTTTTTTTCTCTGAAAGAAAAGCATTCAATAGAAACTCAATATGTTTCTGTTTTATCAACAGACGACCGGTATGTATGCAAATAGAAAATGTATGCAAGACCTTGACTACTTATGAAACTGCAAAATCTTCCCTGACTTTAGCCTCAAATTTACATGGATTGAAAAGTTGGAGGAATTTCTATGGGAAATGGTGACCTATTCAGAATACCAAGAAGATAATGGGGGTAGAACTAGTCTTATTTTTATTATGTTAGCAAAATCCCGACAGAAACTATTTTTTAAAAAGAAAACAACGTTAAAAGATTTACTTCAGCTCACGATTTCACAGGTTCCAGCCTATAGATGGCTGGATACATTGCTATGGTCTTACAGCAAGGCCACACATCATGAAAGTTGGATGTCGTAAAAAAAAAATGCTTATTTCATTGTAGTCTGGGAAGTAAGGCAAGAGGGAGAAAGGGAACAAGATCCACACCTTTAAAGAAATGCCCTCAGTGGCCCTTTTCCACCAAGATCCCACCTTTTCATAGATTCCACTTTTGAAGAGCACATCCAGCTTAAACTTACTAATGAATTCTTCATTTACAAAGTTAGAGTCTAATGACCCATTTCCATTTCAATGGCCCCACCATTTGGGAACCAAACTTTTAACATTTATTATTTCTTTGGGATAATTAATATCCAAATGATAACTAACTACTAACTTGAAATGTCACAGTTATACAGCTTGATCTGATAGTTTTCTAACCAATCTATAAGAATTACTTTATAAGAAAGTAATTAATAAATTACTTTCTGGTGACTCTTTAATACCATGTACAATGAAATGGAAACATTCCAGATACACCACTCTTGGGCAAATTTCTAAAAGACTAAATTCTACTTCAGAGATAGATATTGTGTATGTTCTTTGCTGCTGGATTCACAATAGGCAAGGAGTAGAGATGCCCCAGATGCCCATCAGTTGATGAATGGATGATAAAACTATGGCACACTTACATGATTCACTATTACTCAGTTACTAAGAAAATGAAATTAAGAAATTTTCAGGCAAATGGATGGAACTGGGAACAATCATTATAATTGAGGTAACTCAGATCCAAAAAGAAAAATGTTGCAAGTTTTCGCTCATTTGTAGAATGAGCTTTTAACCTTTAGATATGTTTGATTCATTTCACATACCCACAGAAGCCAGAAATTAGCAAGGGGCCATGGGGATGAAAGATCATCAAGGGAAGGAAGACAGAGTAAGGAGGTGCAAGTTGGGAGAGAAGAGTATATGAGGAAAGAGAGGGAGAGGTGACTAACAATAACAATAAAGAACTTAAAGAAACACATATGATGAAAACTACCATTGTAGAGCTTCCTAAAATATAAACATATACCTACATAAAATATAATACATACATACCTAAATATATACATACATAAGATGAGCTTATGTGTAGTTCTCCTATAAAGAATGAACAATGCCCCCGTTATACACTATAGGCTAACAAAGAAAAAGGCCAATGCTAGTAATAGGTTCCCTCTATTGGAGTTGCCAACAGGGAAGGTCCCCCAAAACCTCAACTATTTCAGGGAATTGTTATGGCTCTTGTTTATCCTCAAGAAATTAATGCTGAGACCCTACTGTTGAAGACATCATATTCTCGCATCATAGAGCATGGGGAAATGGTGTTGGGATGCATGTGGAAGTTTCACCTCTACTGGGTAGCATTCATAGAGCTAAAAGGTGCTATGCATTTTATCAGAGTAGAAAAATAATCATTAATCACAGCAGAGAATCTACTACTATTCATTACTTTTCTAATGAGACAGAGTATTAACCTGACAAAGACTTCTTATGATACCCATTGACTAGTGCATCTTACAAACATTATCAGAGAAACTCCTTTTAGCAGCAGACAATGATTAACAAAGACTCAAAACTGATCAAGGGGCAGACAATAAGTGACTGCAGAGTGCTCAGCCCTAAAGGACATTGAGATATAACACACCCCTTCTCCCAAAACCCAGGGATAGTTGCAAAAGGGGCAGAATAACAATGGAAGCCAGAGATGGTGGATGACTACAAGAAAGCGGTGTTTTCAGCATGTATCAGGTGATGCACATATGAACTCACAGTACGTGTGAAAGACTGCATAAACCTAAGAAATTTCAAGTCATACAAAAGTGTTGAGTGGGCACAGAGGCATGAAGTACTACCCTTAAAGGAGGAGCTATTGGCAACTGATAGCCATCGAGAGAGGAAGAGTTAATTTGCTATAAGTATGTGGACACAGGTAGGTCTATCATGTTCATGTGGATAGCCACATACAGCTTTTGTGTTATGAGATAGATTTTAAAAATGTAAAGTCACAAAGTTGGTGGGTGTAGAAAGAATATAGGATCTGGGAGATACTGGGGAGGATGAGGAAAATGTTCAAGGCACAATTCAGTGGATTGAGGTTGAATTCAGTTGACTTCAATCTATAGTGGAGTAAGTTTGAAAGCTAACCCATACCTAGATAACTAAGTCCTTAGATCTTAAAGAATTCAGAATGATTGAGTCTTGTGATGATGGCATCTGATCTGACCACTTGGGAATACTGCTCTGGTGTAGATAATTTCGTAAAGGACAAAATAATTGCAAAAACAATTGAGCAAAAGCACTAATTGAAGTAGAACTGTTTTCTAAGGGTAATTGTTTGTTTTATTGTGTATAGAAAACTCAATGTAGATTTTACTCTTTGGTGGTGGCAAGTTCTTTTATCTTTACCGTTTCTAGCTTGGCAATGGCCAGAGGAGGTTTTGGACCAAGGTTATAGCCCTTTGTTCCCTCTCTTGTCATCAATCCTGAAGGACTCCCACCAACTTAAACGGAGCTCCTTAGCCTGCATGAAGGCAGCAGTGGTGGGCGTCTTCCTGTGAGCCAGCATCTAGCCTGGCTTTCATCTTAATAATGCAATCGAGGACCCCCATCCTACCACACAGGGCAAGAAGGAAGATGGCCAGACTAATGGAATCTACATCAAGACTGCAGCCAGATGTAATGAGTCCATTTGACAAAGTAGATGAGGTCTCCTAAAGGCTGCATAGCCTTTCCAAGATCAAAATTCTCAGGCCTTTCTCAAACAAAGTATATACCATATTTTTGACCTCCTGCTTCTTCAGGAACACCAGGGCTGCAGCCACTTTCTTTCCTTCACTTGCCCCTTTTTTATTTCAGCATGATTAGGAAGAGTAGGAGAGAGAAAACTTTGAAAGAACTTTTAATAACATTCAGGAACAATTATTTCGAATAGGGTTCTTGTGGTTATTAGCAGAGAGAGAATAATTTTGAATAATCTTTACTTTAATACAATGCTCCACGCCAATTCTTTTTAGTGACTGATTTTATTTTCTCTAGCTCCTATGTATCCAGTGGCCAAATACTAATTTAATCAGCATCAAAATTTTTTTCACTGTGTCATAAAATGGTGAAGTAAAAGGATGTGCCAAAATGATTAGTACACTAATCAGGCTTTTAAATTCTTGTTTTGAAATAATGAATTTGGCATGGCACAGTCATTACCGCAAGTCCCCATAGCTTTTAAACACTCCATTTAATAATCCCGATGGATTTAAAAAAAAAAAACTTTTACAAATGCCATAGTTAGCCAGCAAAAGCAAGGAATTGACACCAACCACAAAGCAGGAACTACAAACTCTCTGTAGCACATCATTAATGCTTCCCTGAGATTAAAGAAAAGGATTAATGTCTCAAGAAGACTTGCTAATATAAAAAAAAAAACAATGTCAGGTAGCAAAACAGCAGAATTTTGGCTGTATTCCATTTGTTACAAGATTTAAAAGAAAGACAGGGAATTTGAAATATATGAATTTCGAAGATTTCAATTTTTTTCTGGGAATAACTGAAGGAAGATTTCATTCTACACAAAATTTTATATTAATATTCTATGTTCTAAACTGACAACAATAATCAAAGATAAGTTTATTCTATAATTTCCCTTCAAGGACTCCTATAATGAGCATATATACCTCTTGCTGTACTGAATACTGCTGGAGAGGAAATGAGTTTAAAGGAAAGACAAAATGGATACCAATGTGCGGTCCTACAAAAAGTTTCACCGTGGAAATAAAGGTTTAAACTGAGTCTGAAGAATCAGACATTTAGTCCTACCAAGGCAGAAGTGGAGCTCAGCTAGTTCAAAGCCAGACTGGCTGAGCTTGGCTGATACATTTAGTTCCAGGCCAATATTAACTACATAGTGACTCATATTCATTCTCATTCTCTCTCTTCCCCCCTCTCTCCCTCCCTCCCCGTCTCCCCTCCTCCCCAAACAAACATAAAAACATCCAAAAAGAAAAAGTAAAAATCAAAACACCCTCCCCACCACAAAGGCAAAGAAAGATCAACAAGACAAAAAGCGCCAAGCAAAAGGAAACAAAGAAGCACAAAACCATCAACATGGAGTCTGCTTCCTGTTGGCCAACAGCTCCTGGATGTGGGTCCTGCCCTAGAGCATGGTAGACAGACCTATTGATATTACATTGGAGAAAACTGGTTTCAACTTTGCCAGTGGTATTGATTACAAATTGCTTCTCAGCTTAGAGGTGAGACTTTGTGTCCACCACCTCTTCTTAGCACTGAGAGTTTATCTAGCTGGAACCTGTGTAGGCCTCATTCATTCTTTTACAGTATCTGTGAGTTTCTGTGTGTGTGAGTCCTGTGGTGTCCGGATGATCCTGCTTCCTTGCAGCTGTGCATCACCTCTGGCCTTTATAACCTTCATGCCTCTTTTCCACATAGATCCCTGAGCCCTGAAGAAAGACGTTTGTTAAAGACTTTCCATTTAAGGCTCAGTGCTCCCAAGTCTCTTTGCTGTCTGTTGGTCAACTGTGGATCTCTGTGTTAGTTCCCATTTACTGCAAAAAAGAAAAAAAAAAAAAGCTTCTCTGATTCTCTGATACAAAGGAGCCAAGCAATGAATGTATTGATCTATGTGTATAGCAATGTTGTTGTGAGATATTTTTCTCTTTTGGCTCTTTGAGGGGCCTACCACTAAGCTCACAATTAAATCATACATGGAGACTTATTCTTAGTTATGAATGCCCGGCTTTAATGTGGCTTGTTTCCTGCCAGCTTTTCTTATCTTAAATTATTCAGACTACCTTTTGCCTGTGGGCTTTTATCTTTCTTCATTCTGTATATCTTACTTTCTTAGTCCGTGACTGGCCCCTGAAGTCCTCCTCTCTTTGTTCTCTTGTTCCTCTCCTTCCAGATTTCTACTTCTATTCATACTCTTTGCCTGCCTTGCTACTGCCTTGCTATTGGCTGTTCATCCCTTTATTGGGACGCGTAGGCATTTTAGACAGGCACAGTAACACAGCTTCCCAGAGTTAAATAAATGCGGTGTAAACAAAAGTTACACACCTGAAGACAATATCCCCAACACACTATGTCACTAGAAATAATTTTATTTCTATCTTCCTTTAGCAAAATTATACAATATTTTTCCCTAGAGTCAACCATCTATCTATTCTCAGCTTCTTGGGTGTTTTAGTACTGTTATACATTAAATCCTAGCAAGAAGTGTTTGGTGACCCCTACAATATTTTGCTCTTATTGTATTAGTATATCTTGCAGACAGTTGCTTTTGTAGGTCTCAAGGTTTCTAACTGGTTGAAACTTATGATTAATTTTTTCTCTCTTTCCAGCACCACAAACGCTAACTAGTAGGTGTTCCTTCCATCTGCATACCATATCTGTGGAATAGTAAGTTGCATCTTCAGCAACAGGGCCTTCATCTATCAAAAAATAGAATTAAATTAAGTGACCATAAAAACTCAGGAGCAACAGAATAGATATAAAAAGAGATGCTTTGTGTTCCATTAGCTACAGAGAAAGTTGTAAATCCTAGTCCTTAGAGTTAGAAGTCTGGTGAGAAATCTCCTTTAGCAAACTGTTTTGTTGCATTCTTTGCAAAGGCGCTTTTGATGGCAAGACTCTGGAGAGAGCTGAAAATGTTTCAAGAGAAGGATAATTTTATTTTGCTAGATGAAGGTCCCATTCATGTGGCAGCTCTAATTCCTTGACACCAAGTATTTATTGACCCACCCCTCCGCATGTTCCTTGCTTAAGTGCTACACAAGATGATATCCTAGCTCTTCATCTTTGAATTGCTCTTAGAGTTCCAGAGAGTGGTTATCACTGACGTGCTTAAGTGTGGGTAGGTGGAATATATGTGAACTGTACGCTTATATTATATGATACTCTACTTTCAAAAGAGACCCAAAGAAAAATCTTAGTGCCTACATAAGCTATTTTCCCAAAATTTTATTACAAATTCAAATTTATGACCTATAGATTAATCAGTAAGTATTTTCAGTTTTTATAAAATACATTATTTTTTGAGAGTTTCATAAAATATTTTTTTAACATCTTCATCCTTCTCCAATTCTTCTGGTATCCATATCCCTCCTCCCTAAACATCAAACTTTCTATCCTTTTGTCTTTTTTTTTTAACAGCTCATCAGGATCATTTTGTGATGCCCAAACATTTTTGGATGTGTGGTCCTCCACTGGAGCAATGGTAGATTCACCAAGGGCTCTATGCTTAGAGAAAACTCCCTCTTGCAGCAACTAATGATAAGCAGGAACTTCACAGCAAAGGGTAAGATTTAATGCCTAATTCTATCTCCATGCTGGAATTTTGTCTGGCTTGAGCTTGCATACATTTTGTGCATGCTGTCCCAACTACATTATGAAAAGTAACCAATAGGGATGCAGCTTCTATGTCCTTATAGGCTTCATTGCTCTACATGCTATGTCTCAAGTATATGATGTCTTCAGCAATAGGATGCCACTATCAAGTTATGGAGGGTGGCCACTAGCAATGCTAATAACCTGTAAAGGGTGGGAGTCTATGGAAATCTCATGGTCAAGAACAACAAATGATGTAACCCACTCCTAGCACTGAGCACATTTTTAGTCTGTACAGTCTAGCAGCTACTTTTTAAAATTTGTTATAGGGTGACTACATTTTAAGAGATATTTTTATTTATGTGTGTATATGTATATGTGTATATGTGCACAAGGATATAGGTATATGAAAGTTTCTACAATAATATGGTTCTAATGAGAGCATTTGGGCTCCAGTCCCAAGTGTCTCTTCAGGGTTCAAAAAAGAATATACAACCACTGGAAGGCTCCGGATCTGAGGGTAAAAGTAATCTCTCACTCTGTACTTTGTGCTAGTATCTTTATTGTTCTGCTTCTATCCCTTAGAGTAGATATTTCCTATCTATTCTATTCTATTCTATTCTATTCTATTCTATTCTCCTACTTTTAACTTCTCCTAGCAGCTTCTCTCTCATGCCTAAAAACTCTTTTTCCTGGGAGCTTTGAAGCGATAAAGTAATTACAAGAGTTGCTTCCCATTGGTCAAAAGCACATTCTTAGAGGAAGCGATAAAGAGTTGAGTCATTGCCATAGCAACTCAAGGGGTTTATGTTTTAGGAGTAAAACTGTAACCAGGCAGGGGGTGGTGCTGTGGGACAATGCTTTTACTCTATAAACATTTGTTTCTTGTACTTGTTTAATAAAATGCTGATTGGCCAGTAGCCAGGCAGGGAGTATAGGTGGGGCAATCATGCAGGAAGTAGAGGTGGGACAATGAGAACAGGAGAATTCTGGGAAGATGATTCTGCCGTCTACAGTCATGACCAAGCTGCAAAGGAAGCAAGATGTGACTACCTTGTACTGAGCCACATGGCTAACTCTGACAAGAATTGTGGGCTAATGTAAGTTATAAGAACTGGTAAATAAGAAGCCTGAGCTAATCGGCCAATCGGTTTATAACAAATGGTAGACCTCTGTGTGATTCTTTGGGACTTAATGGCTGCAGGACTGGGTGGGACAGAAAACCTCAGTCAACAGGGTAGAACACAGTGCCCAGTGACAAACTGAGATATAGGTCTAATGTCAAAACTTGGCAAACAAATAATTGGCATGCTTTTCTTGGGGTTTTGTGGACATTTTTGACTCTGATCTTGAGCATAGCTGTAAATTCGAAACTTTTACAAAATGTCTATTTTAAATATGCTTTGAGGTGAAAGTGAGATAATTGTGTGCAGTGCAGTTAGTCTGAGCAAAAGAAAGAGGCAGGCTTTTAAGTGCCCACAGTACTTGTCGGGCAAATAGATCTAGTTATGAAGCATGTCCCAGTATATAGTCTTTATATAAACCTACATAGCTATATCAAAAGTCATCTTGCTAACCACCCACAGATATATGTGCCCATAAGACTGAGATATATATTCATGAGATTACATATACACATCACATGAGAATACACATTACAACGTAGGTATTAGAAAGACAACAAGTTGCTTTAGTGAAAGTGAGCAACAATTTCCAGAGTTGATGGTCCTGCAGGCTTTGTCTGGACAGGATTAACCTCCATCAAATAATCATTCCTCTGGTGGGTGGACATCTGAACATTAGTTGTCACCTGAAGTAATTATCATGGCTCCTGACATGTTTCTCTATCGTTTTTAAGTCATTAGTTTTATTTATCCCCCTTCATACTCTACTCTATCCTTTACCCTAACTTCCCTCCACTCTTCAACCCCAATCTAATCATTCCTGTTCCATTGTTCTATTTTAAAACATCATACCAGTTCATGCATGGTTTCTCTCATCTGTAGATGCTAACTTAGAATCTTTAAGATACATGTGTCTCATCTGTAGTACTAACTGAAGTCAGAGAATTATTAAGAGGCATGGGGAAGGACTTTAAAAGGATGGAAGAATGTGCTTGGGAATATCTTTGACATCACACAGTCAGTTTACCCTAGAGGAAACACCACCCACATAACAAATGCATCATTTTGCTGATTCAGAACAGAAAGATTTAGCCTTAGGAAGACAGAAAATTGCTATAAGGTCCTCAGATGTGCCTCTACACATAACAGCTTCCAAGTGTGTCATCCAAAATAAATAAACACCATATATATGTTAAGTTTGAATTACTGAGCTATCAAAAAATCAATATATCAAGGATTGGCTGTGTCCATCTGATCAGAAGAGCCTGAAAAGCAAACACTACTAAAATAACTTCAAAAGAGAAAGTTTTGATGTAAAGAGAAGCATTGTGTTTTTCCAACATCACAACACATTCTCCTCTTCTCCAATGTTCAAAGCGCCCATTGGCAGACAACTGCATCTCAAACTTCAAAATCATTACTGCAGAAAGAAATAAACAAAAATGCAGGCAACCGGGTATATTTCAAGCTGTTATTTGGTTTGTTACATGCTTTTGATAAATCATTTTTGAAATGCTTTTGTAAGTGTCTGTATGATTTTCTCAATCTTGTCTTTTCACTTATTTTTCTAATACTAGGTTAAATGACATGGGAAAGAAGAATCTAATTCAAGATAGAAAAAAATTACAGTATTTCTAAATTCTCAGTAAATTTTGTAGGCACAGATCAATGCTAAACTCAAGTTATAATCCCATGAAAGAAATTATGTATACATTTCTCTCAGGTTCTTCCACAAATGTTTTCATGTATCAGTTTCTTAATGACTCCCTCCCCTCAAATTTCTAGCAAACTAAAATTTTAAAAAGTAAATAGTAAATTAATTTCTTTTTAAAACCTTACTATTTTGTGTATGAGTATTTTGCTTGCATGTATGTCTGTGCACCATTTGCATGCCTGGTACCAATGGAGACCAGAAGTGAGAGTCAGATCCCCTGGGACTGGAATTACAGAGAGTTGTGAGCCACCATATAATGCCGGTAGTTTAACATGGGAACTGAAAGAATAACACATGGTTTTATAATGAGACCCAGAACACTGACATAAAAACACAGAACAACCATTCACCAAAGGTAGCATTATTTTTAAGGACCTAAGAATAAATTTAAGGAACCCAGGCTGTGAAGAGAAACACAGAACATAGAAAACTAGGTCAGTTGTCTTTCTTTACCCACTGATTAAACCAGCTGCAGGTCAGAAATATTAGGGGAAAATTGCATCAGTACCAAACATATACACCTCTATCACTATTCCCAAAGCAATGCAATATAACCATTGTTTCCATACCATTCATATTTAGGAAATTAAATAAGTGATCTACAGATAACTTAAAGAATACACACACACACACACACACACATATGAATTTACAAATATTTTCTCATGGGCATGATGAAGCATTTTTTGACTTTGATGAAGAAGTGGATTCTCAGAAGAGTCCCCACTGCTCATGAACAGTGTTCATAAATAATATTTGTGTCTTTAATCCCAATATGACTTTAAAACATTTAAAAAGCAGACAAGTTCTTGATTTAGATAATCACCTCAGGTAATTCTCCAACAAAAAGGTCTTTGAATCAGCCAGTAACTTTTTTATCAAATGTTCTCAAAGTGGGTATACTATATTAAAGGAAGTAAAACCTGGTTCTTCATGAGTGAAAAATATATTCTTTTTCTTACATACAAAGCATATATGTATATATCATATTATATATATTGCATATATATTGTGACATTAGCATGTTATTTGATAATGGTATGAATTGACTGTAAAATATCTTGGACATGTATTGAGTGTTCCTATATAAGGACCAGGATGCAAATTGATAGTTAGAGGGTAGGGGTGTCTATTATATATTAAAGGTCTAAATTTTTGGTTGTTGTTGTTTCTTAATCTCTTTTTAAAGTTTTTTCATTCATTTTACATACCAAACACAGTTTTCCTTTCTCCTCTACTCCTGCTCCCCCCTTTCTCCCTCCCACTCCACCCCTATTTAGTCCTCAAAAAGGGTAAGACCTCCCATGGGAAGTCAACAAAGCCTGGCAGGACCAAGCCCCTCCCTGCTGCATCAACGTTGAGCAAGGCACCTCTACACTTAATCAATGTGAAAATCCTTTGATGGATTCTAACATGAAGTCATCACTAGAATAGAGGAAGGTGGGAAATGGCACTCAGGAGGAAGAACTTCTGGCATCCCCTACAGAGATGTACCTGGTGTTCTTCTCTTACTCTACTTCCTGTCCACTGTACATTAAAGCACTTTGTTCAACTACGTGCCTCTCACCATGATACGCAGCTTCACAAAGGAGGAGTATTTGTGGAGTGTCCTTAAACCTCTATACCATGATCAATATCTTTGCTCCCTTATATTGTTTTCAGGTATTGTGATAATTATTGTATAGCCGAACTAACGCAAGTAGAGATGATTATGAAAAATAAGCCAAAGAAAACCTATTCGAAGGATTAAATCCTAGATCTACAAGGTGAAAAGAGAATATTGACATTGAGTCAATATTTATTTGTGTACCCACAAATCAATCCCCCTCTCTCTCCAAGTTATTAAGTTGCTGTTGTTGTTGCTTTAATTTTTTCAGGTCTTTCTAGAAAAAAAAATCTTGCTAGACCCTGACAACAGGTTAATTAGAGGGATTTCACCTATAAATTTGTTGAATAAATATATAATACATGTATATAGAGTTGCATACAATCAGCTGGAAGTGCTGGAAACAAATTGAAAGAAAGTAGATAATTTTGAATATCCTTTCATTAAAGCAAGGATTGAGAATTGGAGTTACCTTTTAAGATCCTTATTGTAGGTAGGTTGTTAAAGATAAAGATTGGTTTGTCTCTTTACACGACTTCATTAGATTGAATAAGTGGTACGATTTATACAGAAACGACATTTCATACTAGATCAAGGAAGAGAAATCACAATGCTTTTATTCCTCTTTTAATTGCCTATTCTCACTAGTCTTCTAAAAGCCCAGAATCAGTAAGAAGGTAAGCTGTGTGATGGCAAGCTATGAATGGATGCTGATACCAGTTTCCAATAAACTTCTCTTTGTCCATCACCCAGTGGACTTTCTAATTTGAATATCTTATGTCAGCTGTCTTAGTTAGCATTTATTTTTTAAACAAAATTTTATTGAGTCTTTATGAGTTTTATATCATGCACCCAGTCCCACTCATCTCCCCATCCCTCTTTATCTGATCTTCACCCTTGCAACCCCCTCCCCAAAAGAAAACAAACAAACAAGCAAAAGAACACACTGTTGTGTGTCCCAGTGTGTACCCAGTATATCCTTTGGGCATAACAGCTTTATTTGCAAATGTCCATTGCAATGAATTATTGGTCTGGCTCGAGGCCTCTTGCTTTGGCTACTCTATAAATACTGAATCCTCACCAGGAGGCTTCTAGGGTATCCTCTTGTTCCCTTCCGTAACAGCGATCCTACATCTTTGGTTCTGTAGGACCAGCCTATTCATATACTCTAGAAGTTCATGGATGGGGTAGATGTTGGGGTAGACTAACTCAAAGCCCTGAATCTGTGCCTGAGTGGTAGATGTGTAGGTCAGTCCATCTGCTCTCCTGCACAGGTGACACCAGGTCCATCTCTCCCACACTGCCAGGGTGAGGAGCAGAGATAACTCCCCCACTCTCATACCCTCAAGGCCAGCTCTTCCACCCCCATGCCACCGGGCCCAGCTATACTGTGTTGCCCAAGAGAGGTGCCATGCCCACTCTCTCCAGTGATGCAGTCAGTGAGGGACAGGACCAGTTTACCCGCTCTCACATCTTTTGGGGCAACTCCCCCACACTGCACAGGAGAGGGCCTAGTCCAGCTAAGCAAAGTGTTCCAATATCAAGGTGGCTTCAGACAGCAGTCCAAACCACAGACACTCACTTGGCCTTCAGTGGTAACACAACATAGACATCAACATAGACCCTCGCTGCAAAAGGTCCGTGGACCCAAACATGGCACTCTGTGGCAGTCCAGACCTGGACATCCTCATGGCCTCATGTGGCAGCTCAGGCTCTCATCCAGGCCTGTTTCTCACCACCATCACATCTCCAGTACCATCTCTCTCCACAGCACAAGAACACTCTGCTTCTCTTCTCTCCCATCTCTCCATAACATACTGTCTTTCCCTTTCCTCTCTTACGTATTTGTTTATCATAGTAGAACCCCCTACCCCAGCCTGTGGGAGCCAGGGTGGGTACTTGAGTTAGGGCTTCGGTTGCTGGGATGAAACACCATTGATGTTGGGGAGGAAAGGTTTTTTTAAACTTACACTTTATTATTCCTGTTTATCATTTGAGGAATTCAGGACAGGAACTCAAACAGGGCAGGAACCTAAAGGCAGGAACTGATGCAGAGGCCATGGAGGGGTGCTACTTACTGGTTTGCTGACTAGTTTCCTCAGCCTGCTCTCCTATAGAATCCAGGACCATTAGTCCAGGAATAGTATAGCACCACCCAAAATGGGCTGGGCCCTCCCGCACTAGTCACTAATAAAGAAAATGCCTTATACCTTGATTTTGTTTGATTATGTTTGTTTCTTTTTTCAAGACAAGGTTTCTTGTAGCATGAACTCTAATTGGTCTCAATAATAAAAACCTGGAGTCCGATACTAGGGGATGAAAGCTGAAAGATCAGGGAAGCAGAGCGGCAGCCACTAGTTCTTACCTCTATGAAATCCTCAGATCGAATGGGGTGTCCTGTCTCTACAAGTCCTCAAGAATGAATGCTGTCTCTGGGAAATCTCAGACTTAATCCTGGGCTCCTGTCTCCTACTACCTCTCTCTGCCCAGCCATATCACTTCCGTCTCCACCTCTCTCGTGCTGGGATTAAAGGTGTGAGCCACCACCACTTGACTCTGTTTCCTTTTTAGACTCATTCTCACGTAGCCAGGGTGGCCTTGAACCCACAAAGATCTGGCTGCCTCTGTCTCCCAAGTTGCTGGAATTAAAGGTATGTGCTACCACTCCCTGGCCTCTATAGCTAACTAGTGTGGCTAACTCTGATCTTCAGGCAAGCTTTATTTGTTATAGCACAAACAACCTCACCACAGTTTGTCTGTGTAGCACTGGAGCCTGTTCTGGAATGCTGGAACTTGCTTTGTAGACCAGGCTGGCCTCAAACTCAAAAAGATCTGCCTGCCTTTGCCTCCTGAGTGCTGGGATGAAAGGTATCCACCACCAACTTCCTGGCTTTCAGCTGAACCTTACGGAAGCATTTTCTCAATTGGGGTTCTCTGCTTTCAGATAACTCTAGCTTGTGCCAAGTTCACATAAGACTAGCCAGCACATCAGCCAAAATTGATTTCATTAATGAGAAGCTCACAAAAAGATTAAAGATCAATCATCTTGTTAATTAAAAGAATAAGAGATCAATAATGATGATATTTAGGTTATCTTTATTTACCAGGAATTTCCATTCCAAATAAAACCATCACTGTGAGACATAACATGAATGGTTATGATGGATTGTTCCTTTGTCTTACACAACAAGAAAAAAAGGAAGTGGGGGAAAATAAGAAAGCAGGAAAAAAGGAGTACAGTTTCTATAAAATGGCTATAATCTGATGGCTCTGAATAACTAAAAACTAATCGTTAGGAAGTTCCTTAAATGAACTGAAGAACAACTTCAATAACTCTATAGTTGGAAAATAAATTTGATTCAAACCACAAGATTAAAAAAGCCTTCAATTTTTCCTATTTGTGATGTATTCTTATCTTAGAATTCCCTACTATTAATTACTAAATTACATGCTAAACGTGATGGAGACTCAAGAATGAAATAATGAAAAGGCCTCTGGGCTGAAGCTGCAACTTGGTTTGATTTTCAGCACTGACAAAAAATAACAACACAAGAAACACAGAAACAAAAAAATTGCACAGTCTAGACTTCAATTAACTTAAAGAATAATGTCAATATGAAAACTTAGTGTTATGCGGAACTTACACTTTTTCTCCTAACTCTGCATAAAAAGAGCTTTCTTAAGTGAAGATACTTGTCCCAGAGTCATTACCACAAATGACTTAGCTATTTTTAAACAGAAGCCAAACAGAAAATAACCAATTTAGGGAAAGTGGGTGTGTAGAGGGGGGAGACAGCTCAGCTCAGAGTTCTTCTGAGGTTGCCTTTTCCAGTATATTAAGTTTGGTGACCACAAAATAACACAGGGACCACATCAAACTTGCTTAACCAAGAATTCTAAGTCAAAGTTAGCTATTTTAGAGAATTTGTTTCGTGAGATTTATTTTGGAAGGACATTTTGCCAGCTCCTCACATCTCCAAGTTCCCACACATAGCACTGGTCTTAAAGGGAGAGCAAAAAGGTCGACCAAAAATTTCAAACGGAGTTGGCAAGATTTCTGTCACTTGTTTTCAATGAGGAAGACAGGAAGAAAAGTGAAAAAGAAAAAGAGGCAAATAGCTTATGCTTATCCCAAGAATTGCTATGAATTGCAGAAAGATCAAACTGGTTTGAATCATGAGGGAAATTGGAATTATTTATGGAGTACATGAACAATACGTTATGTACATGTATGTATGTATATGTATGTACGTATGCTGCTCTAAAATTTTTCCCTCTCGTCTCACTTAGCCTGGCATCCCTCTGATCTGGAGCACTGTGATAAGAGTCTTCAGCGATTTCAACATTCCCCAGTCTTGTATTTGGGGGATTTTATTCACTTTGCAGCCTCTTGTCATTTGTGTTATTATCAGAGTACAAAATTTCTAAATGTCTTTCTGTATAGTTCCTGTCTGGTAAAAATTAAGATATCATTATATCATCCAACTTTCCCTTCTTCCCTGAAACCTCTCCCATATACTCCCATGATCTCTCTATATTTCAAGGCCTCATTTTCTTTAATCATGTATGTGTGTGTGCGCATGCGTGCATGCACAGGTGCATACATTTCTGCATGTGTATTTATAAAAAACACAAATACAATCTTCCCAGCCTGTATAATGCTACTTGTATGTATATGATTTCAGGCCAAGCACTTGGTATCAGATAACCAATCAGGACCTCTTTCCCCAGCAAGACTATTTCTCCTGCATTAAGCATTTCTTTAGTTAGCTGTAAGTCTTTGTCTAGGACTGGGAGTCCTCTGAGATTTCCCCTTCCATGTTAGCATTACTATTACTGTTTTCTTTGTTTAAGTTATGTTTTGGCATTCATTGTGTTGAGACTTCTTGGGTATAACTTTGCTGAAATTTTTAGAAGATGCAGTATCACAGCAGATTTCCTATTCTTGTGACTCTTTTAACATCTCTGTTCACTTTTCTGCTATGCTCCAGAGCCTTGCGTGTACGAATTGTGTTGTAGATATATCCACTGGGTCTGGGCACCATAAAATTGCTTGTTCCCTACATGCTAATTAGTTGCTTGTTGTAATGGTCTCTGCCTGTTGCCAAGAGGAGTTTCTTTGATGAGAGATGAGAGCTACACTTATCTGTGGATATTAGGATAAATAGTTCACGGCGATAATACATGATCCCAGATCCATGGCTTTACTAGCCCACAGGTAGCTGGATAGGTTTCCAGAATAAGCACGATTTCCCTCTTGTTAAGCAGGACTTAAGTTAGTGACAACACAGATATGTGTGCTGCTATTGCGCCTTCAGGTTTGTCATGCCGTGTTAGTCATTGTTGTAGTCCTTAGGCATCATAACTAGATAGGACTCCTGGCTGCTTCCATCCCTTTGATGCTTCTGTGACATCATCTGATACCATGATAGCTAGTCCTCAGGGAAGAAGCTTTCAGGCCAGGTCTAGCTTGCAGCCTCTCAGTCCTATGTCCAAAGTATATGGTCAATAATGGGGACATACCTTCAACATCTGGGAGGCAATAAAGGGCACCAACTATAGCTTGTAATATTTTGGGAGTCTCTTAGACAACTCTAACCAATAAATCTTAAGGATATTACAGATGTCTGATCTTGGGGGTTTCATCAGGTAGTCTATGGTTCTTGTGTGGAGCATTGCCAGTCCATCTTGGAAAATTTTATCTAAACTATATATTTCAGTTTGGGTTTTTATTGCTATAAAGAGATACCATGACCAAAGCAACTCATAGAAGGAAAACATTTAACTGAGGGGGTGGCACTTACAGTTTCAGAGGTTCAGTCCATTATCATCATGGTTTGGAACATGGTGGCAATGCGGGCAGACATGGTGCTAAGAGTTGAGAGTTCTAATATTGCAAGCTACAGGAAGTTGACTAACAGTCATACTGAGGGAAGCTTGAGCAAAAGAGACCTCAAAGCCTACCTCTAAATTGACCATATATCCTAATAATGTCACCCCCTTGTATCCATATAAATTTTGTACAAGTTATATATAACTTAAAATAAAAGCACAATAATCTTATTTCTTACTAATTTTACAGATATTCTTACTGTTAATTTATCCTTTGCCCCCCATCTTCTTTATTAGCCTGCCTCTTCACTCCATAATTAAATCTTTCCACCAGTTTTTCCCTTCACTGAAGCCAAATTAGAGCCAGCAGCCCATATCAAAGGTTCCCTGCCTAGCAATAACAGAGTTATTCATGAAATACATGGTAACCAGCTTCAGCAATATTAGTGAAAAATCATTCATTATTGCATATGGGCAACAAACCTTTGTAATATACTTGCTTCATTAATAAACAGAAAAAATAAAAAGAGTTAAGATACATTGACAGTTTGCATTAAGGAGAAGAATGCAATAGCTTAAAACTCACCATAAATGTATTGGATTTTTTTATATAATTTTTCCACATTTCCAATGTGATTAAAAGTAGAAGATATGTTAAATACTATGATATATAAATGCTATTTAGAAATTAAATATGTACCTGCTGCATTTAAAAGGATTCATGAATAACATAAGCAACATTATCACACTTCTTACCATTCAAACATACACAGATGACTGCAATTATCTCTAATCATTTTCCCATTAATAGCAATTACTTTGACAAGTTTTGGGTTTGTGTCATATATTATATATCTCTATGTAATACAGAATATATAAATGCATATATTTATAGAATACATAAATGCATGTATTTGTGTATATTTTAAATATACATCTACGTGAATCTCATACAGATCCTTAAAATATGAAAGCCTATTTTAAACAAAAAGATAAATAATAGGAGTCTATAAAATGTTAAATAGTCTGGTCTTTCCCTAAAGAATGATTACTCTGAAGAGAAGTGTGTGGATTCAGGCAGACCAGAGTGAATTGGCCTTTTTCTATGAACACTGTAGCCTGGTTCCTTTCCAAATCTGAAGTTCAAACATCAGTCTGGGTTATGGCAAGAAGTGATGAGCCACTGAGGATGCAGCTTTCAGTCACTGCCACAATTCAATAAATGTACTTAACCACAAATGTTCTGTGCACTATAAATAAACCAAATCCAGCCAGTAGACAGAGCTAAGCAGAATAATGATGGGGTAATTTTTCCTCTTTAGCTTAATACAAGGGGTGCACGAGGGGCAAGAATTCAGAAATGGATTTCCCACAGTTGTCCGAGTCCCCATTCTCTTTTGTAAAGGTCTCTGTAGTGTACATATTTATAAGTGTGTCTTTCATTGAGAATAAAACATCAGTGCAGACACCATATGTTCCCTCACTTCTTTAAAAGAAACAAATGATATTAATAGTCAAGAAAAATTAATTACATGCAGTGCAGGACAGGAAAATCCTTATTGATAATAAATCTATTCTCTTAATAATTTCCTTAAAAACTGGCAGCTTACATTTTACCCAGTTATAGCACATATTGTATTAAGTTTATGAAATCTGGACAATATACAGAGCAGGAATCTTTATCTGAAAATTCTTTGAATGAGATTCTCACTGTATAATGCATTCTATAGAAGTCATGTGCCAACCTTCTAGTTCAGTAATACTGGGAGCTGTTGTGGGGGCCTCCTTTTGCTTTTGAACTTCCCTTAAGCATGTGGGAGCCTTCTGGAAGTTGTTTTTGCACTCCAGATTCCGAATACTATGCCACAGCTGCTGAACCAAAGCCTAAGCTGGATCTGTTTTTCTTTCATGAATATGAAACTGGAGGCTGAAGGAGACTTGGATCTTCCAGCAAGGATTAATTTGAATTTGGAGGCTGGGGGAGTCTGGACTACAACCCATCATGTTGTGAGGAAGACAAAGGCAAAGGGGGTAGGATAAAGCAAGCACACAGAGAGAGCTAGAGATGAGGTTTGCGGTTTCCATGAAAGACAGAAACAGGGTTCTCTGTGGTCTAGTTTCTGCTCTTGCTTCCAGGACTTCGTCAATGACACTTACTATATTTCCAAATGATGAGTCCCTTGGGTACAACTGATTCCTTACAAAATATCCCCCCTTTGTTTCTTAAGCTAATTTGAGGTTGTGGTTAACAATTACAGAAGCTAAAACAACAAAAGCTAGCAAAACAGCACTAACCAACTCTTAAGGATCTCTAATAAATGTCAGGGGCCATTAAAAAATTATCCTCACAATGCCCTCATGTGACAGGTAATGATCTACTCAAGCTGGCATTTGGAAAAACCAGGACATAAGCCAACTTGCAGCTGTTGATAACAACCTAACACATAATTAACTGCAGGATGTATACAAAACTTCCAAAAGTATGGCATTACACTGTCAACATCAAAATCACCAGGATCTTCAAAAAAATAATGATTAAGCAACAAAAAAAATCAAATGTTAGACCCAAACATGACCAAAGAATAACTGTAATTGGATAATGGAGATTTAGCCAGTCATTCCCAAGTAATTGGAATATATATTTTGAAAACCACTACATAATGACTTAATCAGAAGGTCAAAATGAGAAACGTTGCAAGGCTAATAACATCAATATCAGGGCATTTGTTTGTAATTTCTCTGTGTGTGAGAGCACGGGTGTGTGTGCTGTGTATAACGTATGTGTGTGCTATGTGTGTGAATGTGTTTTGTGGGTGTGTTGCAGATTGCGTTTTCTGTGTATGTATTGTGTTTATGTGTTGTGTTTATATGTGATGCTGCATGTGTTGCATGTATGAATGTTTAGTTTGTATGCATCATGTATGTATTGCGGTGTGAATGTGTATGAGTTTTGTATAAGTATGCGTGTTGGGAATGAAGGAAAGGAAGCAACGCTACGTGGAGGATTTGCATTGCTGTCTTCTATCTGCCACCACTGTTGATCTTGCCAAGACAGTATAGTTTTCTGGGATTCAAAGTCTAGGAAAGAAGTGGGCTCTTCGATGGAAGGATTTTATATTGTCCTCGGAGCTAAAATTGGCCATGTAAATTTTCATTCCCGATTAGAAACATAGATTTTTTATTTTGATACCTTAATCTTACAAAACAGGAGCTACTGGAATAATGATTTCCTTACCCGTGGCATTTCCTCCTGTGCCCGGATGGCATGCACATTGCCTTTCCTGTGCAGAAGTATATAATTGTGTTTTTATTCTTCCTTCAACCACAGGGATTTTCCAGCATGCTATCATTTGTGCAGATGGAAACACTGCATTTCTAAGGAGTGGGAAGTCTTTCCTGTCATATTTTATTGGTTCTTCTGGTCATTAAATTTGACAGACTATAAATCCCCTGTTTACCATTAAGCAGATTGTGAATGACAGGATAGCATTAAGGATGTTTGGCACACAGATTGCAGTTGAGCAATCAATAGCACCGCCATTCTAGGGAAATCTTTGCCTTAATTGAAGGGGATACGATCATCAAGGGGACTTGCCTATTCTCTTTATATGTAGGCCTGGTAAAAACTAAAAGTTAAAAATAAAAACTAGGGCAGTTCACAGTCGCCATCATTCTGGTTAATAATAATAATGAAAGAAGGCAAAAATAAATGGATGTGAAAGATGGCTCTCTGTTTGCTGTCTCCCTGGCAGCATACAGCATGGGATATGAAAAGCCATTACCCAAATGTTGTGTCTTGACAATCTCACAGCCATGTGCACCAACTATTCATTAATGTTTTTAAATCAGCCATTGCTTTTCCCTATTAATAAGTTGAATGTATTTTTAGAGGTCATACAAAGTGCAGACACTGATGTCACTAAACTTTGGATCTGCGAAGGAAGTCTATTGCACACAAAGTTGCCTCCTTCCTTGGCTTTGAGCCACTAGACGGCTTGTTCTCTTCTTCCCCACCCACCTCTCCACTCCCCTCTCCACAGACACTTCAAATCATAGGGAAAATATGTTTTCAAAGTCTGAATCTACTGCATCCATCAATTACTAAATTAGGTTTCTACCATATGATTTTAATGTCTTTCTATTCTCTCTTTCATCATCCCTCTTATGGCTATAATGAAAAAATTATTTATAATTATCAGCTCCACAGTTGTGTCCTCTGTGCAACATAAGATTCATGGGAACAAGAATTTTGGTTGCTTTTTTTTTCTTTCCTGCCTGAGCCCTAAAACTCTGAGCACCATGAACAATGCTGGGCATAAGGAAACTGTTAGTGCATGCTGTGTATGTGTGTGCATGAGCACAAGTACATATACACATATGTATATATAATCACGTTATATATCACATACATGGGACAGGATATCCCTGTCCCATGTATGTGATCTATAACACTCAAATTTGGGCAAGGTGAGATTCAAGCATATTCATCAGCATGTTGGAAAGGTTCTGAGAAATGATCAAAACTGTGAGGACTGGCTCACAATGAAGAAGGAAAAGTCAGTCAAAAATATATATCTTTCTGCATGATTGAATCATGAGATTCAAGGCTTTTCCAAAAAAAATTAGAAGCCATGATATACTTGTAATAGAGAAATGGCTATAGCCACATGGTTCTTGTGGATAAGAACAAAAGTGATAACATCTTTTGTTATGTGTGGTGACTGGTTTCATGACCTTTCTCAGGACCTATACTCAAAGCTGCTCAAATCTCACAGTGGCTCAGCATCTGTGCAGAGTCTGTCCCACGGCAGAGATGAAGATGTTGTGAATATCTTCTTTGCTTTTAGTATGGATGGTTGAATGGACACTATCATAAATTACCAAGAAGAACGAAATACCAGGAAACAGTTCTGAGAGAAAGATTATTGCTCTGCTTATCAAATAAAGACATAGCATACTCAAATGAAGATGTTGAAATGAGTACAGAGATTAAATATAAGAGAAGTCTTGGATGAGGTCCTGAAGTCAGATATGTGGCTAGCACATAAATTACTTTATATGCATTTATTGTATTTCTAGATCAGAAGATCATACACTTCAAATCAGTGGGAAGTACTATTAATTAAAATTAGGTAACTTACTATAGTTTCCTAAAAGCTGGAGTTATATTACCTAATATACTCTTTCTCCAATCCAAATGAGGCAATTAGGAGACTATCTTTGATGGTTCCTTCTCCTCGCAATCTATTGTCTCATTGATACCTTGCAAAAATAATCACAAAATCCACAATTTACTAAGCTCATAGTTGTCCCAGACAGTCTTGTACTGTCTAATTTCTATGTGTGTCAACATTTCCGAAGGATTAGTTCAACAACTTTGTCAGTGCATGAACTAAGAATAGCTACCTACCTACACGGTAGGCTACCCTTCCATAAGACTGGATTTTGACTTTATCCCAAGAAGTATCATTTGAAACATCAGGTTTCAAAGTGTTTTTGCAAGAGAAAAATAATCCCCATTTTTTTCTGTCTAACTTTTTACCTTCCTGACCTGGAACTCTGAAAATTAGAAGGATAGGAGAAAAACAGCAGGGGTGTCTAAGATGCTCGGTGCTGAGCAATCCAAGGTGGGGGGAGGGGATAGAAGCTGGACATATAATCCTTCTTAGCAAATGTCAACAACCTCAGATTAGAGACAACAGAAAAGGAGGTTATAAGGCTTCTGAGAATGACACGTTGAGGGGAGGTAAATAGATGGCGAAGGAGGGGGCAAGTTTACTCATTCACGTTCATCTCCTTATAGGATATTTGTCACCTTCAGGACCACAAAACATTCCCAAGAAAAGGAATTGAATGAATTTACCTTTTCGGACTTGAATTAGTAAGGGGATCTCTGAGACAGCATATTTCTATATACATTGCTTCCTTATACAATTGCTCCTCATGAAAAATGCTGCCCCCTGCATCTTTGAGGTGTATTAGCATCAACTCTTTCAAAATCAACCCCAATTACTGCATATAAATCTTCCATAAGTGTTTTAGTTAAGAACTGCATTTAGAGAGGAGACATGTATGATGCTTAGCACTCAAATATGGGGCTAGATTGTATATCTGTGTCTTTAATTTTTATAAGAGAACTCAACAATAGACGCTACATTTCATCACTTTTTATACTAATAAGTCAAAGTAGGTCTGAAAAGTCCATTTGTTTTCATAAAGCTCTCAGTAGGATGTTAATTTGGAGTAACCATGATGAATGATAATTTAACTTCTATGAGAACAGCTCTGTCCATCGTAAGATAGCCAGGTCATGATTCAACGCTTACCCTGCCAAGAAATTCACTCATTAATGAGATGGAAGGAAGGATAGAAAGAAACCCTGCTGAGACCTCATTTCAACTTTCTTCTGTCTATATCCCAGTGGTTGAAACTTTTCTCCTCCAAGTTTTACTGTTTTAGATTCTGCTCATTTTGTGCAAGTGACAAAACTTAAGATAAGTAGAATCTTTTCTTACTAAATCATTTCTTCCAGAACAAGATCCCAATTAAGGATGTGAACTCTGTATTTTAAAACGATTCTAAATAATGAGAATACAAATGGAACTATCTGCATGTCTTAGTCATATTATCTTCATTTTTAAATATATTTCTCACAATTTACACGGTACAAATAGGTCTTCAAGATACTGTTTTTTAATATTTTCCACTTACATAATTGTTTAAAAAATAAAACTAAGAGCAAAATCCTTTTGTTTTCTCAACATAAAAATTATTAACTTGAGAAACAAAGACTTTTTTATTTTTACATAATATTTTTATTGACTACTTAGGAATTTCACATTATGAACCCAATCACACTCACTTTCCAGTCCTTCCAGGTCTACCCCCACCATTATGATCTCTCACCAAAATAAATAAATAAATAAGGAATTAAAAGAAAAAAAGGTCAAGTTTGACCTACCTATATACTCACTGAAGCATGATCAAACCCCCAGTAGCCTGCCCCTTACAGAAAATTGAGTCCTTCCCCACCCAAACCACTCCCAGAAGCCGTCAGTTGTGGAGAGCTACACTTCAGCATCCACGTCACAATTTGTAACAGCTGTCTTCCTTAGATGGCTTTCTGTCTAGGCTGGTACTTTGTGCTGGGGAGGCTGAGAGTGGCTGTGACAGAAGCTTTCTGTGTTTCTCTTTCTCAGCTGTGAGTCTGCAGTCACCAATACCATGGCAGAAGTAACTTCTTTGGCCTTTACAATAAGCAGGAGTGTAGATCATGGACTGCCATGTGGTTTCTGGCAACAACACAGACCAAGGAATCCATATGGCCTCCAGTGTCAGCATGTGCCAAGGACCTCAGCGTGGTCTCCAGTGGCTTGAAACAACTAGTTTTTAAATGACATTAGAAACATTTTCAAGGCTCTTTTCATTTTTAAAGCAATTGTAAGATTTATACCTTTGTGTTTTCAGTAGCCTGTTGTTTTGACTTTGTCGCAGTGGTTGCACCTTTATCTACTGCTATTTCAGTCAGCATTTGCAGTGCTGCAGTTGCCAGTCTGCTTCTTTAGCAGTGGCCTGGCCACTCAGGCCACAGCCTGAAGGGAATTCTGTTCCTGCAGGTATGGGCTCCGTTGCTGCCTCTAAATATATCTTTAGGTAAGTCTCTATCATTCTATGTATAAATAAGACTCAAGGTTCAAAGGCTGGGGTGAAAACCTGCTAGCTAAGAGAGGCTGGGTAGCAACTAGCTAGCCAGACCTGCGCTTCTGATTCACCAAATAAGAAAAAGCTGCACCACTCCATATCCCTCCCTACTACTTCCTGTGTCTCTTTATCTCTCCTGGATGTCCTCTGATGCTATATCATCTCTCTATCAACTAGTTGCTAACGCGGCTTCCTGAGTCAATGTTAATTTTATTTGATTAACATAAACGAAAACTCAGGGTTCAGAGTGTGATTGCATATTCCCCAATAACAGCCTACTTTGATGTTTTTTGGCTTGTGTAATATACTGCAAAATATTACAATATATTTAATTATAATATAATTATAATAATGGTAACAACTAGCACATCAGTGTTTCCACGCACTGAAACAGCGACTCCCAGAGAATAATTAGAAGTGACGCAGACTCCCAAAACTCTGCCCCAAACTGTTGACACGGCAGTGGCCTCTCCTCCTCTTCCATTTCAAATGAGTATCTCTTGCTGGCAGATTTACATGGAACTGTCCAGGGGAGGAAATTCTGAGCAATGTCTTTCTGTGCGACTACAGACAAGAGCTGTGAGGTGCCAGGTTCACAAGTGAACACATTCTCCTTTAGAAACACTGGCGGGGCTAAAGATCCTGACGTTGCAGCTTAAGCATACTCACTGAAAACCCATTCATATTTTATTTCAGTCAGGCTTCTCTGGAGGAACAAACCCAAGGGGATAAATTAGGACCAGAATTTATTTGTACAAATTTAATTAAATAAGTCATTTTTAAAATAGTAACAACAAAGGAATCACACCTGAGAGCTAAGAAACCAGTCCTTGAGAGTGAGTGCCCAAACAGTCCAAGTTAGGGATCCATGGCAGCTGTCTCTCATCACTGAGTGGGTGACAACCAGTATTAATTCAGTCCACATGGCACATTGCTTCCATAGTCTCAGACTCAAGCCCAAAGGTAGTCGCTAGTCCATAATGAAAGTTTGGAAACTCTGGTCCTACAATTAACTAAAGAATCAGCAACAACTCAAAGGCAGGAAGGTAAGCCAAGGAATGGAAGACAAGATGGCCTTCCTTCTGCCATGTTCTTTTTAAATCTCATTTGCTACCAGAAGGAGCCAAGGACAATCGGATGGGTTTTTCCACACCAATTAAGGCAATCAGGACAGTTCTTGCTAGGAGTAGCAAACTGACATTAACACCAACCATAATATATTTCATTCTATAACATCAAGTGATTTCTAAAGTTCATAGGAAACTAAATTTACCTTAGTCATGCAATTAAATATTAAGTGTCCCTGGGTCACATTTTATTATCCATTTGTTTTGTTGTCTGAATTTCCTGCCTATGTTTCCTAATGAAGATTTGTGACTTGAATTATCATATCTACAATGGCAGCTTCAAAATCTCTATTTCCAGTCCATCCGTGTTCCTGTCTAACTTGGAAATATTTCCAGTATCTAAACAACCAATCTTCATGCCTTTCCTACCCTTTAATCAAAGATGTACATAATTGGCTTCCTGCTTGAAATAGCAAGCATACGTATGCTTATTAGCTCTCACAGAGCCGGCCAGATACATAGGTCATCCCTTCAAACAACCCAACTTTACAATGGTCAACCTCAAGTCTTCTCTGTTTTAAACAATCTCATTTAAACGAGCTTCCATTCTCACTTAATCTAAAAGCCAGGCGTCATAAGGTCCTTGGACAGGTGCCCGTCCGTCTGTCTGACCTTTCTGCTGTGGTTCCTCCAGACCTACTTCACTGGAACCATCTTACAGTTTCTCTTCAAGTGTAGTCCTCTATCAGTGATGGCGCCTGCTCCTCTCTCTTCCTCAAGGAACCCACTTCATTTGAGGTTCTGATCAAATGTCACTTTCAGAGGGAAGCCTACCGTGAGCTCTGTATAAAATCGTATCTTCTCCGAACATTGTCTTCCATTTTCTTGGTGATTTAAACTACCCTTTGTCATGTGTCAATAGTGTCATTTATATATTTTGTTTTACTGACCCAACTATATTTTATTTTACATGAGAACTTTATTCACTGCTATATCCACAGAACAGGTAAGCGATTTCAATTTTTATACACACTGTTTATTAACTGGTGAGTGACTTCAAGACAGAACGCACAAGTCGTGTAAGAAAACTAGACAGGTATGATAGAGAAGAAAATATCTGAGTTTAATCATAATAAATAACTGTATTACAATAATGAGGAAAAAATGGTCTACCCCATAGTGAAGCTCATTTATCTAAAGGGGGTATCAACATCTCTAATTTGCCATATGGCAGGTGGTTTCTGTTTTATTTAACTATACATTAATCTAAAATATTGACAGGCTGTGGACTCACTCTGCTTTACGACAATATAGCTCTGAAGTCTTGTTAAAACTTCCCACATATTCTCATATTCTCTCTCTCTCTCTCTCTCTCTCTCTCTCTCTCTCTCTCTCTCTCTCTCTCTCTCTCTCTCTCT
>NW_026067906.1:1738817-1752707 GCF_014885135.2 Alexandromys fortis
TAAAGGAAAGAACTATATACATGAAATAAATATCCTGATTTCTCCTCTCATTTCTGTGCCTATAGTACTTATCACATACTTTATGATTTATTCAATGAAGGAATGAATGTGAAGTAAATAAATTTGGCATGAAAATGAGAAGAAATAGGCTCAAAATCAAATGGTTTATATTCCAGTGTTGTAACTGTCTTTAGTGAGAAAAATGCATCAAATTTTATAATGTCACATACCTGGGACTCTCGGGGACAATATACATTTAATTTCCTAATGTGAAAGTATGCTTTGGAGAAATTAAACCAACATTCTCCTCACTTTGGTAGTATGCTTTATTTTCTCCAGTGAATACACTTATATTTTGATGACTGTAAAATTTTTCTTCAGTGAAAATGGGTGGACCTAATAGAGTTTAGAGTTTAGTCACTAATTTATGTGCGTTTGTAGCTTTGGGATTTTTAAAGGATGAGTTTGACTCCTATTGCCATAAAAATGATGGAGCAACTTTTATTTCAATGCTGTCTATCTCTTGATACCCTCCTCTCAGTACATTCTTGTTGGCAGGTGAATTTGTCTTCCTTGCCAAGTGAGTCACTTGAGATCAGAACATTATTTCATGAGAATTTACTTAGGTCAAGTTAATATGAACAAAATATTTTTAAAGTTGCTATGTCATATGAATATTTAGAAAACCATTTCACTACTTATCCTAATCCTAAAAAATTAAAATAAATAAATCTGGCTTCTCTCAACCATCAGGTTAACAGCCTCCTTCAACATACATCTCTGCTACCCTGATGTTCTTCCGCAACAGGGGCCTAAATGCAACTGACCCAGCCAGCTACATTGCTATACTAGCACAAAATGTAAAGATGTCAAAAGACTAGAGAAAATACCTAGATAGAAATAGGAGGTATGAGACTCATTGAAGCTTCCTAGCAGAGAGAATCCAATGCTGTCAGCTTGACCAATGATTCCTCTATCTCTACCGTGCTCCTCCTCATCGCTTCCCAAGAAGGATTGGCTAATTTATTCTACCTAGGCAATAATGTCATTAGCATGTTTGTCTTTGCATGACCTGTATTCCTAGGAGCGTAGGAAGGTAAGTTCCTCTTTTAAAATAACCCTACTTTGCCACGTATTTGCTGGGATAAACTTTATCAAGACATCGGCAGTCTCCGTCTACCCTCCTATTCTGTTGCTTGACAAGATTCATGAGAAAGGAACGAGATACCTTAAGGACATATTTATGTGCCACTTTGCTCAGAAAAAAATAATCAGAAATGGACTGAAATCCCTGAAATGGAACCATAGAAACTTGCCTGTTTTTTTTTTCTTTTTTCTTTTCTATTCTCCCCTGGGCATTTTGTGATAGGGATAGAAAACAGACATTGTGAATAATGCCGTTTAATGTTATGGCATATTATAGAGATATACTACATAATATCCATCTGTCATTTTATAATGGATTTTCTGCACAAAGCCCAGGGTGAATTCTCACTCAAAACAAACTCTTACTCTTTGGAGAAAACAGTGGTAGTACGATTCATGTGAAACTTTGCCTATTTTCTCAGCTTCTGTTCCCCCCCCCCCCCCAGGTGTATGTCCTGTCAGAACCAAGAACTATTAATAACTCCCTGAGGGGACATTTTTCCTGGGGCTTTTCTTCCCCTGACTTTTCATGCTTCCATAAATACATCTCAGACTTCTTCCAGTGTTGCTTCTGACCTGGCCCTATAATACTTAAATTCACCTTAGGAGCTTGTTGAATCATGATTGGAATTTAACTTCATCACTGATTAAACTATCAAAATTATGATTTTATGACCTTCAAGCCCTTTGTATTTAAAACAATTCTTACTGAAAGTAAATCTCTAAACATAACTTTAGACTCTGAGTATTGAAAATAATATTTTTTTAAATATTGACAAAGTGTCGCATATTAGTGATTTTATCTGTGTAGACAGACACGTTCTGTACTTGCGACATTAGGGATACAAAACCAAGACTCTATTGTTGGCCTTATGTCATGTCTGCTCTGAATATTTACTACCAATTGGTTTCTCATGTATTCTTCCAGGAAATAGATAGGTAAGCACATACTATGGTCTTATCTACTCATGCATCCCAACTACTTATTCATACATTAGACTCTACTCTAGTATAATTACTCAGGGGCCAGAGACATAGCTCTATGGTTAAGAATTCTTCCTGCTCTTCCAGAGGACCCACGTTCAGCTCCCAGCACAAGTGGCTCACAGCTCCGAGTAATATCTCCAAGGAATTCACCACCCTCTTTTGGCCTCCACAGGCACTCACAAAGATATTAATGAACATATACTGTGCATATTCTTCAACAAATGGCTTCAGTACGTGCAGGTACTGACATGATACTTGTAACATGTATCGAAGAGGTGTCTCTATAAATTCTTTTATGCTAAATTAGTTTTAGTTTGTTGGAAGGCTACCCCACATCTTATGATGCACTTGTACTGTTTATAAACACTTGGACATTCCTTGCTGTTTTCTAGCCACATACAGGGCTTCATGAAAAAAGATTTCATGGTCCTTATTGTAAGCATGGATTGACATTCACACATTCATATACTTTGTAGAGAACAAGGCAAGGTTCCAGTTAGGGTACGAAGGGTTTGGAATTTTTATAAGCATCTATTTCCAAAAGTTAAACCCTGGCAATGGATCAGGAAAGTGAAAATATTATATTTGCACAGCAAATGATACCATGATGCTGTGAAAATTAAACTTTATTCTTATTTCTTAGCAGAAAGTATTCAATTTTTTGAAATGCCAGTAATGATAAGAGTTTTGATGTTTATAAGTGTTACTGAGGAATTTAGATTAGAGTCCCAGGAACATTTAACATGTGATCTGGTCTAAATCATAATGAAAGGGTTGGAACTTTCGTCCAATACCTGCGAAAGCAGAGGCACTTAAAGTATGCTGATCAGCAATGATCTATAATTTGATCAACTACACATATGTTATGGACACAACCTACAATTCAAGAAAAAATAATGACAGAGCTTGTTTTGCTTCTGGATGACAGAATACAGAGGTTTCTAGAAGTAGGGACACTCAGAAAAGTTTTCTAATGCCTCACCGTCCTCAGCTTGAGACTGAAATGTGCAAATAATATCTCAATATTTTTACTAAAGAAGGTTTTGTCCTTGCTCTGAGAATGGCCCTGGGTACTAGAACCACCCCTTGAGGACCACTTCCTTCAAAATGGGGCATCCCCTTTGCGTTTTTCAGCCTTGGAACCTAGACTGACTGTCTGAGACCAACCAACTATCAACATTATAAGAGAAAGATAGCCTGCCTATTGCAGAGAAAACATGATCAATGTATTAAGAGATGATTAAAGCATGTTCTTTCCCCCTTGATTTGATCAGTATAGGCAAACAAAAATCCTTCGCAGGGGAAAACTACTGTGGGAAATTTACCACCATGGGAATCTTCACCATTGAAGATAATTCAAAATGCGTTTCAGTATTTGAACATTGTGTGTCTTCAGTTACAATTAAGTCCAGTAATTAAATCTGATATTGACTCTTCCCGGGCTCAGCTCATCATATTATTAATACTTTTCCTCTTACAATAATGATGGAGATTTAATTTTTATATGAGAAAATGTACTAATGGGTTTTTCCCAACCTTCACCTGGGATTCTAGTTTTGACTGCTTTCCTATTAAAGAGTAATATGTAGTAATATATAGGTGTTTAATTTTCATCATAGTAATTTATACTGTAAAAATATAAATGAGCAAGTGTATGTAGTTTTATGCATGTAGTTTCCTCTTTTGTTTAACTCAAAACTTTTTTCCTGTTATTCTTTTTCACTATAGTATCATGTAGCTCATGTTAGTAACCTGATGCATAATCTCCATGTTCATTTCCTTAGCCTCTATTTTCCTTCCTCGTGATGCCACTTTAAATACAATAAAAATATCTTTATTCATAATAATATGTTATCATATAAAATGAAATTTGGGGAAATTATTAAATACAACTTATATTAAGATTTTCAAATCACTCCTGCTCATTTTTCTTTTGTTTATTTAGGTTTTATTAATAAAATTAGTTTTTAATTGATGCTTTAGTATATCCACTCTTATAAACTACTTGGCTTCTCATACATTTCTTTCAGTCTCACACATTTACTCAGTGTAAAAATTTTTAACTCATTTAACCTAAGTCCTCTAGGAATATTTTATTTGTCTAGTGATTATACAAGTTCTGACCTGTTCATATTGTCCAGGACACAACTTACTGTAGACTCAAACTACCTCTCTCATTCTCTCAGTGGCCTCTTAATTTTCACTAAGATATTTTAATATAATTCAGAATTTACTAATTATGAAGAGGAAGACATATAAATACTTAGTTTTAGGTTGGGCGGTGGTGGCGCACGCCTTTAATCCCAGCACTCAGGAGGCAGAGGCAGGCAGATCTCTGTGAGTATGAGGCCAGCCTGGTCTACAAGAACTAGTTCCAGGACAGGCTCCAAAGCTACAAAGAAACCCTGTTTTGAAAAACCAAAAAAATTAACAAATAAATATTTAGTTTTTTGTATGCTTTCATTCTTATGGAGTTTTATTTCTATTTTTTTCATCTGATAGACATTATTTAGTCACCTTGTGATAAATACTGTAAACTTGTGTACTTATGGGATAGGAAACATTTCCCCCAGGAATAACAATGGAAAACATTTAACAAATAGTGAGTTATTTGTTCCTCTATAAAAATATATACTCATGGCATAGTAAGGGCATAGCATAGCAAGATTTCTGGCAATAGATACAGTAAAATGACTGAGCAAAAAGTATCAATCGGGATCTCAAATCTTTACAAAGAGAAGTATCAAGGGACATTTAATAAATTTTATCTAGAAAGGTCATAAATCAAATGCCATTACAGATGAAGAGATATTGAAGTCACTTTTCCCCTTTAAATCAGGAAAGAGCACAATAATAATCATCCCTTTCATTTCTGTTCACTTTTATAGGGTTACAGTCAACACAAAAATACTTTTAATTAATAAAGATTAAAAACTGAAATAGAGGCCATAAAGCTGTCATTATTTTAAAATGATACAATTATATACTTCAAAAAGTGATTTATGAAAGAACTCTGTAATGAAACGCCATAAAATAAAATAGCAAATAAAGGGATATAAATAGTCACCTGGCTGTTGGATTCCAACATATTCAACCACAAACATTTAACAAAGATAACTTGCAGCTGGGCAGTCCCAGCACTTAGGAGGCATAAGCAAGTGAATCTCTGAGTTTGAAACCAACCTAGTCTACAGAGAGAGTTCCAGGACAGCCAGGGCTACACCAATAAATAAATAAATAAATAAATAACTTCAAAAAACTTGTTCTGAAAACCTAAAAAATAAAAGATAGTTTGTAATTTGCAATGGCCACAAAATCAATACAACATCCTCAAACAGCTAAGCTTGCTTTTCAGATTGCTGTATTAAAACACCATCACCAAAACCAACTTGAGAAGAAAAGGATTTGCTTCAACTTACACTTCCAGGTAACAATCACTCTTGTAGGAAGTCAAGGCAGGAGCCTGGAGGCAGGAACTGAGTCAGAGACCAGGAAGGCACACTGCTTACCTTTTCCTCACTCTGGCTTGCTCAACGTCCAGCTAGCTTGATGCTAACTTGCACAAGTTGGAGACAGAAAAGGGAACCCTGACTAAGAAAATGCCTTTGTAAGACTGGGGTGTAGGTGAGTCTGCAGGGTGTATTCTTAGGCTCAGGCCCATTGTGGGTAATGCCATTCTTAGGGTTGGTGGTTTGAGGTTCGATAAGAAAGGAGGCTTAGCAAGCCAGTAAGCAGCGCTCTCCAAGGTCTCTGCACCAGTTCCTGCCTTGACTTCCTTCAATGATAAACAGTGAGGTAGAATTATAAGCCAAATACATTCTTTCATCCTCATGTTGGTTTGGTCATGGTATTTTATCACAGCAATAGCAACCCCAACACACTCAGATTTTATCCATCCGAGGCCCGCCTACTAAGAACAGTATCCCTCACAGTGGACTAGGCCTTCTTATCTCAATTAGTAATTAAGACAGTCCCTCATAGGCACTGGACACAGGCCATTCTGATTGAGGCACATTATCCCAAATGTGTCAAATTGGCAACTGAATCTAACGGTGGCAGTATTGGAATTCCATATCAATTTGACGGTGCAACAAAGATTGTCCAGATATTTGATTATGGCTGCATGGATGTGAAAGCATGTCTGGATGATAATAATGGTATTTGAGTCAGTACACTACACGTAAGCATATCTCACTCATTTATCTCATTCACATCTCATTTACATAGTAAACAAAGCAAAAGCTTAGGAGGAACTTCTCTCACAGTATCTCTTCTCTCCTCTTCTTCCTCTCTCTCTTTCTCTCTCTCACCCTCCCCTATTCTCTCTACTCTTCCTCTCCTTTTTTCCTCTCTCATCAGCCTAAAAGCTAAGATATTGTGTTCTTCTATTCTCAGACTATAATATATTTCCCCAAGTGTGAACTAAAGACTATAAATAAGTCTTCACGACCCATAACCACAAAACAATCTTTCTCTCTACCTATCTATCTCTACCCCCATCTCTCTCCCTCCCCCCACTCTCTTCTTATGAGTTTAAAGGAAAAAAAAAAACACCACAGGAAAGGAAGTAGTAAGTTTTAGCAGCTTCCCAGAGGATGATAATGGAAGAGAAAAAAGATAGAAGCCGTATCATTTGAGTTAAGCTGGCATGAAGGTCAGGCACATGTTAGCAGGTAGCAAATTGGCAAGTGTGTGTGTGTGTGTGTGTGTGTGTGTGTGTGTGTGTTGGTGGAGCACTTTAGAAAAAAAAGCAAAGTTTTCTAAATTACTAAGCAAAAGATGTATACTTGTGTTTGAGCAACACCCACAAAAAAAAAAATAGAACAGCCCTGAAATGTAGACAGACCCAGTAAACCCAAGTAACAACCTCACAGCAATTTACAGGGACTTTCTGTGTCTGTATGGGTGGGTGGAGATTCTAGGAAGGAACATACAGTATCTCATTAAAGTTATCATTTCACCTATTTCTTTAGCATGGCTTAAGTTGTCCCTGCCTTCCTATGGTTGGTTTCTCAGTCCCAAGACATGGTCTTTTAGCGAGGTCATGAGCCTATCTAACTGGCTTAACACTTAAGTGAAGAGGAAATACTATGTGTACTTCATTCTTCACTGTAATATTTTCCTACCTGAACAGGCAACTCTAAAACCCTTTAGGAGTAGACACAGAATTGGGGAACAGAGAAAACCTACTTTCATCATATAGTGCTACTGATCTGGTTCCAAAGCTGTTATTAGAAGGGACTGATGTCTAGATGGAGTTTTCGTTCTCACCATCCTGCCATCCTCCAGAAAAGGGGACTGACTCATTTAGGAGGACACAAGAAACCAGAGCTTCCCTTTGACATTCCTGGCTAGTAAACCACGGATGTTTCTAGAATTGCTGCCTTTGGAGTCTCTACCCTGAGCTGCCTGTGAGATATTATACTCTGTTTTTATAATTACTGGCTCAGAAAAGGTAACCATAACTGCCATTAAGAAATTGACAGAAATCTTTAATAAATAAATAAATAAAAAGAAAAAAAGGAAATTGAGGCAACCATCAATCCATCTTCCTCAAGCTAAAGGGGGCTTTCAGTGAGGCACTTATAGTACCCCACCAAAGGACCTATCCAAAATACCTCTGAAGAACCTCTGTGATGTTACCTTACAAATATCAGAGGTTGGGAGAAAGTCCTTGACCAGAGCTTTAAAAGAAACATGAGGAAAATTAAAAGCAAGAGTTATTACGATCGCACATTCTCAGCAGATATTCTGGAGACGCTAAAACGAAGGCTTCTTTTTAAATGTTTGAATCAAAATCCCTTAGAATTTCTTGATGGGCTCACAAGAGGATCCACTGATTAGGCTTCTCCCTTTTTGTTTGACTCTAGTGCTGAAGTTCAGAGTAATGAACCCCCAGGACTTGCTTTCAAACTCTCATGGTTTTTGTACTGGTTATACTCACAGTCTGAAATCCTTCCAAATTCCTAAACAAATTTCTCTTTCAAAGAAATGTGACTATTATTTGATTGATTTTTAAGTCAAAACATAGTGGGCCTCTTTTTCTTGGTTGCAGGTAAGAGTTGCAGTGTGCAATCAAGCCATGATGTTCTCTAGCTGTGAAGTGTTCTCCTTATCAAGAAGAAAATCCTGGATGAGGAATAGCTGTCTAAGTAACTGCAGGTTAATGTCTGGGACTGTGATCTTTTTCACTTCTTACATTTGTTTTAATACTTGTTTATACTTTCATGTTGAGAGTTTCAGAGCATTTAGGAGGCCCAAACTAACCTCTTTCTTATTGTCAAGGCCAGTTGTGAAGCCAGGCACTCTTCACAAGGCCAAGTGACTCCTGGAAGAGTCTCTAACTCCTCTAAACTTCCTTTTACCAGGTGTTAATTTTTCTGAGGATTAGTCAAGGCCTTGCATGGCCATGGCTTTTCTGGGAAGCACAGAGGAAATTTTTCTGTTTTGATGCCTTATTGTAGACTGGGCAGTGATTTAAAGTCCACCCATTGTAGTCTCCAAGGTCTCCCTGAATAAGAGGACAGGTGACTCAGCAGGGATACAGGATATTTTAAGATATGCCCCATAGTCTCTTGGGAAATGGTTGCTATCAAAGGGCAAAAGGAATAATATTGTCCCTTGCAATCCTTTTGAACACATTAATATGGTCATTGCACACCCAGCTGATAAATCATGGCAGCCTTGATATTTTAACTATTGCATAATCTCTAAGTAAAGCTTGGGGGATACCCAAACACCCTAAAATTAACTTTGATTAGATGTCCATCTTGTTCTTTTAAACCAGTTCTTGTAATTGTTACCAAAAGCAGATTTCTATTGAATGCTTTTCCTTTATAAGAGTTGCCATGGTCATGGTATCCCTTCCCAGCCACGGAAACTCTAAGATAGTCATGTAAGTGTTAATTACAAGATGTGAGGTTTACAGTTTTGCTACAAATGTAGGCATTATTGGAAAAGACAGACAGACAAAATGAAAGTCCATAGCATTGCTATACAGGTTATGATTCATCAACAAAAGGGGTTTAAATGAGAAAAAGACATAAAAAGGAAAAGACATGAAGGGCCTCCTAGGTGTGATTCAGGAGAACGTTTATTGCAGATTACAAAAGCTAGAGCATAGCCAGAGACACAGACATCTGGGAGAGTCCATAGTGGGCATGACACCGAGCCATGAAACAGGAGAGGAGAAGGAAGAGGGGAGAGAGGGGAACCAGGTGCAGCAGCCATGAGACAAAAGGTTAATAAAAGGGGATGGGTAATCAAAAATGGCTGGTTTATATAGGGAAGAACTTCTGGGGGAAGGAAGGTCAGTCCAGCCCCTGGACTGGAGAGTTGAGAGTGAGGATAAAGGGCAGGGTATTCCGGTCCTACCCTGAAATAGGTAGTGATTATAAAATCTTGAGAAAATCTGGCAGCCAGGTCCTCTTTGATGTGTTAAATAGGTGCATCAGCCCTTTGGCCCAGTGTTTGAGACATAAGGGTTTTTATCACCCCACCTTTCTTAATTCTGTGACATGTCAGACAGTGAGAAACGAGATTACATTGACTAAAACACTTGAAAATAATGCAGAAGATAGCATCAGATGCTCTCTGTATTTCCAAGACTTGGGGATTTTAGAAGTCCAATCATCAAGGAGAAACAGAAAAGACTCAAGAACACGTGACAGATGGCATCCTCTGTCATGTTGTTCTCAAACCAAGAAGGGATTTTCAGAAGAGATGGAAGTAGCCAGAACTGAGCAATGGGTCCTTGTCTTTCACCCTGGGACCATAAAACCACATAAATACTCAGACGTTTCCTTGGTCAGTAGTTTCTGGTTGATTTAATGTGGCAAATGGAATGACTAGAAAATATCAGAACTGAGTAGATCCCCAGTTCAGCTAAAGCTAAAATTCAGTGTGTTTAAAGGGAGGTTTTCAGGTATACTTGCTGGTTTTATGGCAGCTTGGCACAAGCTAGAGTCATCAGAGAGGACTGAGCCTCAATTGAGGAAATGCCTTCATGTGATACAGCTGTAAGGCATCTTCTCAATTAGTGATTAGTGGTGGAGGGCCCAATGCATTGTAGGTGGTGGTCTTGAGTTCTATAAGAAAGCAGGCTGAGCAAACCAGGGTAAGCAAACCAGTAAGCAGCATCCTCCGTGGCCTCTGCATGAGCTCCTGCCTCCAGGATACTGCCCTGTTTTAGTTCCTGTTCTGACTTCTTTTGATGATGAACAGTGATATGGAAGTCTAAGACAAGTAAACCTTTTCCTTCCCAATGTGCTTTTTTGGTCATGGTGTTTCATCACAGACATAAATGACGCAAAGTCATAAGTGAATGATAATTTAGCCCTCAGGGAATATTTGGAAAAGATCTGTCACTCTTGCAGTTGAAGGGGCCATCTGGCATTTAGTGGGTGAAGAGGGTGGTGTAGCCTCAGAATTCTCAGGCACATAAGGACAGTTCCTCAGAAGGGAGAATTATTTACCCCAGACTATGAATAGCACCAAAGGTCAGAGGCATAATTGTAGTCTTGCCTCCGCCGATGCCGCAGATGGGCGCTGATCCTCATTTCCAGTGTTCCCACATCTGGACTACACTTGCATCATGATGGTCACTTTGTGAGTCTTGTGTGTAAATGGCAGGGATTACATGGACCTTTCAATTGCTTCGTCTCTTCCAATAGACAATCACATATACTGATTCCCATTTTCACTTCTTCATGATTTGGTAAACATTTATATCCCCCCCCTCCTGCGTTGATCTAATCTAGACATATTTTATCTCTAAATACATAGTCACCATGAAACCTAAAAAAGAAAGAAGCCTCATCTAAAAAAAAAAATTGGTTGCAGTTATAGCTTTATCTGGTCCCCTGGTGTGTATCTATATGCTGATTTTGGTACTTCAGATAACTGTTTTCCCAAATGCATCCTTCAGCAACCTTAGAAATAATAAAGGAGACAAAAATTCATCTTTTGTGTTGTAGTAACTATATAGCTGGAAAGCATTTTACATTCAATTAATTGCTAGGATTTTTTGTAGTGTACAAACATTTGATTGGTCTATTTCTTTGTACTCCCATGCCATTAGACATGAAAATTTTCTGTTTTCTTTTTCCCCTGAAGCTACAATTAATACAGAGAAGTGATTATAAGACTCTGCCTTAGACGGTTGATATATGTATTCTACCCCATGACAGATCTTCGTCTGTACAGTTACTTGTGTTCAGGCTTTGTAAAAACATGTTTTAAAAGCTCCCTTTCTCCTAAGATAGTAAGCACCACAATGTCCTCTTGAGAGTAACTTCGAAGGACATCAAGAATGTGACCTTGAAGTGTTTTCCTTCATGCTTCAAGGCTAAGTTCATGCATAAGTATGCTAAAAGTAATCAAGGTGGCTGCTTCTGTCTTCCAACTGCAGAGTGTTATTACCCAAATCAGCACATTAAAGACATTGTGGAGGAGATAGAAAAGGAAATGAGGCTTTAAGGGGGTATTTTTTAAAGATATTTTTAACTGAGCATTCTGTCTAAGAGGGTTATTTTGCTTTTGAAGAACAACGGATGGTCAGTCTCAGCTTTCTGCAAGAATGCGGGTTGAGCAAAGAAAACTACAGGATGTGCACTAGAGTTTTGAAAAAGTTTTGTTTTCAAAAGAGAAAAATCTACTTTGCACTGCAAACTTTTGCACAGTAAAGATAAAGTTGCATTGCTCGGATGCTACGTGATGTGAAGGCTTCCAAGGACTTCTGGAATGTAGGGCAGAAATACAAGTTGGAGAGTGGGCAAGAAAAACTCTTGGCTTAAGTACTGGGGAAGATCATGAGAAAGTCGCAAACAAGTTCAGAAAAGGAAAAGCCGCTCCTTCTTATCTAGATGTTCAAAAATTATTTGGCTCCACGTCAAATTAATCATTCTGTTTTCAGGAAGATGGTGTTTTAAGTACAAGAGTGTTTTCCTTGCTAATAAAACACAAGATAAGGGAACAATGTCTGCTTTGTGTTGAAGTGGGACGACTGGACGAAGGAAATCTGCAAACCTACTGCAAAGGAAGGGCATTCTTGGTTTCTGAGGATGAAGAAAAACTATGCTCCCAGTAGTCCCAAAAGTTGATTTCACTTTAGGTCTTAAGATTAAAAATAATGTGTCTGTAGCCTGAGATTCTGGCCAGCAATGAGATCTTTCCTGTTCTGAGATCTCGTGAGCAGAGACTGCAATCAGCAGTAAATGCATTCTCACTATGTAGTTATAGAGTAGGCATCATCAGCACTCAGTACCCCCAGAAATCTCACTATGTAGTTACTATAGCTGAAATAATCATCACTCAGTACCCACAGAAATCTCACTTTATAGTTACTATAGCAGACATCATCAGCACTCATTACCCCAGAAATCTCACTATGTAGTTACTATAGCTGATTTCACTAGCGTTCGGTGCTCCCAGAAATCTCACTTTGTAGTTTCCATAGCTGACTCCATCAGCACACAGTGCCCCCAGAAAGCAGGCACATTTTCCTATAAGAGCACTGAAGCTGTATTAGAACCAGTCTCAAAAAGAGAAAGAAAAAAAAAGAGATAAAGAAAAAAGAACTTAAGAACAGAAACAGTTAACCACAAAGCAACTTATTTTTTAAAACACAGACTTTTAGTCACCAAAGCTCTATTAGTTACTTTCACTTTTACTCTAAGCAACATAAAACTCGTTGATGAGGACTGAGAATGAAGGACATTAGTAGGAATTTGAACGTGCATATTGTTTTGTGCATCTCATGAATTTTTCACATATTGGATATTTGCCTTCATAATCTTTCCTGTAGGCCAGGTAGACATCAGGCCCATTCATGGATGAAGAAACTGACTTATAGGTATAATCACAGACATTCACAAACTTGCTTTACTAAACGGATTGACGTTCACTTGAGTTGACAAGGTCATTGAATGAAGGAAGGAAACTCCAGCGTCTCTCATTCTTCAATTTGCTCCTTAACTCTAATTTGACTCTACATAAACAAATTCAGCTCTCATCAACTTGACCTACCTAACCCATCTCAGGCCTCTTTGAGACTTATATCTGTTGTCTATAGATATTATCCCATTGTCCTAAGGTCACATAGAAAGTGGAGAGACAGCTAGGTCATATATCATCATACAGGAAGTAGAGGCAGGAACACTGTGAGTTCAGTGGTAGCCTCTGCTAGAAGGTTACATATGGAGAATCTGGAGAAACAGGAGACAAACACAGAGAGAGATAGATACACCGAGAGAGGGGAGAGAGCAGGGGGAAGAGAAATGTGAAAAGTGTCAACTCATGAAAACCTACTAAACTGCATACGGTAAGAATAATAGGCAACAAAAGTCTGTCTGTACACAGATTTCATGCTTACACAAAAGCCACAAACATGGGGGACCCCACTACCATGTCCTCTCTCATCTAGCTAAAGCAAGACCATTGGAGAAGAGGGCCTTAGTGTTCAAACTCCAGCTACGAGTCCAGGACTCGTATGTACGTAAGTATGACTTTTTAATGGAAGTGTCAGATTGTAAGGAAACCAACTACATAGGGAATAACATTAAGAATTTATGCTCAAGGTCATGTACAGGAAGGAGTGATTCAACAATGACCACCAAGATACTAGAAGATGTAGGAGCCCTGAGCTCTTTAAACTATATCCAAACCAACTAGGACAAGTATAAAAAGTCAGTCCTAAAGAAAAAATACTAACCATGACTAAAATGACTAAATAATATCTTTGACCCATAGATGGTATAT
>NW_026067906.1:1752777-1794523 GCF_014885135.2 Alexandromys fortis
ATATACAGGGATAATAGCTGTCAAAAGAGAAAAAGAAAAAAGAGGAAAAACATCTGAGCCAAGATATGGCAGGGTGTTTTGCCGGGCTTGCAAGTCTGTACCCAGAAAGAAGATGAAAGTAGAAAGCTCTGAGAGTTGCTGACAGTTGTACAGTAAAACCCCTAACTGTGTGTGATTCCATGTCCAGCAAAAATTAAACAAAGAAAAATCTGTTTTAAACAGTACTTACACTTGTTTATGTATCTGCATGGTAGATCATCATAAACACATACAGACAATGGCAGTCAGAGACTTAAACTTCATGCTGTCATCATCATCAACATTATCATCAACATCATCAAAACATCTTTGTTCTCATCATTGTTGTTGCTACTATTTTTTAGAAAAACTCTCATATATATCAGGCTGGTCTTGAACTATTGATCCCCCTGATTCCAACTCTAAAGTGCTAGGACTCCAACATCTAATTTGTGTAATATCAGGGATCAAACATAAGGCTTTATGAATGCTAAGTAAGCAACTTACAAGCAGTTTTTATTAGTAAATTATATTGTCAGCAATACTTTCTATAGCACCAAATGTTTAACACCCCTGGCCAAGGTCATCCATGACAACCTCAACATTGCAGAGAGACTCATGACAACTGACCATGACATTAGCAATTAGGGACCATGAGTTAAAAAAAAAAAAAAACTATCTAGAATATAAACCTTAGATGTGTCATTGCTTCCAAGACTGTGAGTAAGTTCATTCCAGAGTTGAAATTATATTTTCTAAATAGAAATCCTTTGCTGACCTACGTTTTATGAAAGTAGTTGACAAAACATTCCCTCTGCATGAATTTCAGAAAGCAAATTGCCTAACAAGCAAAATTTTTGGAATGATGAGGAACATTATATTATAATAAGGAAGTTATGATGTGGGAGTCCCCTCTGTGTGCTTTGATTACCATTAATAAAGAAAGAAACTGCCTTGGCCTGTTGATAGGGCACAACTTAGGTAGGCAGAGAGGACTGAACTGAATGCCGGGAGAATGAAGGGTAGGGTGAGAGGGAAGTCATGGAGCTACCAGAGACAGATGTGCTGAAACTTTGCTAATAGGCATAACCTTGTGGTGATGTACAGACTAATGAAAATGGGTTAAATTAAGATGTAAGAAGCTAGAGCTAATGGGCCAAGCAGTGTTTTAATTAGTACAGGGACTAAACTAGCTGGGCGGCCAGAACAAACAATCGCATACTTTAAGTTGGTAAATTTAGTAGTATGTTAGTTATGTCTTAACAGCAATTATTCAAAATTTAGCACACAAATTATCTTGCAAATAACACCAAAATACAAATAAATCTAAAATGGTTGTATAAATCATGACAAAAACCCCAGGTCTCAGGATTAGAAAAATGAGGGTCAAGACTTCAAGGTTAATGTTGTTCCATAATAGGTTGGAGGCTGATAGATAAGACCCTGTTTCAAATATATATAGAATATTTATATAAGAAATATAGATATTGAATACATATATTCTATAAGTACACTATGATCGTCATACTAAATATTCTTTCTTATATACTAATGTTTTATTCATTCTTATTCTAACGCTGATTTATAGAAAAATTCTACTTTAAATGCTTTGCTTTCAATTTGAAGTTTAAACATTGAAAATATTTCCTGTGTTATTTATGACTTAAAGATATAAGTTTTGAATCTGTAATAAAAGTTTTTATTTTTTTTTTGGATGTTTAAAATGGAAAATCATTCTCTTCCTAGTACAAAGTATTGAATCAATATGCTAAATAAATGCATTGCATTACTGGTGGCTTTTTTAAATCTTTGTTTATGTGACCCACAAAGACCAAAAACAGTCTAGACTTTATGTATGAGCTGAAAGGAAGGATCCTGCTTAAATTCTGATGAACAAATTTTTGACTTTATATTACCAAATAATTTACTTTATCTTGTTTTTAGTGTCATAGCTTAGATATATGTTTCATAAAATACACAACTTTGCCTGCTTGCCCAACATTAACTAAATTTGTTCTGAGGTACAAATTTTTGACTTTATATTACCAAATAATTTACTTTATCTTATTTTTAGTGTCATATCTTAGATATATGTTTCATAAAATAAACAACTTTGCCTGCTTTTCCAACATTTACTAATTTATTTGCTCCATCCTTTTAAAAAACTTTTTTGTGGATTGCTTCCACTTGAACTGAAATATCACATCCATGTTTCCTTTTAACGATCATATTTCATATCGACAGCAATGCTTATCCCTTTATTAATCTGAGTGTGCATGTATTTCCTCCTTTTTATTGAGTCTGAATAAACTAAAAATTAAATTGATATTTATTTTGCTGTAGATCTTTAAATTCTACAAATTCCATTGCTCCTACTAGGAACTCTGTCATCAGCTCAATTTTTGTTCCTTTGTAAGTAATCTGGCTTTCTTATCTAGCTACTATCAAAAGATTTTCTTTATATATCATTGCTTGAAAATTTTATGTCTTTTGATCAAATTCACTCCTGAACTACCTCTCCAATTACCCCCTATTTCCCTTCTTCTCTTTTCCCATTTCTATCCTAAATTCATATTTAATTAAAAAAAAAAAAACAACGTAAAGCCAAGGGATGGTGGCACATGTTGTTAATCCCAACACTCAGGAGGCAGAGGTAGGTGGATCTCTGTGAATTTGAGGCCAGCCTCATCTAGAGAGTGAGTTTCAGGACAGGCTCTAAAGCTACAACACAGAGAAATCCTGTCTCAAAAAAAAAAAAAAATACACTGAGGTCACTTATTGCTGCCAGGATGTACATGAGTAGAACCATCTATAGAACAGAAAGACTGTAGAGACGTAAGCAGTGGTTGTCTACAGTGAAGCAGCATTTGTTGAACATGATAGGACCATTGTATACATAAACTCACAAAGAATGAATGATAATACCTGCAAAAAATTAATTATCCAAGTCCATTGATGGATAAAAGAGGAGTTCATGAAATCCCTCCATAGCCAAACAGCTATTGGCATCTGATAGCTGCATGGAAGAGAGAGTCATTTTTATTTGAGTGTATCATCTGAGAGACCTGCCATGCTCCATTAAAAACCTTTATTTGGTATGTTCTGTTTCATATTTATAGACCTAAATGAGGGTTTCATTTCTTTATATTGCTCAATATACATGATATCCCATGACTATTCATCAGTTTTGATCCAGTGTAGCTACTATAACAATTTACCTAGCTGATCACACACTGGGAAAGGGGAACAGGAAGACAAGTCATAAAAGGAGACTAGTAATGCATGCCGTGGTTGCAGTGCAGGGTTGTTGTATTTATAGTATGAAATTCTACACTTTGAGGAAATAACACTTAGTAGACTACTGTGCCCTATAGAAGGAATCCCTCGACCCCAGGTTTCTAAACGGCCATGTACTTATAATCCCATCATAAGTGAGTTTCTGAGCAGTCTACCAAGTCATTAAGTTGAGACAGCCCGGTAACAATTATTGTAAAGTTGAAATGGTTGAATCTTGACATGTTCTTAGCTTGATCTTATTCTTCAATCATTTTTAACACTGTCCCCCTCAGATACTTAATTTCCTTCAAGATTTTTGTCAAGAAAAACAACAGTTTACCTTCGTCCAAGTGATACAGCTAATAATCAAATAGATATAGAGTAATAGGAACACAATGATACTGTATGCAAAAAAATAAATGATCTGATTTGTTTTTGCATATACTGCTACACAAAATTGAAATTATACTTTATACAAAATAAACTTTTACCCTGTTTTCTTAACTTACTGCAATTAAAAAAACTCAATTTTATAAAATTATTTGGAAGCATTTATCTTTAAAACTATAAAATATTCCAGCCGTGTAAAGTGTTTTAAAATTTGATTCTACTAATGCTGTATAATTATATCATTTTTTAACCATAAAAAGAACCATTCAAGTCAGAAATCCCCTACTATTATGGAATTGGCGTCATGCTAAGAGTTAAAGAGCTAAGGTTCCAAAGATTTTGTGTTTTATTCAGAACCCTGGTAAGAAGCAAACAGACTAAATCAAATGTCATTCCTCAAAACTATCATAAGATGTGTGAGGGTTAATTTCATGTGCCAGTGTGATTTGAACACAGCATGCCCAGATATTTAATCAAATGTTTTCCAAGGTGTTTCTTGGGGGGGGGGGTCTTTGAAAGTGGCTAGCAAATCCAAGTAGATTGTATTCCTTGGTATAAATGGGCCTCATGTCTTCCGCTGAAGACAAAATAGAAGGATTGTTCTAGAGAAGAGTGGGATGTCTTCCTGTCCCGTGTCTTTGACCTGAAATATTAGTATCTCTAACCTTGGGTCTCAATCCCAAGCATCATTTTTCTGGGTCTTAAGTCTACAGGCCTTTGGACAAGTACTACCCCATCTGTTCTCCGCAGTCTCCGGGTTACTGACTACAGATCTGGAAACGGTCCAGACCCAGATCAAGTTATTATAAAAGCTAGTTCTTTATTTATTGTATGTCTGCTTATTTCCTAGCGGAACCCTCACTTGGACAAGGAGACAGAATTTTCCCCATGTAAGTTTCACATTGACTGTATGATCTCTGGCGTAAGGGAGAAAATAAAGCAGCAAAGAGACAGACCTGCAGTGATAGTATCTGAGAGAATAGTAGGAGGATTAGGAGCAAATAGAATCAGATCAAATCGACAAGGGCAAGGTTTAGCATCTCACAACTGGGACACAGGTCATTTACATAATAGAATCTGCCGTCTCCCAGCTCCCCTCCAATCCTGACATCAACACCACAGGAGCTTGGCTTTGAAGAGTGGGCATAAAGCCACATCAGTAGGCCTCTGGTTCACCTTCATACTCCTTGACTCCCAAACCCTAACTGAACTGAATTTGGTTGGGGCTAATGGGAAGCAGGGTTAAACATTTGTGTTTGAAACAAATGTTAAAGCCTAAAGTCTGCATGTAATCTACATATCACTTACTACATTCAGTAAGGCAACTTTCATAGATGCGCATAAAGTCTGACCAAAGTCTACATAAGGAGAAAGTGGAAGGGGGAGGGGAGGGATGCTTTGTACAGTTTAAAAATCTGTCACTAGTAAAAGGAATTATTTAGGATAATAAATTTCTACTAGTCAGAGTTCTCTGGTGGAACATAACTAATTGGATGTATATACAAATTTTACAAACTAGAACATCATTTTTCCTTCATATACCCATGCCTCTAGTCCTATCTCTTAGCCCAGTAGTGTTATCCACTTAGTCTGGGATTTCATATCAGGATCTCTGAACAATCTTTGAATACTGGTTAAGAATCTCATTTGAGAATGTCTGTCTTGATGAAATTTTTTTTCTGAACACTTAATCAGTTGTTCCAGCTTTCTGGTGGATCATTCTTTCTTGTTTCAGTAATTAATGTTTCTCTTTATCATGTCCTAAATTATTCACGGAATTCATTTCTAATCAGACTCATTGTGCACACCACTATACTGATTTGATAACTATAACTTGGAAACATGTGTAAGAATCTGGAGAGTTGAAAGTAACATCGTTTCTTTCCTTGTGCTTAGGCATTTTCCACTTTTTCCCCGTATAGACAGATCTCAGAATCATCCTGTGACGATTAGATTAGCTGCAGGCACTAATTCCTGTGCTTCTGTCATATGGTACATCTACATTTCTGGTTCTGCTTTCCTTATGAACAAAATAACTTTTTCACTGGCTGTTTTGGGTTGTGCTTCTCATGGTTCATAGATTCTCTTTTTAGGTGTTAGCTCTGTTAGCCAATGTATTTTTCTAGTGTATTTTCGCTACTTACAAGACTGTGTTAATTCCTTTCATATATTGCATATGTTTATATATTTCATATCCGGCCAATGACATAACTCTTATTCCTACTAACAGTGTTATGAGTGGTTTGTTTTCTACTCGAGCTGCTGTTTGTATTTTATGTAAGGTCAGCTCCTAGTTTCCATTAGACTGTCACTGTTTCCTTTTGGTCCATAGGCACACGGATCAATGCTGCTGCTCTTGCCTGTCTTAATGATAGGGTGCAGCTTTAGCTAGTAAGTCACAGTGCTTTCTTCCACATGGGCTCGAAGAAAGACAGTGTGCAGTGAAGCAAAACAAATAATCCATAAGTTCATTATTTGCTGTATTGATCAACAATATGAACACATGTCTCCCACTTTGTTCCTTTTCTGTTGCCAGCATGCAGGACATTTATTAAAATGTGTTAAATACTGACCAGCTATTTGAGAATTAAAAAAAAAAAACTATAGAAGCCAGAGAGATGGTTCAGTAGTAAAAGACATCTGCTGCTTTTGCACCTGGGTTCAGTTCCTAGCACCTGCATAGTTAACATCACCCATCCCTCCAGGTCTAGAGTGATCTGATACCCTCTTCTGACCCCTGTGGATCATGCATGGGGTGCTTGTGGTGAATATAATACATGCAGGCAAAACACCCCTGCACATAAAATAAACAAGTCTTTAAAAAAATAGTTAAGGAAACTTGATACACAAGAAACGGCTCTTATGTAACTACCAAGCCTCCTTGACTGCTTTGTTTTGCTATTGTTCAAACAGTACCTACCTGGTGTGATTAGCTAAGTACAAGTGTGATTTCTCCCAGGGTCAACATATTTCCTCATGCTACTCTCTATTACCATAAAGGTTTTTTTTTCATGGCACACTCAGCCAATTCTGCATTCATTTCTGTTTGCAGGCACTCTAAGAGTCAGGCCACATCTTTATGGGTGGGCGTTTTCACGGACTGTTGCTTCAGAATGTGGAAAGCAAGCTCCCTGGTTAGATGCTGTCAAAGCTCACTCTCTAGTCCTCATTCAAGAAAGTCCACAATGGTGTGGAAATATGATGCTGTCGTTTACAATTACAATTTTTGCTAATGGTATGTCACAGTGACAATGAAACTACACTTGCTCCATGTCAGAAGATTGCATGTTAGTTTATATAATAGATTCCATGGGATGACTGAGACCCGCAATACAGTGTTGCTCCTGTGTTTCTATTCAGTTAATTGCTATGCACTGTAACCTCCAGTTACAAATACAGGCCCTTTGTACGTTTTTTTATTTGTCATTTTGTTACTAGTGCTGGCACCCCAGATTTTAGTTTGCAGTTTTTGGGCACTGTTTGGAAAGTGCTACATATTTCATTTAATTGACCTTTTGTGAGCCACTGCATTGTTTATAGGTCAAAACTGAATACCTTCTGTCCCACATACAGGTACACGTAGAAGGTACACATAGAAGATTCATTCAATGCCTTCTCACTTGAACATGTCTGAGTTAAGGCAAGTGCTTTGGGGTTGCTCCAATATTTTCAGAAAAAAAAATGCTGTCTTGTTAAATTGACTGTTATAAGCAGATAGATAGTCCTAGTCAGATAAAATTTTTCTTCATTTGGAATAGTTGCTACATCAGAAAGTCCCCAAGAAAGAAGGCAAGCTTTGCATTACATTTTCTGGATGCCTTCCCTGGGGTTAGACTATTAGCTTCACCCTGGTGGTGGAATCAGCAGCCTGAACCTTCAGAGGCTGCATTCTCAGGACTGACACCATTCACTGAATCCCTCACAGACTGGTTGTCAATGCCACTCCCTTTGGTTCCTATCTTTTAGCAACGTGCCTCCTAACCGTGCCTAGTTGAGCTGCGATGAAATAACACTCTCTATAGATACCACAGTGGTCCAAGTGGGAGGCTTGACATCACCGTAACTCAGAAAAAGATATTGTTTTTAAGTAGAGCTAGCATGCAGAGGAGTGTACAAATTGCAACCTTAATTGGAGTCGCTACATTGAAAAACAAAAGAAACAGGTTGACTCATTTGGTTTCTATTGTGCTGGAGCCATCAGGTTATTTTTGTATCTGTCCTAGCTATTCCTTCCAGAGTAACAAATAGAAATAGATGGGTCCAAGTCATACTGAATACATTTAGCCCATAATACAGTTTGCATTTTAATCAAATTTATAGTTGCCTAAAATAGATTCTCCAACTGCACAGAAGTTGTATAAGTAGCAAACGGAATGATAAGGGTGATGATTTTTTACCATCCATTCAGAAGCACATAAACTGTTAAAGATACACTTTTCAGTTGTTATCTGTCCTACTGGGGCTTATTGCAAGAGTTTGGTTTCTTCTCATTTACACTGAAATGGTGCTCTTTTGTCTGATACAGTTTTAGATCCCTATTATCTCTAAATGTGTTTTCTTACAGCACTCACAGATACCAAGTGAAGCTGAAAAGTACCCCCTCTTTCCCTCACTCACTCCCTCTCTTCCTTCCTCGTGCCTTCCCTGCCTCCCCCCCCAACTTCTCTCCCTCTGCAGTGCTCCTTACCATTCAGAGTTTAGCTTAATTCCTCTGTAGTAATTATTCTCAACTGGGAAGACTTTGCTGCCCAGGAGACAGTTGGCATTTCAAGTTGTTGCAACTGTGCCAAACTTGAGGTGGGGGCATCTATTAGCTAATGGGCAAAGACCAAGGCAAATGCTGAACATCCATCCACATTGCAGAATACTTGATACAATGTCAGGTTGGAGGCTGAGAAGCCCTGGTCCAGGAGAAACAAACAAATTGTCAGACTTAACATTTATACTGCGCGTAGACAAAAAGGATCTGGTATATTTTCAAAGAATGACTTCAGTTTAGATAGATAATTAGCACCATGCAGGACATCTACAGCTCGAGCTTTTTAGGAAATGACCAGGGAATCTCTAAAATGCTTACTGGTTAAAATGATGCATGCCATTTACCCCACGGCTGGGTGGATATCAACTCTCACGTCTCACATTCACACAGCTGCTGTTTTTGTGTGAAGAGACTTTGCTGCAGTCAAAAATTGCATTAAAGCCCTTTGCCATCATATTTTCATGGCAGAGATAACACAATAAAGTTGCTCTTTGGAGTGTTTCTCATGATGGTATTTAGTATATGCAAACCTAAGGTATGAAAGCAGAAGCAGGAAGAGGTCTTTGCTCATCATCCCTCTTAAAGCAGATCAGAAGATACCTTCCCATTACAGATGAGCCTTTCCTATAACAAAATGACATGGACATCTTTACCATCAAAGTGTCGGCTCTGCCAACCACCGTCTAAAAATGAGTCTTGTTAAGATGCCTGGTTCATCACCTCCAGATTCTACTCTTTCATCTCTAATCCTTCCTCCCCTCAGCATCACTGCACATCAAACTTAAGTATAAAAAGATCCAAGTCTACTTTTCTTCACGTCTTTGTAGGTGTTATTTTGTCCCACAAAACCTGTATTAAATAAAGGAGCATGTATTTCCTTGTTTAATCTGTATTGTGTTACAGGAGCCAGCTTCATAATCCTAGCAATTAGTGTGATGAAGATATTTTTTTGTGTTCTACACTAAGAAGGCCAATTTTTATGTATACTTTGGTTCTATTGAGATAAAGTGAGGAGGCTCCAGTGACGCCTAATTATCTCATTAAATTCATGTCTATAGTTTCCCGTTTATACTTGAGACTCAGCCTGACCTTTAAAGTGTTTCCTACTTACTCATTCTTTCATTTTTGCCTTTCTTTCTGGCTTTTTCAAGGGTCCCAGTAGACCTTGTCAGTTTTTGAACTTTTGAGTATAGTAAGTGATGCTATAAACTGGGGGAAACAGCCCAGATACTGGCAGTTCATAAGAGCAGCCACTGCGAGGTACAAAAATTGGACCCACATGTGTGGAATTGGAGCCAGTGACTCCACAAATAAGGGAGGAATTAGAAGGATCTCTCCTGTGATATCTACATTCACATCTGGTATGAGCTCTGAGATAAACAAATGCTTCGCTAAAACCACACTTACGTCTCAGGCTTCCAGATTTAGAATTACTACTATAGCAACGCTGTTTTAAAAGGCTCTCTAAACGAGCTTGAACATGAAATTGACTTCCTTCAGAGACCCTTACTACCTTTCCAGTGTTCATTCTCTCTTATCATTAAAACATCAACAGAAAGAAAAGGCTATCATTATTCAAAGCAGTGTGTCTCAACTGGGAATGGCTTTGCTCCTCGGGATACATTTACTAATATCTAGAGGCATTTGCAGTCATCACAACAGAAGAATATTGACATCTAATGTGTAAAGGTCAGATACTCTCCTAAATACCCTGCACTACATAGGACACACCTACACTCAAACACATGCACACACACACATATTTATATCATATATATGTGTGTGTATAGATATACATATGTATATATATACATACATATATATGTGGAGAGAGAGATTAAATATCAAATATATCAAGATGATTCGTCTGAACAATGAACTCAAAATGATTTTGTACCTTACTCAAACCAGTTGATAACATAAGGCCAGCACTATACAAATACACCAACTTGATCTATCTACAGGAATCTGACTCACCAAAGAAAAAAGTACAAAGGTGGATATAAGGAGCTAAAGGGGCGACATGAGTTGTTTGGTTCCAGTTGCTCAAGATCCGAATGTTCAAAGTCCAACTGTTCAGTATAGTACCCATTGTAAAACATCCATAGAGTACACTTAATATTTGGCCAGCACAGTAGATCCCATGCTTATTCTTCTAACCCACATTCAAATAGAGAAAGAAAGGATAAGAGACAAGCAGCAAAAGAAACTCAAGGCTCTTTGAGATTATGGAATTTTAATTTATATTTTATGTGTGCATTTGTGTGGGGTCATGTATGCATATAGAAGCCAGAGGTCAACGCTAGATGTCTTCACAAATTATGTTCAACATTATTTTTTTGAGGCAGGATCCCTCACAGAACATGGAGTTTGCCAACAAGCTGGACTGGCTGACCAGAGCCTATGTTGCTACCCCCCAAGCAAACCACACCCATCTTCACACGGGTGCTGGGATCTGAACACGGGTATTCACATTTCTGAACCAAATGTCTTCCCAACCAAGCTGTCTTCCCAGCCTCAAGATGATGGCTATTTCTATTACCTTGATAATGATGTAATCTCATGGGAGCATCTACATGACCAACCTATTTAAATTGTATACATTAAATACACATAGTATTTTAGTATATCCATTGTAACTTTAAAAAGTTGGAAAAATGGAAAAAAGATAAAATAAAAAGAGATGGTGGCAAGTGAACTATGCACAATATTTTTAAAGGCTGGGATAGTATGAATAGCTATTATGAATGTTTCACTAACATTGTTAACAGTTACTTTAAGGCACAATATGCCAAAGCACAAAGTTCATCAACATGCAATTGATGTAAATATATTTTTAAATAAGTCTTGAAACATCCAAATTATTGTTCAGTCTGTATTTTTAGATGCTGTTTCACTGTAATTATTTTTTAACCCTGATTTAGACCTTATACAAAGGGTATGTGTAACTGAAGGTTATAATGCATAGCAATTAACTGAATAGAAAAATACAGGAGCAACACTGTATTGCGGGTCTCAGTCATCCCATGGAATCTATTATATAAACTAACACGCAATCTTCTGACATGGAGCAAGTGTAGTTTCATTGTCACTGTGACATACCATTAGCAAAAATTGTAATTGTAAATGACAGCATCATATTTCCACACCATTGTGGACTTTCTTGAATGAGGACTAGAGAGTGAGCTTTGACAGCATCTAACCAGGGAGCTTGCTTTCCGCATTCTGAAGCAACAGTCCGTGAAAACGCCCACCCATAAAGATGTGGCCTGACTCTTAGAGTGCCTGCAAACAGAAATGAATGCAGAATTGGCTGAGTGTGCCATGAAAAAAGAAAAAACCTTTATGGTAATAGAGAGTAGCATGAGGAAATATGTTGACCCTGGGAGAAATCACACTTGTACTTAGCTAATCACACCAGGTAGGTACTGTTTGAACAATAGCAAAACAAAGCGGCCAAGGAGGCTTGGTAGTTACATAAGAGCCGTTTCTCATGTATCATATTTCCTTAACTATTTTTATAGATGTTTATTTTATGTGCAGGGGTGTTTTGCCTGCATGGATTATATTCACTACAAACACCACATGCATGACCTACAGGGGTCAGAAGAGGGCATCATATCACTCTAGACCTGGAGTCATACATGTCAACTATGTGGATGCTAGGAACTGAACAGCAGGTGTCTTTTACTACTGGACCATCTCTCCGGCCTTGGCACCCAGACGTGAGGCTAACTGAATCCACAAAAAGCCTGAGAAAGCTTGGGAAAGAATGGAGTGAAGCATGTTTTCTTGGTAGCAGAAATTTCTTGGGTCTACTCTGCTTGCTAGAGGCAAGCAAGCGCTCTCATCTAAGAGAGGCTTCCTGACTCAGCTTCAGCTGCAAAACCCTGCAGCTCATTAAGAGGTCCTGCCACGAAACACTTAAATGGTGTTGACGAAAAGCTGAACGCATGCTTTTCGGTTTTCAGCTATAGCAGGAAAAAAGCTGCGCCGTTTAAAAATGCTGGCTTTTTGGGCCGTCCTGCCAGGGCAAACTCTGACTGAGGCAGGAGAGCCAACTACCGAGAGACGACTTGACTGTTGTCTGTTGTAGCTCGCTGGCTGGCAGGGACCTTGAAACGCCATAGAATTGTGTCTATAAACAAGGCTACAGCCTGTATCTCCGCCATGAGGCTGGAAAGCTAAGGAATGGACTGGATCTAGCTGGCAAAGCCACGGCTTTAATCCTACTCATATTGCTCAGTAATTTAAAGGCTCCTGTGGTCAGAAAAACAGAGAGAGATACAGTAAAGAGATTCAAAGATAAAGAAAATGTTTAAATGATTTACAGTGTGTTAAAAATATATGCAAGCTAAAAGTTAAAAGTTCTTAAAAAAAAGTAAGAAAAAGAGAAGTTGTGTGTGGTAGTACACGCCTTTAATCCCAGTGCCTAGAAGGCAGAGACAAACAGATCTCTGTGAGTTCAAGGTGTGGTAGCAAACACCTTTAATCCCAATGCCTGGGAGGCAGAGACAGGCAGATCTCTGAGAGTTCAAGGAGAGCCTGGTCTACAGAGTTATTCCAGGTCAAAGAGATACAGAGAATATAAAATAAAAAATAAACGAAATAGAGGTTAAAATAAAGCGTACAAAGATGGAAAATACACAGAGAATCTTGATACTGTATACTATTATGCTCTCTTTGAATTGTTTGAATGCTGAGGAAGGAGCAACAGCTGCCAAAAGATATTTGTTTATAAATGCTGCTGAACTAATCCAACGTAGAGATTTTGATGCCTTGACTTTGAAATTTGGATCTAAGGACATGATACTTTGGAAAGGAGTTTCTTTTTTTGTTTTCACAGAGGATGAGACCCTGTTCATTTCTTCTATTCCGATATGGTATGATGGACCACGCCCTCCTGAACGGTTGCTGTGAATACCTTCAGAAAATTGCTTCGCTCAACTGCCAACTGAGATGAAACTAGCACACAGGTTATACCATGAAAGACCTAATTAACGACGCCCCCATTCAGCAGGAAGCAGTTTGGAGAGAAAAAACTGCGCCCATGTTCCCAAATATTGTTTATAAATGTTCTTTTACATTTAAAGGGGGATATGATATAGATATGAATAATTTGCATTAGTATAGATTTTGCTTTATTGATAGAGATTTAAGGTCAATTTTGAATGTATATAGGTTGTTAATGAATAATCATTAATAGTAGTTAAGCTTGTAGTTATGTTAGTTAAGATTTTCTAGATGTGCATAGATATATTTTAGATAGGCATTCTTCATATCTTTCAAAGACTAGAGAATATGGCATTTTACATGTTTTAATAACTTAGGACTTTTCATGACAATGAGACACTCTGCTCCTGGCAGCACCAATCTACTTCAAGAGGAAGATGGGCATCGAAGAGGATCCTTATGGAGTTTGATAGCCATTTGGGCAAGAAACTGCTCTTGCCTGGACTATTGCATAAACTGGACACAGAGAACCCGCAGAGAGAGGACTGCTGAACTTGCCTAAAGGTGAGATGATCTTTCGGGGTTCCTGATTCATGAAAGAGTCTGCAAGACATTCTTCAGGACAAGCAGATAGTGACTGCCTTTGAAATTTCCTGCTTTGTGGAAATGTCTGCTGGAAACTATGGGCCTGTAGGCCGAAGATGGATGCCCCAACGGTACAGAGGAACTTTGGGTGACTGTCCAGGCAGCGAGATGTCTCTGTCATTTCTAGAGCTTTGGATGTTAAGTTAAAGCCTTCTTTTTTTTTTTTTTTTTTTTTAAACAGAAAAAGGGGAAGTGATGTGGGAGTGTCATATATCAATCTGTTGATTTCATTGGTTAAGTTATAATAAACCAACTGCTTGGCCTCAGCTTGGAACATAGATGGGAGGAGTAAACAGAATAGAATTCTGGGCGGAAGAGGAAGTGAGGTCAGACTCTGCTCTGCTCCCGGAGAGACCCGACAGCTCTGCTGGAGCAGAGACGCCATGCTCAGCTCTCCCAGGCAACTCCAACCCACGATGGACTTAGGCTAGAATCTTCCCGGTAAGCGCACCTTGGCGTGCTTACACACATTATTAGAAATGGGCTAGTCCAGGGGCGAGAATTAGCCTGTAAGGGTTAGAGTTCATGGGCCAAGCAGTTCTTTAAATGAATACAGTTTGTGTGTTGTTATTTCGGGCATGAGCTAGCCAAGCGGCCGGGGTGTTGGGGACGCAGCCCCGCCGCTCCTATTTCAACACGGCCTCTATAGTTTTATTTTTTAATTCTGAAATAGCTGGTTAGTATTTAACACATTTTAATAAATGTCCTGCATGCTGGCAATAGAAATTGAGCAGAGTGGGAGCGATGTGTTCACAGTGATATAGATAAAACTATATAATCTTTTTGGGATATGTCAACAGCTTCAAGGATGCAAGTTTGGCTTCTATGTTTGGGGAGTTTCTGAGATGTAGCAGTGATCATTAAGAAGAATGAATATGAGTCACTAAATCACAAATAAATTTACACTTTGCAACACCAGTCCATTTGGAAAAAAATGACATAATATATAAAGAAAGATGAACAGCCCATGATACTGCTTAAAGAAGGCTTTCAACTTGGCTGTTCCTTTCATAATTCAATTATAAGTTTTAATGTCTTAGGTGTAGACAGACAAACAATATATTATGAGCAATATAATCTTGAGGTTTGGATATACATTAATAAGCTATGTGTATTGTGGTTCTGGCAAGGTCATATGTCTTCCCAAAGGCTGATAAAGCATTGGCAATCAAGCAGTGCAAAGCTGCGAGAGTGAATGAGGAGCTGAGGAAGCCAGAGTTAGGAAAAGAAGATCATAGCGTGAGCTCAGTGTGGTGTGATGCTTTTTTAAAATGATTGCACTAAACCTAATATACTCGGTATAATCATAACTTTCTAACTGGGTGATGGAGGTGGGTCTTGTAATAATAAAGAAACTGCCTCGGCCCTCATAGGACAGAAAATTAGGTAGGTGGAGTAGACAAAAGAGAATGCTGGGAAAAAGAAGCTTAGTGGAGGAGTCGCCATGATTCTCCCGCTCCAGACAGACGCAGGTTAAGATCCTCCCTGGTAAGCCAGCTCGTGGGCTACACAGAATATTAGAAATGGGTTAGAACAATATGTAAGAGCTAGCCAATAAGAAACTGGAACTAGCTGGGCCAGGCAGTGTTTGAAAGAATACAGTTTCCGTGTAATTATTTCTGGGCATAAGCTAGCCATGCGGGCGGCCGGGTGCCGGGGACGCAGCCCAGCCGCTCCTATTTCAACAACTGGGAGAGTACTTTCCTATAAAAATATGAGCAGTGTTAGAAACTGATTCATACTTCTTAGTGATCAGGATTCTGCTAGAAGCCATTGTGGATTTTCTATGACCAACAGGAAGGAAATCAGGAAAACTCAAGTATTTTCATTAAACTAGTAAATGAGAACTAGCAATTCTTTTCTTCTTCCAAAAGGAGACTTAACTGGACTGTAGAGAAGGCAATAAGTTGAGGAGAGGTCAAGACCATTATGGGGATAACCACAGAAACAGTTGACCTGAGCCTGTGAGAGCTCACTGGCTCCAGACTGACAGTGGTGGGAACCTGCACAGGAATGAACTAGGCCCTCTGAAGGTGGTTGACAGTTGTGTGGCTTGGGCAGTCTGTGGGGCCACTGGCAGGGAGACCAGAATTTACCCCCAGTGCATGAACTGGCCTTTTGGAGCCCATTCCCTATTGAGGGATACCTTGCTCAGCCTAGATATGGGGTGAGGTCCTTGATCCTTCCTCAAAGCCATGTGTCAGACTTTGTTGACTAACCACCAGAAGGCCTTATCTTCTCTGAGGAGTGAATAGGGCATGGGGTGGAGGAAAGGTAGGGGAAATGGGAGAAGGGGATGGAGTGGAAGCTGGGATTGGTATGTAAAATGAAAAAAAATTAAAAAAGATGAAAAAGAGACTTGATATATAAATAAGCATTCCTTAATTATTTTCTTCCAATTTTAATATTGGCAGTCTCAGTCATGTGAGCTCTGAAAATGAGAGAGGAATAAATCAGTTTGTCCCAATTGCATTGATTAAATGGATCCACAACAAATATTGAAATGCAATTTTTATGAATTAAATCTTTTTGAATAAAAGACTATGGAAAACTTTAAACAGTCAGTGTTGTGAAATATTACCAAAATAGAAAGAGAACGATAAGAGAGAAAGCAAGCATCCTACTGAAGAAGAAAGAATGAAGAGCAAGGAGGAGCAATGAGTATTGGTGAGATGAGGGCAGAGAAGGCCCTGGGCAGGAGAGAAGGGGATGGACAGGGTGGGTAGAGACATCAGGGTTGTCAGGGGGAATAACAACCAAGTGTGTATAAGGATGCCATAAGGTAACCCAGTACTGTGTATGCTAACTTCAAAAAAAGTGAATTATCCTCACCATAAATCACCATTTACAGAATGCAGCTGCCAAAACAAATAAAGATATTAGTCTCTGGGTAACATCTGAGGTTTGCTTTTCAGCTGTCTCTGACCTAGTTAAAGAACAGAAAAACTGTTCTTCATAAAGCTCGTTGCAGCCTTTCTTTCTTTATCTTTTCCTGTCTTACTTTTATAAAGCCAACACAAGTTTCATTTCAAGGACTTGCAATGCCCTTAGGAAATAAACTGCTAGCTGTCAAAAACAGCAATGATTAAGAGTTTGGAAAAGTATGAAGCAATGGGATTGATTTCCCCAGATCACACACAAATATCCTTCATTGCTACTCATATTATTATGATTGGCCTCCTGTTGTTGACTTGTTTTTCCCTGGAAGTGATAAGCCTGGGCTGAAGCTTTTAGTTCCAGGAGCTGAGACGGAGTGGGAGATGGGGGATGGGAAAGTAGTTTTGGCTGAAGAAGAAAGGAGTATCAACATCCAGGTCCTAGATGAGGATGTAAGAAACAAGCTGAGAGGGAACTTCAGGCCTTAGCTGAGGATGGAAAAAAATACTCCGGAATGAAGAACAAGCACAGTATTCAGAGTAGGGTTGGGAGGGAGAAACTCAGGTTTCCAAAGACTGGGAGCACAATCTGGGAGGATTTTGTACTGTGCCACGCTGTTGAGCCCCTAGGTTGGGTGGGAATCATGAAACTCAGTTGTTTTGGCAGCTGTACGAACTCAATTGTCAATTGGATATAAGTGTCTTAGAAAATGAAATAGAAATAAAACAACGTTTTTGCAGAAAACAGCATTATGAAAAGAAATCCAATTTGCAAACAGAAAAGCAATTTGCATCTTTGGACACTAAAAATAAATTAAGTCTCTGAATTAGTTCAAGTTTAATAAATCAAAATGTTATCTGGCTTGGGAAAAAACATTCCTTATGTTTTTATAGGGTTCCTGGATGAATTTATCATTTTCTTACATTTTAAAGCTTTATGCTTCTGCTGGTGAATATGATGTCTGCTGTTTGTAGGAGGCTCTTCTGGATATGGCGATTGCCTAGACTATATCTTACCAACAAAAGAAGCGTGAAATATGAGTTATTTAAAAAAACAAAAGTGTGTTTACATGCTACATATCCTGTTAGAGTCAACACGGTCAGGTGAAGAGGATGAGTGGGTTCCTTCTCCTTGAGTGGGGCTAGAAGTCACCATAAGAAACCAGTCAGCTTGGAGGAACACAGAAGCTTCCCATTGTCACCAGAAAGATTATATGCCTACTCAGTGTCCAGACACAAATTTCCCTCCTGGGGTTTGGGAATTACCACCCTACAATAAAGATCAAAGGAATTGTATATATCTCCATAATAGTCAAGTTCATCCATGTGATATATTAAAAACCACATTATTAGGCACCGTTATCTTCTACCAGAAAGAGACAAACAGAAAGGAAAAAGAAGACAAACCAACCAGCCAAATGAACATAAAACTGAAGACACAAAGATGACTGAGAACAAACACGAAAAGACTGAAGAGCCATTTGAAATCAAAATGTTTTCACTTGCTGCACGATGTAAAGTTACAACCTGAGATTTCTCTCAAGCACAAATTAAAAAAATAATAATAATTAGTGGCCGGGCTTGTCAGGAAAAGGACTTTTGTAAACAAACTGTGATGGAATCCTGCTCTCTCTAAAGAGGAGGTGATGAGAGATAATAGAGACACCAAGTTTCGGGAGCAGTATAGCAATGAACTTGCCTTTCCTATATGTGATTATCCATTATTGTGACTTCAGAGCCAGAAGAAACCAAAGACAAGAGTCTTTGTGACTAGTTAATGAACAAAGGAAACTGAATAAATGAGCAAAATGAATGAAAGTTCCAAAGGACCAAAGTGGATCATTTTTTAAGTTCAAAAAGAGGATTTCTGGGGGCTTTGACAGGGAGATCTTTAATGGCCATTCTCTTTCAGAAAGAAGGAAATGACATATGGCAGCCAGGAGCTCTTCTATTCCAGTGAGAATAAAATTCAGAGACACAAAGAGAAAAGTCAGGAGCCTGTTCTGAAAAGTGCAACCTATCCTATCGGACCAAACGAAGCCTGTTGGCTTAGACTCTGGAGATGTTGGTGCTAGCAGAATTTAAATGGACTTGACAGATCTCTCTCACATTCAGACTGAGATAGATGCATGAGCGAGGATAGGATCCTTAGATATGAAGAAGCTATGCCTGCATCTTAAAGGAGAAAACCTGTGAACATAATTGTTTTTAAAAATGTTTCTAGATATTCATAATCATTAGGTAGTATTTTAGAAAAGACCTTCTATTTCCTTATGTATTTTCACTTAAATATCTGACTTTCCCAAATGGAGATTTGTTCTTGTCATTGTTATTGCAGAAAAATAAAACTGTGGAAATGATTTTTAAAAAAAAAAATAGGTTGGTTTTAAAAGGAGTGATGATCAGGAATGGTAGTATTGATCTATGTGTTTTATTGGCATAGAAGCAAGACATGATGCAGTAATTAAACTTGAATAGAAGCAGAGCCTAAGAAGGCTTCGCCTGTCTTTAAGCAATTTATTCAACATAGTTTTTTAAAAAGCCATTGTTTCTGGGATTTCCATGTCTTCATTTAACATTATCCATAGAATATCCAAGCTATCTCGAGACTGCAGAGGGAGAGAGCAGACCAGAGAGCAGGTTTCCTCCAACACCCCATTAGATCCACCAGGGGCATTCTAAACATATTTTCTGTTTCAGTGTCCAAGTGACTCCTAAAATACTGCCCATCCCAAGGAGTCACCCCTCTGTCACACCATTTGTTGTGCCACTCCAGGTGAATCCTGAGTCACTGACAGTGTTTGTGAAAAGGCGACACTTGAGCCAGCTGTCTTTTTCTCATCGCTCATGTGCACAGTTGCTACTAGGTAATTAAGACGGAAACAGCAGGGATAGCGAGGATTAGTCATGACGGGTTACCAAGAGGAATACATAGTTCAGCTCTATTTTGGAATGAGGATCCTTTCAGTGAGTAAAACCTAGTTTATGAGAGCTCAAGACAAAGACACACGAACTAGATCTTGTATGACAGGAAAGCTGTCCTCAGAATAGCAGGACACTGGTTTTCACTCAAGAGTCGCATTAACTGAACCAAAGTTCTCAGCAGCTAACGGGATAAGCTGGTAGAAAATAACAACACTTAGTAAGATTTAAAGCGACATCAGGACTAAAAAGAGCACAGTCAGTTGAATGCTTGTCATACAAACAAGACTACAAACAAAGAATCTGAGTTGAGTCTCCAATATTCTTGTTAAAAGCCTAGTCTGCTGACACAGTAACTCTAGGGGACCGTAGAAGCTGCGCCTGGTCATCCCCGGGGCTGCTTTTCAGCCAGCTCAAACAGTAGTGAGTAACCTGTCCCCGTCTGAGGAACAACACTTGAAGTTAAATTCTGACGTCTGCATGCACTCACACGCACGTATGTGGGTCCGCAAGAGCACACGTGGTGGGCCTCGCTTATTTTGTTTTGTGCCGTTTTACTTTTGGTTTTCTGTTTTTGTTTTGAGACAGTTCTCCGCGATTACAAACTGGCCTTGAACCACTGTAGCTGAGAATGACCTTGAACTTCTGAGTCTCCTGCCTCCAACTCCTGAGTACTGGTATTAAGTGTTTGTGCAACCAAGTCTCTTTCATGAAGCTACCAGAGTGACTGAGGGCTTTAGGTATATGAGGCAAGCGTGCTATGGAATAATTCTTCTATACACTGTGAACATGTATAATTCTTCATTGGTTCATAAAGAAGCTGACTGGCCTACAGCAAGGTAGGATAAAGTTAGGCAGGGCAATCAAACTAAGGATGCTGGGATGAAGAAAGGGTGGAGTCAAGACACTAGTCAGTCACTAAAAAAACAGGATGTTTGTAAAATGAGATAACAAGCCATGAGCCACGTGGCAAAGCATAGTTAGAAATATGGGTTAATTTAAAATGTAAGAGTTAGCTGGTCATAAGTCTGAGCTATCAACTGAACATTTACAATAAATATTAAGTCTCCGTGCTGGCTATTTGGGAAGTGGTTGACTGTTACTTGGGACAGGAAAATTCTGACTACATGAGTGGTCTACTTACTGAGTTATCTCCCCAGCACTACACCAGGCCATTTTTTAAAAAATAATGGATTTTTAATGAATGTCAGACAAAGTAACTTTACCCTCTAATTGGATCCCTAGAAAAGGTCTGGAGGAAGAAGCAGGTACCGTAACTTATAATCACAGGGAACTCACGCTTCAAATGACTTTTGGTATTAGCTGCCCTAGAGTGTTTTGTTTTCCCAGCTTCCAGAAATATGGCCCTAGAATTGCAACAGATGTGCTATTTAGCTCTGTCTCTTTGACCTTTTCACAAATCCTGCTATTCCAATCAGGTGGTGAACAGCTGTTGAAAGACACTGCCCTAAAGAGTCAAGGGAGAAGAAAAGACTTGGACGCTGCGGTTTTTGATTTGACTCTGGGCATTATGGTTAAGTCAGAGATTATAAACTCAGGATTCAAGATTGGAAAGTAAGCACACTGCATTAATGTTGAAAAGCCCAAATGCTTCTCTTTCCTCGAAGGATGAGGGGGCTGGCATAGGATACTGTGGGTAAATGAACTGTGAACACATTTAAGGCTTCAACTTCTCCTGTGCAAATTGTCTTTCCACGCAGGGACCGCCTCTCAAATTTTCTGGCAATAACGAGATTGGACACAGGTCCTGTCCTTTTACTATATTTCCCCGGTGATGTGAAACCCTGTCACAAGGAGCAAAACGCACATAGAGAGGAGAGAAGACAAACCTGAGGTTATCAGAAAAGACTAGCTCACTACCCTGAGTGCTATCCTGAGACTCCCAACAGTTGGACTGTAGAAGGAGCAGCAAGCTTGCCTCACTCTTGGGTTCTGCACCCTGGAAAACACCCCAGTGCATGACTGACCAGGAGCATCAAGTTTGCCTAGTTCCTATATGCAGCCACCCTGGGAAGCTGGTGGACAGATGAGGACAGGTCAGCAGCTCACTGGCTGCACTTCAGTGTCTTCGTCAGAGGCCAGTGTGTGTGTATGTATATACGTGAAGCCTGCTTGGTGGTCCCTGGTGGATAAGAAAATGTTACTGGAGTATACTTTGATTTCCTTTCATTGTTATAAAATCCAATTTATGTGTCTTTTAAATTGCATATAATACATAAGGACTCAAGGTTGCACATAAAATAATGAATAAAAAGTCACACATGGAAAATACATGATATTTTATCAGTTGAGTCATAAGCAATAAAATAAAACAGAGACCATAAAAATGAAAATTCCAAAGACCTCATTCTGCTCAATCTCTTCTCCTGAGCCAGATGTTCCCAGAAAGCCAAGTAAGACATGGCTAAGCTTTAGTAACCCTCCAAAAAAGCCTTTAAAACAAACTTCATTTAAGACAGTAGTCAGATCAGCAGATAGAGGCTACCATAGGGGAGAAGTAATGGCACCTGAGAGTGGATGCAAACAGGAAGTGAATATCACTTTTCATAACTAACAACATGCTTCTGCAACAGTAATGTTTTTTGTTTGTTTTTTTGTTTTTTAAGACAGTGTTTCTCTGTAACTTTGGAGCCTATCCTGAGACTAGCTCTTGTAGACCAGGCTGGCCTCGAACTCATAAAGATCCACCTGCTTCTGCCTCCTGAGCACTAGGATTAAAGGCATGCACCACCAATGCCTGGCTAGCAACAATAATTTTTAAACAAAGAACCTGGACTGCCCATCCTCACCTGCCTGGAATACCAGCACCACCTCCCCACTTCACAGGAGGCACGGTGAGCTTTCGGATCATAATCCATGAAAACCAAGGGATAAATTCTAGAACAAAGATACTATGTGGGGGAAGATGTACGGAAGGAGTTAAGATACCAAGGATAGCTAGAGAAACGAATACGCCCTACTCAGAAGACACTGGTCGTCATCAGCTGTTTCATTGAAAGATGTCAGACAGCAAGCAGAGAAACTGCTCTCACAGCTAAAAACCCAGAGACCACACCAGCAGACATGTTGCATCTGTCCATGAGTCTTTTAATTTAAAAAGAAAAATACTGCTAACACTTGCCTAAACACGCCATATTGAGGCCATATTTCTTGACTCGGAGGTGGGTAAATGCCTCGAGAGGTGATATGATGAGATTCAGAAGACTCAGGTACACAAAGTTGGCTGAGAACCCAGTGGGCAAACAAGCCAATAACATGAATGGCTGGAAGTGCCATGAACTCCACTAGTTAAGGTCCTAGGATTTCCTTTTCTTCGGGATGTTTGTATCTCCTGACTATGATGTAAAAACAGACACATTTAGCCTAGTAAAGTATTGTCCTGTGGGTGAGAAGGTTGCGTTGTTTATCATTTTGCCTGCCATGCCCTCCAACTGGGAACTAGGGAAAGCTTAAAGGCTCTCAATTTTTCCTTCTGACAGGATGCTTTGAGAGCAGGATACCATAGCTGTGGCTTGAAGCAAGGTAAAAACAAACAGTGTTTTTAGAAGGGACCACAGAGAGAATTCTCTCTAGGTTTCTATGACAGAGAATGTATTATTATTTGGTTTGGATGCTTCAATAGGTTGTAAGTTAGAAAAAAAAATGATAGTCTGATTTATGTTTCCAAAAGACAGTTGGCAAATCTCAAATTTCCCTTGGGTGTTTAAAAATTAATTTCAATCTATGTTTCTAACTTTCGGACCCTGTGGCTTTCGTGAACATTGTGCTCTAACTCCAGTGTCCTAGGGCCCAGTGCTGTGCTGGGCACCAGTTCTGTGTCAGAGCTGTGAATGTAACAGAACAATAACACTTAAAGAAAAAGAGGCCATGGGTTCGAGAAGGAGCAAGGAGGGGGAGGGGCGGCACATGCAAGGGGTTATGGAAGGGAAGGGTGATGCAGTTATATTTTATTTAATTTAAATTAAAATTAATAGAGCACTGGGATTCATCCACGTGATCTCAGGAAACATCTTCAGCTCATGTGAATCGTTAGTGTGCCATTTATAATAAGGTAATGGGAATATTCTCTATCTTAGGTTATTGTAGAGCGATTACAGTGAAACAATACAGCAAGATTATTTAGCAGAGGGTTTTAAATACTATGCATAAGAATTTAGTATTAGTTATATTGTCACCTGCCTTTGCTCCAGCATAAGAACTAGGGAATGATATGAAGTTCATGGGTTTTATCTTTTGGTGGCCTTTTGTGCAGTGGTATATTATTTGCATTTTGATAAATAAATCTAGCGTGAAGGCCAGAGGCAAAGCTAAAGTCCCTAGTGGTCAGGAAATGGTGTAGACACACACCTTTAATCCCAGGATTTGGAAGACACAGTCAAGTGAATCTCTGTGAGTTCAAGGCCACCCTGGGCTATGAAAGACTAATGCAGAAATAAATCCAGGAGGTGGTGGCCTACACCTTTAATCCCAGTGCTAGGAAGTCATGCACCCTTAATCTCTGTACTAGAGGGAATATAAAATGGAAAGAGAGAGAGGTTTAGTCTGCTTAGTTTGCACCCAACCTTGGTAGAGGTAAGACTTCTCTAGTAGCTTGGCTGTTTTGCTTTTCTGGTTTTTGGGTTGAACCCCAATTTCTGTCTCTGGGTTTTTATAATCTGTGCTACACTTTTGTAAGAATTTTGGACTCTACTCTCTTCCCGTCTGTAAGTCACATTCCAGAATTCACAAATTAATTGTTTCTTTCAGGTTGTAAAAGAACTATTGAACTTTATAAAATATATCCTAAATATGACATAACGCAAACAGTGACTCATTTCCTTGATCCCAGGATTTTTGGACACTGAGGCATGAGGAACTTGAGTTTGGAGTCAAAATAGTGAAATAAGAAAGTCCTGTCCCGGGGGCTGGAGAGATGGCTCAGTGGTTAAGAGCATTGCCTGCTCTTCCAAAGGTCCTGAGTTCAATTCCCGGCAACCACATGGTGGCTCACAGCCATCTGTAATGAGGTCTGGTGCCCTCTTCTGGCCTGCAGACATACACACAGTCAGAATATTGTATACATAACAAATAAATAAATAAATAAATATTTAAAAAAAAAAGAAAGAAAGTCCTGTCCCCTCCCTGCCAAAAGGATAAGTCTTTACCCAGCTACCTAGTCTGTCCTTCTTCCTCTAGCAACTTGAGATTTCTAGTGTTGCACTGAGACTCCCTGATGTATTTGGAGTTGATTTTGTACAGGGTTAAAGATGAAATCTAGTTTCAGTCTTCTAATGCAGATATCCTGCTTTCCCAGTACCATTTGTTGAGTAAGCTCTACTGCGTCCAGTATATTTTGGGGAAGGTGGAGGGCATCTTCATTAAATAAATAAATAAATAAATAAATAAATAAATAAATGACTATATCTATGATGACTTTTATGTGACTTAATTCCTTTGACAGATGCTTGTTTTGTGCCAGTAAATTGCTGTTTTTATTACTATGGCTCTATAATATGACTAGAAATCAGGATCGAGCCTTAATGGGGGTACTTTATACGACTAGATAGCTCTATTGCCATAAGTCATAGATCTTTTTTTCAATCCAAATTCCTGCACCAGGCATGAGATGTCCCCTACTAGTCATTGACTGAAGGCTCCCAAAACACACAGGCTATTACCATTGTTCTCAGATGCCCAATGGAACCGGATAGTAAGAATATTGATAAATATAGAACATGTTTTGCATTCGGGATACAGAGAAGTCCAGGTGGAAATGTCCATTCTGCCGTCAAGCTGTCATAGTGCCACAGGTCTTATGTAGGCTACGGATGAAGAAGAGCCATCAGTGGTCACACCTGGCTGAATGTCAAACATGAACACATTTAAAAATACAAGTATAATTCTACGTGTTTCAATTACATTTTAATTACATTTAAAGTGCTATTAAAAAAATTAAACTTAATTCCCAGTTGAGGAAACTTACTCTTTGTCCTAATTTTATGAGGCTTTTTGTAAATAATGAATAGATGTTGAAGTGGAAATTATATGTAGATATGTGAATATGTGCGTATGTATATGTACATGTCTGTATGTGTGTAACAACAACTAAAGAATAAGAGGTCATAAGTTGGAGAGATATCAAGAGGAGACTGTGAATGAGGGTTTGGGGGGAATAACGTAATTCCTAATTTCAAAAAATAAGAAAATATTTTATAGACAAATAAGAGCATAAAGGTTAACTTTTGTTTTGTCATTTAGTTTCTTGGTCAAAGAAAATGCTTTAAAATTTGGAAAGTAAGTTTCTTGGCAATGAATTTTGTCTTCATTTTGTAACTTCCTTAAGAAGCAGTCACTTGAATATGTAATTAAGGCTTAGCACCTACTGGAAGCTTTCAGTCACTAAAATCCTATAGATTCCTCATCTTAATACTTTCTCATAGATAGGAACACCAAAAACAGCTTCCCTCTTGAGAGTGGCAACTCTGTTCTACTTTCCTGACCTTATTGAAGTCCAAGCTCTCTGAGTTTTACCACATTATAGTGAATGCAGTCTGTAACTTCTCTTAAACCCTTTTGTTCTACCTTTTAAAATATTTAAAAGCTCCCAATTCGCCTTCAAAGCCAAAAGACAAAATGCATTTGTCATTATTCTTGTGAGATTAATGTGAATAAATTTAGGTAGGCCCTGAAGACAAATCAAATCAGAGTATCCAGACAAGTGTATAAATAATTCTGAAAATATAAAAGGAAGAAAGCAAAATGTACTTCTACAGAAATCTGAATCTATTCAAAGTATAGGCCTACTCAAAAACCACACTACAGTGTGTTCTCCTCTGTTCACAACTTAAGAAATCCAAGTTACTTTAAAATGCAAAAGATTTTATTTTAGAGATAAAAAGTGCTTAAAATATTTTAGATGACAGCCATTCAAATATAGGTGTATATGTATGCATGCATATATGCACATTGATACATGTAACTGGGATGTATCTATGAGTGTGCCAGTCCTATCAAGGAAAACTTATCCATCAAGCAACATTATTTTGTTACTCCTCTCAATGTACCATGTTTTAATCAATACATTTTACAGTCTAAAACTGATGTGGGATTCCCCTCTATATGCTGTGAATACCATTGGTTAATAAAGGACTGCGCTGGGCAAAATAGAGGTAGGCAGGGAAAATTAAACTGAATGCTAGGAAAAAGAAGGCAGACTCAGGGAGATGCCATGTAGTCACCAGAGGGGAAAGACACAAGCTGTCAGTTGGAACCTTGCTGGTAAAATATAAAATAATAGAAATGGATTAATTTAATATGTTAGAGCTTGCAAGAAATAGGCTAGAGTCATTTCAAATAATATAGCTTCTATAGTTTCTATGTGATTATTTTAGGAGTCTGGGTGGCCGGGAAATGAACGACTGGCCTTTAACAACATAAAGCTGTAGACAGGGACAACCTGTCTTGACACATGTATCTGATTCACCTCCAATACTTTTGCTCTAACACTGATGTTGCTGTGTCCTAAGCCATCTTGATGCATTGCCAACACATTTATTGCAGCTGTTTGGACTTCCTGAAAATAAGCACACGGACTATAAACCCTGAGCAGCACACCCAGTGTCAAGAGACATGTGAACTATGAAAATGCATGTCTGGCTCTTCAGTAATCCAGAATCTGAGTCCAGAAAAAGAGTGCAGCTTATTGCTTGACATCATAAGCAAGCTGGTGGGTAATCGCTATGACCAGGATCAAAAGACTTGTATCATTATACATGTTATACATGCTGTATATACATTATACAGCAACGGATAATATGCCTGCAGTACTGCCCTTTATCTCCAGTTCCTAACTCAGAGGTAAAAGGTACATCTTTTCCGGTACATCTCACAGACCTGCTGATAGCGAATCTGCATTGTTTAACATGTACAATTTAAATATCAATTGCTTTTGTCTTGATCGTGCTTTGTACATATTATCTGCTCAGATCTAAGAGCTAGAAGAGATAGAGGAGGGTGGTTAAACAATTAAGAATTTAAAATTTTATACGTGAAAATTATGTGCCCATAAAGCAAGGTAAAATGATTTGATCAATAGCTCAGTCATATTCTTTGATTGCATCATTTTCCTATATGTATTATTACAGGACTTTCCTTGCAAAGTCCTAAAATACATAGTCATTGTATTATAAATTCTGTCAGTCTTCAAACATCTCCTAAGATTGCATCTTCATAACCTTAATTGATTGACGTAGCAATTAACCTAAGTGCTACTGTCACTTTATCCTAGGCATGCTGCAGTTAGGATGTCACTGACAACTGTGCCGAAACCAAACGCATCATCTCTGCACATATCCCCACGTAGATTCCAGAAACCAGTGAGCGTGCTTTAAAAAAAAAAAAAAAAATCACAGTTCACAGTATTTTCTTGATGTTCTCATTTGGTAACCAAAACCACCTAGTGATTCATGCTGTTGAAAAACACTGCTAAAGATGGCTTGCTGCATTTCTATCCAGCAACGTCCACAGAGGCCAAGAAAGGCTGTCCTTAAATATCCAGGCAGTTTTCCACAAGAGGGTGAGAAAACTCCACCCATGCCATAGAGCTCTCATCTAGGCCCTGGGATGTCACTGGATCTGTGTAGGATTTCACACCTAGGCGATGGCATCCATCAGTCTTTGAAGAGGGCCCAGCTGTACCTGCTGCCCCGGAAAGTCCGCATGGCTAAGATCCTTCCGGTGGTTTGGCATTCTCTCCTAGGGCTTCCAGGAGAGGTAGCTGTGCTGTGACTCAGCTGTGAGCCATGGCTGGGCCTTCTTCAGTCCTAAGGGAAGAATCGAGCAGAGAGAACTGAATGTTTGCTAACATAACTGCCATCTGCCACCATTAAGTCTTATGGTGACAGAGTGTACGCTAATGCCAGCGAGACTGAGAACACTCACCATCTGCTCATTGCCCTGAAATAAAATGAACTAGGTCATCTGGATTTGGAAGCCTCACTGGAATTACTGACATCCACTCCCAAACTTAAGGGTGGAAAATGTCCCCCAACTTGATATTGTTCAGGTCACTGAGAGAATTATTTCCTTGTAATAGAAAAAATATAAATCGACAATAGCATACGTATTAACTATAGAAGTATTTCTAACATCTCCATTATTATATTCCTAAGCAGTGACATTACACATTACTATATATTTCTATGGAAAAAAATTAATTAGAGCTCGTGATGAGGCTCAATAGATAAAGAAGCTTGCCATTGGCAAGGCTAGCTGATCACCTGGGTTTGACCCTGGTACACACATGAAGCCAGGAGGCTCAATGACACTGTGCTCTGACACCCACACATGTGCCATGGCAAGCACCTCACATAACTATACCAATCCATATCTGTATCTATATCCATATTTATACCCATATCTATATTTATATAGGCATACATGTTCATGTAGAGAGTGAAAAAGTAAGTGATAAATTCAGTTCTTTATATTAGCCATGACCTGGATTATTGATCTCCTAAAACTTATAAGCCATAGCCAACTCTATTTCCAATAGTTAGTTCCAATTAAATTGACTTGGAAAGTCTTAAGCCTCGGTGGGCATCAATAAAAGACATTTAGACCACCTATCATGTACAGACTTGGAGTACAACTACTGGCATTATCCCGAATTCCCATGAGAGTTACTGCTCATAAACAGACTTATCAATAAATCTCTATTCTTACCAATGTCTGTGCATAGAAATTTCTCCAGCGTCTATTCCTTAAGTCTCTAGTAATCTGAACAGAATGTATTTCCAATCACTAAGAACATAATGAGCCACTACTGTATGTCCCACATAAAATATACCATTTTGAAAAAAAAAAGAGAGAGGTTTAATATTTCTCACTTCCAGTGTAATTCCTTACATGAGACATAAAGATTATACATAAAGGCAAAGCAAAATGTCAGATCACATGAAATACCTCAGAGTACTTCACCCAACTATACTTTAAACTAGACTTTTAGTTTTCTCTTGCAGGGTACCTCAAATTCTTTCCATTGCTTTGGTTACCTTCTGCTTAATCTTTGTTTCAAAATCCCTTAATATGTTTATCTTTACTTTCTAGCTGTCCTTGGAAGCTTCATGACAACATATATCATATATGATTGTGTTCATCGCTTTATCTTCAGTGCCTAAACATATCAGAAAACGAGGTATGCTCACTAAGATTATAGTGAATTCTTTTTAAAAAATATGCCATACTCGCCAGGCAGTGGAGGCTATTACCATTAAACCTAGCACTTGGGAGCCAGAGGCAGGAAGATCTCTGTAAGTTCAAGGCCAGCCTGGTCTACTGAGAGAGTTCCAGGATAGCTAGAACTGTTACACAGAGAAACACTGTCTCAAAAATACAAAAAGGGGGCCATACTCATAATCTGGTGGGATAGAACTCAAAATAAAGCATAATTGAATTATTTCTTTCACCTTCTTATTTATTTACTCAGTGGGTGTTTGTTCAATATGTGTAATGTCAGTATTGTTTTGGATATGGTTAAAATAAGTATAATTGCTGGCCTCGTGTGTCTTCATACTGGAGGAGACCAGCATTCAGTCATTAAGTTGTTAAAATATATCAGGACTGGGGAGAGATCTCAGTGGGTGATGCATTTGCTGCATAAGTGTAAGGACAGTTTGGATCCACAGAATCCATTTAAAACCTGAGCAGGTGTGGGGACCACTCAGCACCAAGGAGGCTTACATGATGGGTCCCTGAAGCAAGCAGGCCAGCTAGAACAGCTAGAGTTGGAAATTTGTCAGCAGGCTCTGCCTTGATAACATTTGCAGAATCATTGAGGAAAACACACAGCACCAGCTTTTGGCCTCCACATGCACACTCACACATATATGCCCACACACATATAAACAAGCAATCATGCATACACACACAATATGTACATTCATGTGCAAAAATACCATAATATGCAAACATATAATTGCAAAATTCTGCTGAGTATTACTCTAATATGTATATATTCCATACTTTCTTCATCCATTCTTCAATTGAAGGGCATCTAGGTTGTTTCCAGGTTCTGGCTATTACAAACAATGCTGCTATAAACATAGTAGAGCATATACTTTTGTTGTGTGATAAGGCCTCTCTTGGGTATATTCCCAAGAATGGTATTGCTGGGTCCATGGGTAGGTTGATCCCAAATTTCCTGAGAAACCTCCACACTGCTTTCCAGAGTGGTTGCACAAGTTTGCATTCCCACCAGCAATGGATGAGTGTACCCCTTTCTCCACAACCTCTCCAGCAAAGGTTATCATTGGTGTTTTTGATTTTAGCCATTCTGACAGGTGTAAGATGGTATCTTAAAGTTGTCTTGATTTGCATTTCCCTGATCGCTAAGGAAGTTGAGCATGACCTTAGGTGTCTTTTGGCCATTTGAACTTCTTCTGTTGAGAGATCTCTGTTCAACTCAGTGCCCCATTTTATAATTGGGTTGATTAGCCTTTTACGGTCTAGTGTCTTGAGTTCTTTATATATTTTGGAGATCAGACCTTTGTCAGTTGAGGGGTTGGTGAAGATCTTCTCCCAGTCAGTGGGTTGCCTTTCTGTCTTAGCAACAGTGTCCTTTGCTTTACAGAAGCTTCTCAGTCTCAGGAGGTCCCATTTATTCAATGAGGCCCTTACTGTCTGTGCTGCTGGGGTTATACGTAGGAAGTGGTCTCCTGTGCCCACGTGTTGTAGAGTACTTCCCACTTTCTCTTTAATCAGGTTCAGTGTGTTTGGACTGATATTGAGGTCTTTCACCCACTTGGACTTGAATTTTGTGCATGGTGATGGATATGGGTCTATTTTCATTCTTCTACAGATTGACATCCAGTTTTGCCAGCACAATTTGTTGAAGATGCTCTCTTTTTTCCATTGTATACTTTTAGCTCCTTTATCGAAAATCAGGTGTTCATATGTTTGTGGGTTAAAGTCAGGGTCTTCTATTCGATTCCATTGGTCGACTTCTCTGTTTTTATGCCAATACCAAGCTGTTTTCAATACTGTAGCTCTGTAATAGAGTTTGAAGTCAGGGATGGTAATGCCTCCAGACGTTCCTTTATTGTATAAGATTGTTTTGGCTATCCTGGGTATTTTTGTTTTTCCATATAAAGTCTTGAAGTTTGCAGGAAAATGGATGGAAATAGAAAACACCATCCTGAGTGAGGTAAGCCAGACCCAAAAAGAGGAACATGGGATGTTCTCACTCATATTTGGTTTCTAGCCATAAATAAAGAACATTGAACCTATAATTCGGGTTCTTAGAGAAGCTAAATAAGAAGGAGAACCCAAAGAAAATCATATAGGCATCCTCCTGAATATTAAACTTCATCAGGCGATGAAAGGAGACAGAGACAGAGACCCACATTGGAGCACCGGACTGAAATCTCAAGGTCCAAATCAGGAGCACCAGGAGAGAGAGCACAAGCAAGGAACTCAGGACCGCGAGGGGTGCACCCATACACTGAGACAATGGGGATGTTCTATCAGGAACTCACCAAGGCCAGCTGGCCTGGGTCTGAAAAAGCCTGGGTAAAAACAGGTCTCGCTGAACATAGAGGACAATGAGAAATACTGAGACCTCAAGAACAATGGCAAAGGGTTTTTGATACTACTAAACCTATTGGTTTCATAGGAACCTAGGCAGTTTCGTGGATGCTCACCTTACTAGACCTGGATGGAGGCAGGTGGTCCTTGGACTTCCCACAGGGCAGAGAACCCTGAATGCTATTTGGGCTGACGAGGGAGGGAGACTTGATTGGGGGAGGGGGAGGGAAAGGGGAGGCAGCGGTGGGGAAGAGACAGAAATCTTTAATAAATAAATTAATTAATTAAAAAATTGCAAAATTCTAAAGAATAACAGTGGTAATGCAGGCTTGACCTGCCCTTAGGCATGAGGGAGCAGAAAGGTGTATGGAGATTATGATTTTAGATAATAAAGAAAGCATCAAAGCCAGCTAGAAGGAAATAGAATCTGTTTTCTGGAACTTTCATGAGAAGTAGAGGCAGCAATGAACAGTCATTTCGCCTGTCTTTCCAAAGATGGTTGAAGCTAACATGGAAATTAGCATTAGGTTTTGGAGGGATTTTGTTTTCAAATTCATGAATGTTAGATTTTCACATTTTAAACATAACTATCTTTTAGATTCATTGATTTTCAATGAACATATACTCCACGGAGTTTTGCTTTGGTAACCAATCAATAGATCACAAACTGTGCACTACTTGAAAAGCAGCAGGCATGAATCAAAAATTCTTCAGACAAAAATTAATTTCACACATATAAGAAGATACTAGAAAATGAGAAAATCACACAAAACAGACTAGGAAAGAATAAAAACAGTTTATCAAATCATGTCCTATGCTTAAATTTTTTTAGGAAAAAATATTTCTCTTTTTAAAGTTGTCATATAGGTATACTGATGGCAGAAGTGTTCCCCATGAATGGTTTATTTTTTCGCTTCAACTGCATGAAGTACTTGTGAGAGGGGATGAAATTGAGAAATACTTTCATAAAAGAGCTACTAATTTGTAGAATTCCTGGTATAATTTAAGAAGGTAGTGTTTCATAAATTATAGAGGAAATTGGGTATGATTTTTTGGAAGGCAGGCCCACACCCCATCAAAACCAATAAAACTGGGTAATGACCATGAACTGAGTCTCAAAGATGAAGTTCCAAGAGCTTGGGCTATGCCAGCTATTATTTCCTGAATAAGACTTTATGCTGGATCCAGAATTCATTCTCTCTGACCTCCAGCCAAGAGAGGAAGTTGTGTGGGTGACCAAGTTTAGCACTTGCTCTGGGGATTTCTCTCTAGCTGAAGCTAAAAGGATACTATAATTGGTCGCCAGGCCTGAACTTAGCACATTCTGTATTTAGAAGGCTTGCCCAAACCCATTAGATAGTGATATGTTGAGAGAACAGCCACTGGGTTCTGGTAAGGAGGGGGCAGATAGGGAGGATGGGCAAGATGGAAAGCGAAAGAGAGGCCTTCGTCTATACCACTGACCTTGGCAGTCAAACATAGCTAAAGTAAAGCTCGGCTTTAAGCTAGTTGCTATTTCTAATCTCCACCAGTTTTTTTTCTCTTCAATACAGAGAAGAGTACCCCTCTTTTATTTACATATTTATCTTTATTTTTGACAATTATAAACTTGTATACAATATATTGGGATCATACCCACCCCCATTGCTCTCTTTTATCTTCTCCCACTTCTACAGATACCTTCTTCTTCTTTTCAGCTAGTCAATTTCCTACTTTCACACTTGTGTGTGTGTGTGTGTGTGTGTGTGTGTGTGTCCAACTTGCCATGGCTGTTGTTATTAAGAGTATAATAGACATCTAATCCCTTAGTGGCAGAGTGTTGTATGTATAGCAAACACTTAAATGACTGGCAGATAGAAAACAAAAACAAATCGATTTCATTATCATGGTTGCTATTATTATTATTACTACTTGCTTATGAAAGAGAGAAAGGGGATAGAATGCTAAGTTTTCAGTGAGGCTTGAAAAAGCTAGTTTCTTTCCTAAATATTCACCTGCCTTGATTCATTTGGCTTCTCCAGTTAAGAACCAAAGAACTGTTCTGATGGGGATGATTGAGCACTCTGTCCTCCCAGTGACACACCAGAGCAACTCCCGTGGAAGGGGTGTTTCAGTCTGATAGAAGCCAGGGATGCCCAAAACCTTATCGTTTTTTAATTATTTCTTTGCCTTTTGTTTTGGTTTTGTTTTTTCTTCTATTTATGTTTTAGTTCATTTTGATAAGGTCCCTTGTTGGAGTCAAAATTAAACTGAGCTCTCTAAATCAAACTTTATTGTCCAGTCTGTTTTGACACTTCTGTAAAGTGCTCTTGAGAGGTTCAACCTGGAAACCACAACAGAGGTAAGTGTCCCTATGATAACTCAGAAAAGATGGAAAGATAAATAAGTAAAGGAAAGATGAGAAAGCCAAAACAAGTCCTTCGTGGCTCAGCTTGAAGGCTGATTGCAGTATTGTGGAGGAAGTGGGTATAATCTAGATGAGCAATTGCCATCAAAATAAAATTATGGCTATCGGACACTGAATCATATGCTTCTGAGAAATGGGGGAGTTTTATTATTTCCTATGAAAGCGTCAAAATACATAAAGGTATTTGCTTCTTTTCAATATCAGCGTACTGTGCTTCCAGGGAAATTTTCTGAAAAGATATTTTAAAGCTAAAAACTAGACTTACTTTTAGGAGAAAAATGTATTTTCTCTGGCAAGTGAGTGAAAGTAATGTTCTTTCAAAGCCCCCAAGGAAAAAGTAAAATAAGTTTTACCTTAACAGGAAGAAGGAAATCTTCAATGTGAAAAAAGACAAGGCAAACATCTGAATCCTCTCTTCATTTACAATTTGCCAGACAGCTAGGTAGGGCAAGAGAAAACTATCTTGAGCTATGAACCTCAAACTTTCTGGCTTCCCTATAAGTTTCTAGAAAGATCAGTTTCATAGTAGGATGTTTCTTTCCCACTATCTAAAATGGAGGTCAGTATCTACAGTGATTATTTATGAGAGATAGTATCCCTTCCCCAATCTCCCTTCATCTTCACCATCCATCCTGCTTAGCGATTCTGCAGCACTATGACATGCTTGTACACATGGACTTATACAATCTCATTAAGCACCTCCTGCAATTCAGGAGCTACACACTGAATGTAAGTAGCTGATTGCTGTAGAGATGGAAATACACAGAAGACAATGGGCTGGCGATGATATATTTGGGTGGAAATACCAGAATGACTGGCAAAGAGTTTAGAGAATAACTAAGAGAAAAGATGTTTTATATTAGTCATCTTCAGCCACCATTTCAAAATATCTGAAAGGGGGGAAAATATTTTGTCTCACGGTTTCAAAGACTTCAGTTCAAGGTGTGTTGATCCCACAGCTTCTACCTAATAATGAAACAGTAGAGGAGAAGTAGACTCCCAAGATTAAATCATAAACAGTACCTGGTTTCTACCTGACTCCTTGTCTCAACACACATCTCTTCTTTTCTTCCCTTGTTTCTTTTCTTTTCTTGATTAAGTTCACCAGTCCAGACAGCTTTTCGAGTCACCAGAGTCCAGAATTTAGGATTTGCTGCTTTGTGCTGCTGTCTGCTAATCTGGGAACAACACGCGAATGCTTGAGCATCCCTCTCATCACCCTGGCTCTCTTTTATTTAAGTTGTACCACCTGGAGCCAGCAGCAATTCTAGACTTGTGAATCTCTGGTTTTGCCAGCTGCAAGATGTGATTATATTGTCTAAGACTTGTAAACTAGTCAATGCAATCTATGTTTCTTTCTCTATTGAACCAAAGAGTTGACTAGAGTGAATTGTCCGTGAGTACCCTGGGCTCCATATGTCTTCATGGGCCTGTCACCAGGCTCTGAAAAATCAGGCTTGGGCAACCCTGTCATCTAGAAAGCCATCCACTTCTTCTCCCAGGATTTCCTTCACATATTTCCCTTGAAACCAGGAAGGCTTTTGCCCTCATCTATTCTCTCAAAAATTCACTCCAGCTACTCAGAATTTAAATGGGTATCTCCCTGGATGGATGCCTGGCACCCTAGCATCCAACTGATATTGTTCCATGTCTTCTAACTATCTTAATATATCAAACAATGACCTAATATGCCATTTCATTTTGTCAGTTTTCTGTCATTTGATGTCTTCTAGATTATAAACTTCTTTATTATATGCCTGGGTCTGCTGAACTTTTCTAGAAACAGGGATCCATCACCTCACTAAAATGAAATTCTAGGGCAATTATTAAGAAATAGTCATTCCTGCCGGGCGGTGGTGGTGCACGCCTTTAATCCCAGCACTCAGGAGGCACAGGCTCCAAAGCTATAGAGAAACCCTGTCTCGAAAAAAAAAATAGTCATTCTTCTTTATCCTTTCCATCCCTGACTACACTGAAGGCCCTCATACCATTGACAGTCTTCCTTTCTCGGTACTTAAATTTCATCAATTAACTTTGAGTCCTATAATTCTTAATCTGTTTCTGAAGTGAGTATTTTTTACACTAGTCTTTTAAGCCCATCAGTGTTTCCCTATTTCTATAAAATGAGTGCAATAATCTGGGAATAAATGAAACTCTTAGAGAAGTAACAAAAGAAAACAATCAATGATGCTGAATTATTTCAGGAAGGGCAGACAAAGAAGAGGAGGAGGGGGAGGAGACAGAAGAAGAAGCAATCAGACTTCCCATAAAACATGTTCTTTTCAACTCACTGCTGAGAACTGTTACCATTAAGCTAAAGACTACTAATCTGAGAAGCCATTTCATGCTTCATGTTTTTGCAGAACACACTGCCATTCCCAGCTCTTGGACCTCTGCCAGCAAGTACGCTGGCCTTGATTATGGGGACACGGTGGCTTTGGACAAAACTCCAGGCATGCTTGTTTGTATCTAAGGCCAGGCCTATTGGACTGCTGGCTGAACCATGGTGAGCAAACAGAACTGTTTCCACCAGTTCTGTTTGCAGCAAAGAATTCCTTCTAATTCCCCTGTCCTGTGTGTTGCCAAATTCTTAAAATACTGTTCATGAAGATTTTTCTGTTGTTGTTGTTACCCGCCTCAGAGCCCAGATGTAGGAACTGAGCCAATGCATCTGGTGTAACTTGGCCCCATCTCACAGATAATTCGGTGTTTGAACAGCTCCCTGTTTTAAATTGTTATTATTTTGGAAACCTCTAAAGCGAATCCTTGTAGATGTACAAGATGAGGGCCTCATAGCGATATAGATCAAAGTCCAATTTCTTACTCACAAGGGGCATCATCAAATTGGGTAAATGCAAACCGATTACTGTTGCTCCCTATGTCCTCAAGTGCAAAGATCTACCTGCATGGGAAGCAGGCACATATTTGTCCTGCTTTGTGTCATTTTCAGGATAATGTCCGTCATGAAATATACACATTATAACCAGCAGCGAAAATTAAAAATCACAAGAGTTTGGGAGAGAAAAAAAACTCATTCAGAAATTCCCACCCAACACCCAGTTGTACTCAGGGCAATGAGGGCATTTTACACTAGATTTTTCTTCTGCTAAATGCTGGCATCACGCTTACTACTTACAAAGTAATTGCGTTTTATAGCTGACTCCACATTAGACTGATATGGAGTGAACATACTATTAATCTCTGTGACCTACTTTCTGATTCACATTCATCTGTGCAATATGGTGATGATAATAACCGCAGCGACTGTGGAGTGGCTTCATGAATTGTGCTGTGTGTGTTCCATGGATTAACTCGTTTAATTCTCCCAACACATGTATGAGGAAGCCACAATTACTATGCCTACTTTACCAATAAGAAACCTGTAACCTGAAGAGTTGAAATGATTCATGCAGTACTCAAAGCTGGTCAATGGCAGAGCTGGAATTTGAGCCTCTAACCTCAGAGCCTGGATCCTCATGGCCACACTGACTTGCAGTTTTGAAGGAAGGCAGGGAGAGGGATGCTGCTGCTCTACACAAGGAACTGCACACGCTGGTGGTTATGCAGCCAGAAATGTGTTTTGCTTTCGGAAGTTGCCCACCAAGCAAGCCACAGTGCAGCAATCAATAACTAAGTGTCGATTTGTCTTTTCTCCTCAAGGAACGTTGCCAAATTGCTTTGCAGTTTCTAAGCAAATGTGTCTAGCAGATCTGATAAGTGGCAGGTAATTATTGGATCCATATCCCTTCCTTGACTTTCATATGCTTTGTCAGAAAGCATGAGTGCTTTAAGCTCAAGGACCAAGCAGTGTGGAAAACTCTACTGTCAGGATGAATTGCAGAACGCTCCTCAGCTTGAGAAGTTTTGTCACTGTTCAGATGCACAGCTCTTTACGCTACAAATTATTGCACCAATGTAAACATTAACCATCCTGTGAAATAAACCACCAACACTGCCTTACAATTGCGGATTTTAGATTTCCCCCCAAACGCGGCATCTTCTCTCTTCAGGTTTAATGGCAGCATTGAAGAGAAAGCAAAGTCAAATACCTTTTGTGACTTGCAAAGGAAATGTCTACAACAGGGTGTGTTTTTGAGTGCTAACCCCACATCAGTTTGTGGTTCTGCGTGGTAGCTTTCGGAGACTTTGGTAGGTACCGTCTAGCTAACTGAAGTAGACCTGGTCTATAGTTTCAACTGCTCATTTGCTTCCTACTGGCTTGTGATGCAAGGAGCCACCACCACAAGTGGAATTCTGCCATTCATTCTCCTCCACAAAGAAGCACATCCCCCTGAAGGCATCTTCTCCCCTTGAATTGTTCTATCAGCTATGTAAGCTGCAATGATGCACACACAAAAATGAAGTATTCTATCCCATTCATTTTGAAAGGGATTTACTAATTCGCCTTCAGAATTTCTAAATCCTAATAACATAATATCCATTAGGTAAAGTTGTTTGCAAAACTTCAAATGTTAACAGACTTTTAGACATCAGTAACCATCCCTGTTCACACTATCTAAAAGGCTTGAACCCTTACCAAGGCAAGGAGAGGTATGAGAAGGAAGTTACCTAAAGATAACAACCAACCAAGGCAAAGCACTCTTCATGGGGAAAAACAATTAAATCCCTCAATCCAAAAAGTATTGCCTTAGAGAGTTTCTCCATTAAGTGAAGTGACTGTGGCCCCATCCAGAGAGAAGCTGCTTTAACCTGTGACTGTGACCTCTGAAAATAAATATACTGGGGGAAAAGCCACAAAGAAACAAAACAAGAGAAAATCAGAAATTTCAGAAGGGAAAAACCACAAAGCTGACATCCAAATATGTAATCTTTTCCAATATAGACTATTTTGCACACTACGTTGTTATTGCAAAAGTCATTAAAGTTATGGCCTGTCCTGGAACTCCGAGTCACACAATAAACACACTGAAACTGGAAATAATGATATAACGTTATGAAATCATCATCACATGACCCTGAAATGTTAGTGAACACATCATGAAATAATCACAGTTTGCAACCAAAGCTTTCTCCGTTTGCAAAGGAGTTGGGAACGCTTGGCTCGGAGAGCAGCCCTATTTTTCAGGGACGGCCTGCAAAAGCAACTGGCTTCATCGGCGGGAATGGGTCCGAGCATCTAAATGCAGGAAGAGTATCTTCAAAAGAGAGCGGGAGCCTCCCACTTGCTCACTGTTGGTCATCAATAACTTTGTACTGATCGGATATAATATGCAAAAGGAAAGTTTCCTATGTGTTTGTGAAAAGCAAGTGTGTTTAAGTAAGCAAAGCAGTTGAGCACTGGGTATCAGCGCGTGTATGCTTTGGAGACTGGCTCTGAAGCCGTCTCTTGACTGGGAGGACTGTGGAACTTTGCAATTATGATTTACTATTGTCACAGGTTTCTTTCAGAACTTTCCTCCCTTCTGGTTGACCTGAATCTGCGTGAGAGCCAGAATAGAGAACTCTCTTGAAAACTTATGAACAAAACTACAAATGAGCTTTTCTGAAGTACAACATCAGGTTTGTAATAAGCATGGGTAAGCTGTGTGTGTGTGTGTGTGTGTGTGTGTGTGTGTGTGTGTGTGTAAAGAAAATACTGTCTGAAGCACTTAGCTTCAAATGTATCTGCTTTTATCCAGGGACATTGATGTCTGATGGAACTCTCAATAAAGTGAAATCAGTGCTTTACTTAGTCACCACAAGAGAGGCTTCTTTCAGCAGTGCATGGCAACAGATAGAGACACATAGCCAGATATTGTGGAGAGAGAATCTAAATGGGAGATCTACATCAAATCCCTCCCCCAGAGCTCAGGGAGCCACACGGAAGAGGAGGCAGAAAGAGTGTGAGACCCAAACTGATGGAAGACGCCAGGGAAACAAGGCCTTCTGAATCAACTAAGCAAGGAGCCTGTGGGCTCACAGAAACTAATGCAGCAAGCACAGGCAGGGTCCAATGTGTCTGCACCAAGTCCTCTGCATATATAATACAGCTTTTGGCTTGGTTCTTTTTTTTGCATTCTTTTAAAAAATTTTTAAAACAATCTTAATTTACATACCAATTCCAGTTCCCTCACCCTACTCTCCTCCACCTTCCTCTCACCACATCCCCATCCACTCTTTAGAGAGGGTGAGGCCTCCTGTGGGGAGTGAACAAAGTCAGTCACATCTCTGGAGGCAGGACCAAGCCTCCCCCCTCTTATATCTAGGCTAAGCAATATATCCCTTCATAGAGCAAAACAAAAGGTTTAGGTGAGGAGGGGGCAATAAATAGAAACTGTATTTAATCTGAATACTATGTGTATGTATAGAATAGAACATTGAACTATATTAATGTGTACAATTAATATAGAAGAATCTAAAATGAAAAGACATAATTTGAAGTCATAGACAATGTTCATCAAAACTTTAGAAATATTAGTAAAATAAGCCATAACTGCTAATCATATAATTCCTAAAGTTAATTATTCACACGTGATCTTCTCTTGTCTTTGGTCTCTACTAAATTAAGTTTAATAACATTTAGATTAAGTAAATCATTAATTCTCCATCCGAGGACCTTTTTTAGATACTGTCATTTGTCTTTCATTCTAATATTTCATGATTAAACATTTACAATTTAAAAAGTAGTGATGTTTTTGTTAATTCTTTGAGAATTTTGTACAGTGTATTTTATCACATTCATTCTTCTCTCTGACTCTGATCAAATCTTTCTTCCACTTCCTTCCACCCAACTCCACGCCTCTCTCCCTCTCCCTTTGAGCCCAGTTTGTGTTGACCAACTTCTCCTAGGCCTGAGGTCTGCAGTCCTTGAGAATTTCACATGTGGGTACTGTATTTACAACATTTCTACCCTTCCCTCTCAAATTTATCTCTCTCTCTCTCTCTCTCTCTCTCTCTCTCTCTCTCTCTCTCTCTCTC
>NW_026067906.1:1794664-1933934 GCF_014885135.2 Alexandromys fortis
ATATCCCATGATGGTTATATATAACTTATGACTGTCACTGGAGAAAATCCATTCTCTCTCCCTCAGCAGCCACTGAGTAAATATAGCTTTTCAGCTAGGGCGTGGCCTTGTGGGTTTTCCTCCATCCATTTTGGCACATTGCCTGGCATACTCTTTGTTCAGATTTTGCTCGGGACGCTATATTGTTCAAATAACCTTTTTGTGTCCATTTGCGTCCTTGGCTCTTAAAATCTATTACTGATGACATAGAAACAAAATGCTAGAACAGTTGATAATATTATTTCGATTGTTTATATATACCTTATTCAAAAGTACGGACAATAAGGAATACAGAAACATTAACATGATTTATGGGAAATATAGAAGCCGGAAAAAGGCATATCCATGAATGTCACAAACTAATAAACATACACTTCATCTCCTCAGCTCTATGCTGGGAATCAAGTGGATTTACAGAACCTAGCAATAGCACACTCATGAATGAAATTTGTATTTGGCAAATGAATACGGAGTGTAAAACTCTTCTGTAATTCACATTGTATTATAATTTGTCTATCTAGATAAATCACCGGAAATTAAAGATGCATTATTTTTTGAGTCACACTGTCTCCCATTCATTGGTATAAATCACTATTCCAGTCAAAATCTTGCAAGTATCTGGCGAACCTCTATCATCTATCCTTTCACTTTGTTGAGGGTTAACTTATTTCACAGTTTAATTTTTCATTTTTATCAGTTTATATATGCATATAATTTTCTTCTCTCTCAAATAGATATATATATATATAATACAAAATATTCTTTTGACCATTAATACTCACTTTAGAAAATGAAGATGGGAAAATAAATAATTCCTGCATATTTTTCATGTTTTAGAATGTGTAAAGAAAAAAATCACTGTGGGATCATATTATTGTTTAGTTATTGACCTTATTCAATAGTACTTCTTCTAAAGTCCGATGTTACTTTCTTACAAAGGGATTTTGTGGGGTTTCTTCCTAATGTCACTCTATCTCTAGGAGAGAAGAGTCATTTTGAGGTATAAACTGAGAGCAGGGGAAAAGATACCCTCTTTCTCCAGAGAATGAGCCCCATGGGACACCATCCAGCCTCCTTGATGAGACCATGAGACTATAGCGGTACAGTTGGGGCTGATGGGGATTAACCAGTTTTTACTGGAATCTGACCCCGAAGTTGCTGTAGACATGCCTTCCATTTTTTCTTTTGTAATCAACATCAGTTCCCTTTTGACCTCTCTTTGCTCCTTTTTTACATATCTGGAAAATGCTAGGATGCTGAGTCCTTTGCCCAATGACCCTCCTCCACTTAATTCAAGGTAGATTTTAAGTAGCCCATGGTGAATGTTTTAATATATTTTTATTGCTGTGTTTCAATTTTTTTCCTAATGACAATAAAATTCCTCACAGGAAAAAATAATTTATATTGCCTTGTAGTTTCGACACACAGAATCATCATAGCAAGCAAATGACATGGGAAGTCCTTCTGTATATGTGTTGCTTTTATTGGTTAATAAATGAGCTGCTTTTGGCCAATGGCTTAACAGAATATAATCAGGCTGGAAGAGATATAGAGAGAGAGTAAGCAGAGTCGGTGAGACGCCATATAGCCTCCGCCAGAGACAGGTGTGCCAGAACCTTGCCAGAAAGTAATAGCCATGTGGCAATACACAGATGAATAAAAATGGGTTAATTTAAGATATAAGAGTTAGTCAGAAATACGCTTAAGCTATTGGCCAAACAATATTGCAAAGACTCTACCTCCTGGAAGGTACCATATTCTTGCCAAACAGTGAGGTATGTTGGAGACCAAGCACTCAAACACATGAGCCTATGGGGGAAGTCCATACTCAAATCATCACATTTGATGGTGAGTGAGGATGTTTCCTTTCATTCTCATCCCCTCTCCATAGCAGCACTGGGAGTAATATGCAATAATTATTCCCATTTGGAGGTAGTGGAAACTCACATTTAGCTAACTTAATACACTTGCCCTAGGTTTGTGGTGACAGTGTTGAATTGTAAACCTAGACTGGAACTGGAAACATTAGTCCTAACCAACACGCTATACGCTCCTGCAGAATACCTCATGCCTGCAAAATTATAGTGAAAAGTCACGGGGAAATTCCACACTTCTTCAGCCAGAATGCATATTCCAAAGTAACAGAAGGCATTTGTGAAGACACTTCATCCCAAGGATGCAAAGATTTCAAGAAGAAAGTCTGAGAACTAATTTGGTTACAATAGTTGATAATTTGTGCTACCTCTGTGTCAAATGTCAAAAATCCAGCTGCTTTTCCCTTCTAGATTTTAAAACAAAAGTTCAAAATGGCATCTGTTTCATAAGCCCAAAATTACAATGAAGGTACAAAGAAGAAATATGTTAATCTGCCACACTTATCAGCCCAGTGACTAACATTGCTACCTCCTGTGAGTTCCTTTGCCTGTTTAGATTTTATGCGAAGTATTCTAATCATGAAGCCATCCAGTCTTAAACTAAGGCAGCCTAAAACCCTCAGTGTGCTATGTCTACCAAAGGCCAGAAGATTAGGATATCTGTTTCATCCTAAGCAAACAGCATTTCAGGCACAAAATAATCAACCGGACCACCTCACTTCTCAAATTAAGAGGAAGGAAGTCATTCTGTTTGTGTTTACTCTCTACCTGCTTCTTTTATATCAGAAACTCTGGAAGGTATTTTACCCATTTAATTATCTCTTATTAGAAGAACGCAAAAGAGAAACAAGGACTCCCCCACACTCCTTCACCACCTTCTCTTGTTCATTTCCCAATAATGCTGTGACCATCTTGTTAAGATTAAAAATAAATGAAAGGAACACAGCTCTTTGGTGATTATGGAGTCTCCAATGTGCCCAAAATGTTTATTCTCTAAGTTATTTCAGATGAGGGGGAGGAGTTTTTCCTGTAGGTCTATTGAATCAGAATCACATTAACATCGAACACCTTAGCAACTAAGAGAAACTTTGCAGATAAAAGAATCTCTAAGTGTGTGATTTCAAAGGAGGAAATAATTTGTCTTTGGAATGATTAAAAGAGCCACAAGGAAGCTGGCCCCGCATTAGATAACACCATGAAAATAACTGCATAACAGTATGTGTCTTTGAGAAGAGTTCAATATATTCCTATGTTTCTTTTTCCATTCAGTGTCCTTGATAAACTCTGTAAACATTTGCAGTCGGTTTGTTTAAAATGTGAAAAATGCATTAGTTATTTTGAAATTTCCTATAGATTAATATCCTGGGGCTTTTATTTTAAATGTAAGATACAAGAACTTTTTCCATGCTATTTTATTGTAAAAAGAAACTGGAATCTTTTTCTTAAGCAATGGTTTATGATTCCAGAATTCTGAGGGCTGAGGCAGGTGACTCTCATGTTCAAGGCCAGGCTATGCAGCAAGACCTTTTCTCCACAGTAACAACAAAGAAGTTATTCTTCTCTTGAGGACGTTTTGAGTATCATAAATAATTTTCATCAAATACTGACAAAATGGGAAAATGTGAGATATAAAATATGTATTTGGATCATAATGTCCAATAATACCTATTGTGTATTTATTAGCTTTGTAATAAATAAATAAATAAATAAGTTGTCCAAAAAAAAGCAAAATCAGTTAATACTTCACAGTAAGCGGTTTTTCATCATTAATTTCCTATTTGGAATTAATTTTATTTTTCTTTAGACCATGAGTGTCTTTAATGTGTCTTCCTGGAGGACAGATATTGAGTCTCTGAGGCAGATACCCACAGGTCAGAGTTCACCAGAGAGGACTGAAGAACCGTGGCTGGGCAGGCATCAGACAAGCGGTAGTGCCATGTATTTTTATGCTAAGACTTGCCAGCGGATACTTTAATCCATCTCACTGGGCATTCTGGAGCAAGGCAAACATCACAGAGATGTTACACAAGGAGGGATTGGTTCTTATATCATTTGATCCTGCAGAGAACATCACTGTAGGCAAACTGACCTCAAAGACAGGCATGACCTTAGGTAAGACTGTTTCTGTGGGTAACACAAATTCTGGGGGTGGGACGCTTGGCTGTGAGGTACTGTTAGCATCCAGCAAAGCTGCTGAAAGCCCACTCCATTGCCACCGGAAGACGACCTGGCAGATCTATATCATCCGCAGCATCCATTCCAGTGAAAAGTAGTTACAGGATAAAAGAGAAAGGATACATTTCTTTGATTTATGAATACCACTCTTATAAACCAATCTGCCTGTAATGCTCGACGCCCCATATCACTGGCTCGCAATCGATTACTTTTAAAAGAACATACTAAATTGATTTTGTCCAATGACATCAACTAGAACAATGTCCAATATCATCAGTAGTGGAATTTGTAACTTTTGCTATGCATTCCTAGCTAAAGCCTTCTCAATTCACCTCATCAATGTTATATTTCAAAGAACTGTATTCCTTTTATAGGGAGCTTATCACATGCAGAGAACGGTTCTAGGAATGGGAGCGAGAGAGTCAAAGAGCATTCTGCTTTCTAGAGTTCACTGGCTGGTAGAGTGAAATGCAACTCAACAGCAAGACAACTGCTGTGTCATAGGTGTCTCACTCACGAGGAATACCCAAACTAAATGCTTCAGGCATATCATTGCGAGGGAAGTGTGGTGAGGCCAGATGCAATCCAGTAATGGTAACTGGAGAGAGTTGGGATAGTTATAGCCACATTTCCCTAAAGACAGTATCCGATTAAAAGAAAGCCCTCTCAGAGGAGGGCCAGTCTCAAACAAAAGACAAAAGAAGAGAGAGGGAAACTGAAAATAAGGACTAGTGTTGACCAAAAGGTAAAGAAAATGAGGGGAAAAAATGGCAAGCATCTTTACTATGCTTTCTGCAGGATGTAAAGAAGGAGGCAGGTTGAATGGGTCTAGGACTGGATTCATTGTAATACTGCTAGTGGTCTCTACAGACCTGGAGCAGTCCTGTGCATTGTGGTTTCCAGAGAAACAGAACAAATAGATCCTGTAGACAGAGATTAATATGAGAATTGACTGTGAAATACTAGAGACCAAGCCTCCTCACAAGTTACATCTGCTAGCCATAGAATCACCAGCAAACATTCAGGTCCAGTCAAAAGGTCAAGGAAACTGGTAAGCCGACGGTGTGACTGTAGGGTTCATGACAAGGACCTGGAATTCAAGCAGGGGAGGAGGGTCCTACTGCTGTGAATCTCATTCTCTAAAAGTCTGAGTGTCTAGAGTTCTAGGGTCCAAAGGCAACTTCGTATCCCATGGTTAGAAAAGAAATGGTCTTTTCTCTGCCTTTGAAAACAGCTTTAGAGAAAACCAAATTTGATGATGCCACCCACATTGGTAAGTGCAGATGTTCTTAGTTGGCCAATTCAAACACTAGCCTCTTCTGGAAATTTTCTCACAGAAACACTCAGAAATTATGTTTCCCGCTCTCCCTTAGTCAAAAGAAACCTGGAATCAACTATTAATGACTAGGTTAACTACCGCCTGATCCTGGGCAATTAAGTGAGTTGCTTTGGAGGTTTTCTTAATAAGAAGGGAGTTGGGAAGCATGGTCTGGATTAGCTGTTCCAGGAGAAGAATTGACTGTCCTCTACCCAGAGCCTCAAAACTGGGTCAAGACAACATCTTAAAAATTGTATTATTTAAAGATTGTATTCCTAGGAGTAGGACACCGTAGAAGAGGGCATGTTTCAGCAAATACCACTGAGGCAGAATGGCAAAAGAATAACAATGTACAGTTGCTGCTATGTGGAATAAAATTGTAATACTCATCACCTACCCAGAGAAAAAATTATGGGGGAAGTTGAAGTTAAAATTCAACCATTCAGTTATGAAGAATACAGATGTGAGAAATATGTGCTTTTTCTTGTAAAATACATTCCTTCTGGAGTGAAAGCCACTTGACCCTCTTCCACAATATCAATTGATATCATCAGCTATAGTGTTGCACAGTGACAAGCGGAGGGATGCTAGAATGTAGTGGCAGGCATTCTGTGACTAAGATTTCTGTTTTCTTTGAAAAGATTATTTCAACAAGTCTGACTGGAAATCCAGATGAAATGTGAAAAGCTCTTTGGTATCATAGGAACCAAGAGAAAACTGTCCAAGACCGCCAGGGCTAGCTCTTCTCTCCCTCAACACAGCAAAACCCTAGTCTTAATTCTGCTTGCACTGGTCCTCTTATGTGTCATTTCCTTCTAAGCTGCTTCTTTGTGTGTGCCTCATTCATCTCTCTCCCCTCTTTCACTCTCTCACCCTGTCTCCTCCCATCTTCTTTCCAGTCCCTCACATTAATTTAACCCCAACTCTTACATAATTTTGGAGTCAATATCCATGAAGTCTGACTAATTAAAAAACGTGCCTATCTTGATTTTATGGCTTAATTTGTCTGCATTGTTGTTATCTTATTATTCTAACTCTTCTCTGTCTTTCATAATAGTCATTCTATAACTGGCCTTCGAAACAGACAACCACTCCTGTTAACTCTTTAAAATGCCAGTCTAATCATATACCTCCTGTTAGTATTCAGGCACCTGTACTGGCCTACCCTTGGGGTCCTGATGGGATACATCCTCAGCTACAGTTACCAAGAGCACCTCCTGTGCATATTTGCCTAGTCCTGTCTCTGTCTTTCCCTCCCTCCTTTCTCCTCCCTCTCTCTCTCCCTCTCTCTCTCTCTTTCCATCATTCTTGTTCCAGGAACCAGTCTCTGACCCCGTCTCTGCCCTCTTCTCTGTCCTTTCTGATCCTTCTATCTCGACTTCCAACACACCGTCGTCCTCCCATGTGAGCCCTGTTGTGTGGCATGACTCCTTTCCCGCCACTTTTGAAATTATAAAACCTCTCCACCTCCAAAACCTTACATGACCTTCAGTTTTCTAGTGCAGAAGTCTCCAAACAGGGTACAAAGAAGTTCATTTGGATGAAAAAAGAAAACATTCAAATTCCTATTTATTTATGTTCTTCTAAAAATATTTAGAAATACCAAGCATTTTAAAGATAGGTTTCCCTTAACAATAACCCACTGCTGTTCATGATCAGATAGAAAAGTCAATGTCTCTGGTACATCTACACCTCCCTGAACCCCTTAACCATTTTACCAGTGGATAGCATAAGAATTTCTGCAGTAGACATTCTTCTTTTAAAATGACCTAATAGAATCTTTTATAGCATTATGTAATCAGATGTTTGAGAATATTTGCTGTAGGACAATGGTCTGTACCCTGTCACTTGTATTTTAATAAAATGCTGATTGGCCAGCAGCCAGGCAGGAAGTAGAGGTGGGGCAATAAGAACAGGAGAATTCTTGGAAGAGGAAAGAGTCAGTCTGCTGTCATTATCCGATGCTGAGGAAGCAAGATGAGAATGCCTCTCTGAGAAAGGTACCAAAACACATGGCTAACACAGACAAGAATTATGGGCTAATTTAAAATGTAAGAAAGAGTTAATAAGAAGCCTGAGCTGGTATACATTATGATTAATGTAGACTTCTGAGTGTTTCTTTGGGACTGAATAGCTGCTGGATTTGGCAGGACAGAAACCTTTGTTAACAAGTATTGTTAGTTGTCTCCCATACAGAAGTTTATTGTCTATTTCATAGCTGGGAATTTAAAAAAATATAGAATGCCATTTAAATAAATTGATATGTTTGTCTTATAAAGATGATTGCTCTATAAATGTGGTTTCCCTTTCTGAAGTGTTCTGCCCATAGTGACTAAAAAATGAATAAATACATGAAATCTATACCCCAAAGCAAAGATCAGGAGTTGGCAGTAAAGTGAGATGATTCATGTTTGAAAGAACACAGGTTATGTTTAAGGTGACATAAAGGGATATTTGGAAATATGTGTATAATTTTACTGCTGAAAAACAATTCTCATCTACATTTTTTTAAGTGGGAAGACTTTCTATGTGTTAAAATAGCTTCTAAGCTCACAGTATTATTAGGTTTAGAAGTTGCTTGTTATTAGAATAAACTATAGCACCTCCTGATAAAAAGGGTCAATAGTTGATATTGCTAAAGATGGAAATTTACTTCTCAAATTTCAACACCAGCCTCTAGACGATTACCAGTGGGATTGGAAAATGAATATCACGATGTATCAGGTATAAATAATGTTGGGGATCTCCTCTGGAGCTGCCCCCTTCAGACCCTGCCCAAAGAAAGCCCACCAAACAGTGACTCCACCCTGGGAGGATATTTAAGATCTGGCCTACAGACCTCCCCTTGTGGCTTCTTCTCTTTTCCTGGGCCTACCCAAGAGTGTTTTGCTCAGATTAAAACCTGGACTTTAAATTGGCTTGACTGGCTTATTGGATTTTATTATTATTTTTTTTTTATTTTTGGTTGTTTGTTTGGTTTGGTTTGGTTTTTTTTTTTTGTTTTGTTTTGTTTTGATTTGGTTTGGTTTTTTGAGACAGGGTTTCTCTGTAGCTTTGGAGCCTGTCCTGGAACTAGCTTTTGTAGACAAGGCTGGCCTTGAACTCACAGAGATTCACCTGCCTCTGCCTCCTGAGTGCTGGGATTAAAAGCGTGCACCACCACCACCTGGCTTGACCAGCTTACTGTATTGGCAGAGTTGCCCACTACTGGTCATTGTTATCTTATCAGATATTGTATCAGATAACAGTGGGCTAGTTCCATTTGCATCTACAAGCCTTGTAAAGATCTTGTGCCCACTGTGGCAGCGGGCAAACCAAGTTAAAGCAAATTCTCAAAGAGTTAAACTGAGATTTCACCAGTCCTGAAATGTTTCCTCACTCTAAATAATATAGTTAATATTTAATCATGCCATAAAATATTAACCACATATGGGGAAAAGAAATATGAATCACGTGTGATTAATAAGTAAAATGAAATAGCACACCAAATTATGTGAATTATTGGATTCACTTTACATAGTTATATAAATATTTTCATGTTAAACTTTTGGTTGTTTACAGATGGTATACAAAATTTAATAAGTTTGTTCCTCATTTCACAGTCTTGGCAGTATTGACACTTTGGGGAGCGGTTAGGTCTCTGTGGTAGAAAGCAAGACAGACTGGGTAGCAGCGCCACTAGGTTCCAGTCACCACCAACCACAGTGCCACAATGAAAGGGCACATACATTCCCTCCCATGCCCTGGCAGACAGGCATGTGCCACTGAAAGTCCCTAGTGCATCCCCATTTTAAAATGGAAACTCTCAAGCCCAGAATTAACTTCTTGAACTGTCTAAATAGAAACTACACATTTAATTAAATTCTCTAAAATCTCCTTTTCTAATTTTGTATTCTCCGGCTCTGCTCACTGATCTTTCTCCACTCCCAGAGCCTCAGCAGTGTCTTTTATCGAGCAGTATGTCAGCACCGTTATTTATCCTTGAGGTTTTTCTCTTAGTGAGACTCTCCCTCATTTTTTATAGCAACGTTTTATTCATTCTTTGAAAATCTGTCTCAAATAATACCTCCTTTCTAAGGCTTTTTTCCCCAAATTCTCTGCCTTCAAGTATAAAGCTTATCAAATATGTCTTAATTTTACTTTTATTTTTTAATCACAGATGTCTTATGTTTCTGTAGACTGGAGTTTTTTTTTTTCTTCTCAGATGTATACCCTTGAGATTTTGCTCACACAAATGGAAGTTATTACGAATGCTGCTGGTAAGATACTCATGAAGATGAAAAGTGGGTTATAATAAAAGTTTTTGAAAAGATGGAAAGGCAAAACATACTCGCAAAGATGGTTCAGATATATTGCCATTTGAAAAAGCACAATTCATAGAACATTACATATTTACATAATAGTTCAAGGAAAAGGATTGTGGATACTGTGATATGGATTCAGAGAAAATGAGTGGAAAGATTCAGCAGTAATGATTGACAGTGGCCATTACTAGGAAATATGAGTTCGATTTTTTTCTATCATAAGCATGAATTACTTTGATAATTAAAAATTTGACTAACTTTTCTTGGCTCCGTGCATTTTCTTGTTAGAAATCTGCATCCTTTCAGACTACAAACTGTGAAAAGTCTGAAGTCACACCTCCACCTGCACATGCAGTGACGGCCATTTTATGACTGTGTGTTAGGTCTGAAGTCACACCTCCATCTGCACATGGGGTGATGGCCATTTTTTGACAGTGAGTTTGAAACGCTGCCCTGGCCTTGGGCCCACTGTCTTCACCCAGGATTATCTGTTTGACAGAAACTCCTGAGTCCATCACCAGTTAGTCATGAAAACTTTCCTCTTGGTATTTCCTCTGTGTGTCCAGAGAGATCCTATAGGCAAGCAATTGGAAGGTAACCCTCCTTTCCTTCCCCAGAGGAGGAAGGCTACTTCTTGTAGAAGAGCATTAAAGATTAGCACTGGAACAGAGACGGTCCACTTCTCTTTTTATTTTACTAATAAAGAGAAAGTTTTAATAAAGATGTTTGTTTTATTGAAAGTATCTCCTGGACCGAAACTAAATGCCTCAGCGGGTCTGCCAGTCATTCACTTAAACAAAAGTCCATTTCGATTTCTCTGTTTTAGTTTTCTGAGTGGAAAAGCTGTCAGCTGATAGGGGAAGGTGGCTTCTACCTTTTGTCTCTCTTTGGCATGGCTCATCAATGCGGTGAATAATTCAGTTCATGTAAGTATTGGGCTCAAATTTCTACTTTTGTATTAAGGATGAAGAGGGATGACTATGCCGGTTTCAAGCATTAGCAGTGGAAAGGCTGACTCCCAAGGCCCACAAGAGCACCAAGTGAAATTTTTGAAAGACTGGAAAAACTTTTATGAACATCAGCTTTGTAAGAAATACATTATGAAAAGCTACTCAATGATACCATTTTCAGGAACAAGAACATTTTTTTTGCTGATTTTTTAATGCAAATTTCCACAGATAACACGGCAATTATGTATGTTGAAAATAGTCTAATTCTGAGTCACTCAGTAAAGATTAAAGAAAAAAAATCATGATGGAAAGAAACCTATTTGAAAATCTCGTGGAGAAATTCTTTCTAAATCAAGTCCCACTTTCCCAGGAGCCTTTCTCTGTTCAAAGGGTCATTTGATGAAGAAGTTGATTTCTCTGAACATCTATTGCCTTTCATACAGAAATCATGAATTTTTAACTCAGACAAAGATGGGAAGTCGTATAGAAATAAAACAGTTTACAAGATAAAATCGTTAAAGGCACAGAGTCATTCCAAGGGCATTGTATTACTTTTAAGAAAATGAATCGTGAGCTCCAACACAAGTAAAGCAAAGAACAGAAGCAGAGGCTAGAGGCACAGGAGTGGCTGTGGTGAAACATCAGGCAGACAGGGAACCAAGAGACTACCCACTCATGGGCAGGGTTCTTGATGCTAAAGTCTCTCTGCTCCATGGGAAACAAAGTAAAAAGTCAATGCATCATGTCCATCCTGTGGCTCACATTCCTGGCAAGATTTGTGAGCATCCTCCGCATCGTACTTGTGGTATAATTAGAATTTATTGCATTTCGGCATTGCAAGACCAAGCAAGCAGTAACTTGCTGTTAGTGGCCTCAGCCTGGCATCTCAGATATTTCCTGTCCTGCCCAGAGTGTTGCCATCTTCCTTTGACCTCCTGTTCCTGGGCTAAGATGGAGCATTTCTTCTTAGTTGACATGGAAAGAGGAAAGTGGCTTTTAGCAATGTCTGCATCTCTACCATCAGAACAGAACAATAAATTTTAAAGTGGGAGGCTTTTTTGTTTTTTGGTCTTCAAATATAAGTTTTAAGAAAGGGAATGCCTGTACTCAGCAAGAAATATTGACTATCTCCCTCGGGGGAAAAGAAAATGAGGAAAATAGCTGTGTGTTTATTTCTCTCTTCCTGCGGCTACAGGCACGGATGGAGTAGAAGTTCCTACTGTCTGTGGCAGTTTTGTGCAGTTAGAACATAGACAATAAAGACCTGTTTGCCAGATGGATGGATAAGTGCCTGCATGCGGTGCTGCACTGGCCATAACCCTGCAGTCGAGATAGCTACGTAGAAAGTAAAGCTGTTGCCTTTGGACTTGAAACACCGACTCATAGTCAATACAAATATAGTCCTAACATCAGCTCTGATTAGAGAAATAAGTTTACAATTCTTAAGAGCTTGTCAAAAAGTCTAGCGTTGGGGGGATGACACGTTGTCTACAGTCGGTCGGTACTGTATATATCTGTGCAATTTAATTTCAATGTATACCACTAAGCAGTATCCCAAATATGATTTTCTTATCAAGTGACATCATCAGAGCTATCAGAGTTCAATAAGAAAAATAGAGCTAGTGAGAGAGATATGTTAAAGGATGGACTGTAAAGAAAATAATACTCGGAGCTGGCAAAGGAAGTCAGAAGTCTAAAGGGCAGCCTGGCCCTCCCTGCACACGCTGCTGTTAAGATCCACTGGTTGCATCTCTTCTGCACTGAAGCCTCAACACTGCATCTACGAACCTGCCATCTAAATGCATCAGACCACTGGTGTTATTTAAGATACTTTTTCTGAAAATCAGCAGACGATGCTCTTAAATCACATCTATAAGTGTCTTCACTGACATAAATTAGTCTAAAGATCTGAGCAGGTAGAGATACATAACTGTTTTTAGGTAATTTGTCTATGGGGAAACAAGATGATTAGTATCTGTTAAAAAATTAAAAATTAAAAAAAAGTAATAAGAAAGCTAAGCCCGGTGACACAGGCTATAAACCTGGATAGTCAGGAGGTTGAGAAAGAAGAGAAGCAAGTTCAGTACCTGACTAGGCTCCAGGAGAGGCCAGAGGCTAGCCTGAGCAACTGAGATCCTGACTCAAAGTAAAAAGAGGACTGGGGAAAGAGCTAAGTTTTAAAGTGTTTAGGGAGCAAATGTGAGGCCCTTCAACGGGCACCACACAAGATATTTTTTTATGAAAAGACAGAGAGACTTAGACTACAATTACCCATTATAAATATTAGGGAGCACAGTGCAGACACCATCCAATTGACTGGAGGTCCGCATAGAATAAAAAGTTGAAAGGAGGGTGAATTTCATTTTTTTTTTTCTTGGACTTGGAAAGACCTTTTTCTCTAGCCCTTGAACATAAGACTCAAGACTCTTTAGGTTTTGGACTCTGGGACAAGGACTAGCAGCACCCATATATGCATAGTTCATATATATATGCACATGCATACATATAGACATATACTATTGGCTCTCATGCTCCTGAGAATTTTAATTACTACTCATGCTTATTTGCATATAAAATGTAGTTTTTCAAGAGTGTGGCTAATGCAAAAGTATGCATACACTCATATGATTTCATTTAGCTAACTGTGCGTGTAATCAAACAATTCTAGAAAGAAAATAAAATTCATACACTATTGGTATAAATTGGTTACCCAAATTTCCCTGTGTTCCTAAGTAGAGGGCTCTAGGAAGTGTGGTTCATTTTCTTGACAACATCAGTCATGAATGGCAAAGCACCATTCACGCTGATGCTACAACCTACATTCTAGTCTGCAAACACTGAAGCTGAGATGTGTCTGGAATGAAATAAACCTGAAATATGTGGGAAATTGACATGCTATTTCTCCAGAGAGCAGTGCAGTATGGAAAAAAAAACATATATTCTTTGGCAAACAGCCAGCAAGTTTGCTCAGCAGGTAAAGGTATTTATCATAGAAAGCTGATTGATAACCTGGGTTGTAGCCCCAGAACTCATAGGAGAAAATTAACTCCACATAGTTTTCCTCTGATCATCACAGTTGTGGTTGTAGAATGGGCACACATGTGAGTGCATATTTTGACACACACACAACACACCATTCATATGTAGTAAAAATAATATATAAATTTATTTATAACTGGGCAAAGAACTGTCAAGAGATGCCCCGGTGGGTTGCTGTGTGCCTTCTACCTCCTCACTACTAATGCTTTGTAGAATCAACTTACTTTCTCTGGTTTATCAGGCTCAGTCTTCCCCACTAGGAAGGTAAATCCTTTTTATTGTCTGATCTCTTGTAGCAAGACTTCCAAGAAGCAGAGCAGGGAACACAACAGTAAAGTGCCTTGCTTTGGGAAATACGATGCTTTAAAATATAAAATCCTAGAATTACATAGAAGGAAAAGGCCACATTTCCCCCAAGTGGGACACTGAGCTTGATGATACATGGGGTCATCCGCTTGTTTGTCTTTTTCAGCTAACATTACAATGTGTGTTTAAAGTATGAGAGACCATATGATAGGATCCCAGAAACAGGAAAATGGTAACTACAGTGAGATGGATTAACAGGCCCATCACTTCAGCTTATGTCCTTTGCTTTGGGGCAAGAGTTGGTACAATGTAGTCATCTGCTTAAAGGTGTGTATTTTTATTACCCATAGTCTTCATACTACATGCTAGCTACCCGGACTTCTCATCCTATAGGTCTGTCAGTTTGCATCTTTTAAAGTATATTTTCCATTTCCTCCCCTACTCTCCCCTGCTGCTATTTTAATTATTCTCCATCGCCACATATTTGACTTTTTTAAAAATTCCATGAGTAGGTGTGAACATGTAATATTTTTCTCTCTGTGTTTTATTTCCCCAAGCCTAACGCCCTTCAATTTCATCCATTCAATGGTCAACAGAAGTTCCACCTTTTCAAGTCAGGGCAACATTTAATTATTTATTGATGTACATACGAAAGGGTCCAAGGACAGGATAAATCCTCTAAAGTCACATCTCTAGTGGCCCATCTCCTCCAATTTGGCCTCACCGCCTAACATTCACCTCGGAAATCATCACAGTTAGCCAACTGTTGTAATCAGAGCCCTCATGTTCCTGCCACCGCTAAGTGACACCTCCAGCTAAGGATAAGACCTTCAACCCCTAAGTCTTTTGTTGGGGGTGATATTTCAGACTCTAGCCATAACAAACACCTTTTGGTATACCTGTCTTCCATTCGTATATATTCTTTGAAGAATTGTCTATTTAAGCCCTTTACCTATTTTTAACTGTTGTTTGCTTGCCTACTACTGAGTGGTGAAGATCAGCAGCACAACCTCCTAGCAGAGAAGTCATCTGCAAATGTCTCTTTAACCCACAGGCTACTGTGTCCTTTTGTGAATTTTCTCTTTTGCTGTGAAGGATAATTTTAGCATGATGCAATGCTGTCTTTGCTTTTGTGGTCTGAATGGCCATTGCAATATCTAAAAATTCATTACCAGGTCCGTGCAGGTGCATTTCCCCTGGGCTCTCCTCTAGGTGATTTATAGCATCAGGGCTGCCATCCCAGAACCGTATAACATAGAGCCAGTTTTTGTGCAAGTGTAAAATAAAGACGTATTTTTCTTTGCATGTGGAAATTTAATTTCCCTGACACTATTTACTAAATACACTATCGTTTCCTTGCTTTAACTTTTTGGTGCTCTTGCCAAAAAGTTAAAGGCTTTGTTTCTGGTGTCTGTTCAGGTTTATCTCTAGAATTCCGGCCCTGTTCCATGAGCCAGGTGTCTGAACTATGAGCATAAGGATGCTCCTCTTTCTAGCTCTTGTTTTTCAAGGGCATATATTTGTCACACAACACCACACACTAGGAGGTTAACACAGGGTGTGAATTGTCCTCTAGAGTATGGAGTGATTGATCTGTAGCTTTCAGCAGTCATTTGATCCCTCCGTCATTCAGGCCATTTGGGGAAGACACAGTATGTGATCACACCAGTGGCATCATTTAATGCAGCACGATACATAAATAAATACAAGAGAAAAATAGCCTCCTGCCTTTATCAGTTTACATCCAATGCTGTAAGATAAAACCCTCTAAGCAGAAAATTATAAACCACCCAAAGTTGCTTTTTTCAACAATTTACCATAAAAAAAAACGACACAGATACAAGAGAAATGAACAAATTCACCATCACCCTAGCAGGGTTCAAATTAGTTTCATGGCTAACTCTAGATCAACAACAGCAGCAACAGCAGACACTTTAAAAACACAGAACATTCTAGTAACGCAAACAGACTGAGAGGAAGGCATCATGAGGAATCCAGCTGTGATATAAAAGAAGATATATATTAGATTATTGGATACTTCTTTCCAGTATTCAAGGAGCCCTTCCAAGAAGGACACAACCAACAGTCCTGCCCTGTTATGGCACCTATGACCCACAACAACCAGCATGGCATGATAACAATAACAAAAGAAACTTCGACCATAACATTTCTAAGGCAGCATAGTCATATAATCCCTAACTACATTCTAAATATATATATATATATATTACACATATATATGTATATGTATATATATATATATTTATACCAACTTGACCCCATATCAAGGCAACTTCTCTTTGCAACAGACAGGGACCATTCCAGAAAACCTCAACCCATAAAAATACAGAGTTGTGGGGCTCAGTACAAATGACTACATCTACAAAACAACTCCTACACCTAAGGCTCAGGGAGCATTGCAAAAGAAGGGTCAGAAGGATTGTAAGAGCCAGTGACTAAGGAGGATGTGGTGAGACTGTGTCTCCTGGTTATGTCAGAAGCTACACCCCCAAAGTCTCACTGGTATGACTGCCTAAGCATGAGCTGAACAATGTCAACAACAACAGACATGCCAAAATGGATAGAAGAAAGGTCACAACGCCTCAACCCTACACCCACACACACTATATATATATGGAATGTTGCGAATGAGAGAAATAATCTTCCCCAGGGAAGATCACACCAATTGGCTATCCAATACCAATGAAGAGGTCTGAAAATATAGATTCAAGTAAGATTATACTGACTGAGAAGGAATGTGTGTGTGTGTGTGTGTGTGTGTGTAGGCAGGTAGGTAGAGATGGATAGATGGATAGATAGATAGATAGATAGATGATAGATAGGTAGGTAGGTAGATAGATAGATAGATAGATAGATAGATAGATAGATAGATGATAGATAGACAGACATATAAGAATGCAATAACAGCTAATAAAAAGATCATGAATTGAAAAAGGAGCAAAGAGGGATACATATGAGGGCTTGAAGAGAGAAAAGGGAAGTGTTGGAATTATAAATTTATATGATAATCTCAAAATGAGAAATAACTTTTAAAGAGAAATGGATAATCCTATTTTAAAGAGAATTGCTGGAAATAAATTTCAATTTTACTTATGAGGCTATTAAATATTCATGTTAAAACACAACACGGATACTATTAGAAAAGTTCTCAATACAATATTGCATGACTGACTCCAGTGACGTGAAAGAGAGCAAATGCAGACCGACTGTCTGGTTTACCCCAGGAAAGCACAGATTGTTAACATCAAAAATTAAATTAAAATAATTCATCACATTAATGAACTTTACAGCGCAACAACAATGATCTCCATTACCGATAAAATTCACTATCTTCAACATTCAAAGGAAAAAAAAACATTCTTGGAAAATTAGAAATAGAATTAGTATTTTACCTGATTAATGGCAGCATGTGCTCCCTCACCCCCTTCCCTGAAAAACAAAACAAAGCAGTTAGCGACAACAACAAAAACATTTCTTTCATGCTCCCTTCAAAAGAAAGCATCCCTCTATGATCATGTCAGTTGAATATTGTGCTTGGTTATAATCAGAGCATTAAATCAACAAAACTAAATTAACAACAAATCATTGACAGACTATAATGAAGCTGTCACTATTTAAAGTTGCTATTATTCTCTACCAAAAAAATGAATATATGGTTTAAAGTTTAGCTGCTGTGTAAAATAGAAAATTAACTGGTATTACATCCTGAACATTGTAAACAAACATTATATATATCTCATATATGACATGTATTATGTATGTATGCGATATATATCAAAAGATAATTTCAATAGTATAAAAGAATGTCCAGGAATATACCTTACCAAATGTGCCAAAGTTTTATAAGGATACTGTATAAATCACTCATTACACTTTTATTTTTCTTTGTGTGCGTGTGTCTGTCAGTGTGACACAGCACACATGTGGAGATCAGAGAACAACTTCTCAGTTTATTACAGCATGTGTCTCATGGATCAATCCCAGGTCATCAGACTTGCAAGCTTGTATCTTGAGGAATATAAAACAACTTATATATACCGGAAGAAATCATGCAAAAAAATTGAGAAATTTAAATAATATGCCATGGGAAGAGCTTTTATCATGTCACATCGTCTTCAAAACTCAACTAGTAAACAAAGATTGCCCTGTGAAAATATAGGAATAAATTCTAAGGACATACGTAGAGGAGATGATTTATCTCTTCAGGGGAAATATCTCTTTAACTATAGATCTCTTGAAGAAAGCAAAACAAAAAAAAGCAAAGTGATCATAAACTTCAGCTCATCAAAAACAGTATAAACATTTTTTTATAAGATACAGTTTGTGGGGGTCCACAGAAGTTGACTGAGGGTTAGTGAGCTTATGCCTACTCATGCTCTTTCAAAGTTATTGGCAAGAGGTCTGATTTAAGGAAGATCACAAACAGGATATCTTGACCTAGGATGGGGTTTCTTGGTGTTTTAAGTATTGAGATGGCCCACAGAGGTGGATCCGTTTCACCCAGACTAAAGGTCAGAGAATTCAAGCCTATTCCTGCTTCTTCAAGGATACGATAGGAGATTTGACCCAGGGAGTGACTGTCTATGGAATACCTGGTCTATGATGTGATCCTTACATGTCCTGTCTAAATAACAGAATATTTTGCTAAAGGATATAGTTACTTGATATTTCAAGTATTAAAGCAAGCAATTGTTCTGTTTGTCCTTTGTGTTATGTTAAAGCAGTCTTTTGCATTATCACCCCCCCTTTTATTGGGGTATATAAGCATTTGGAAAATAAATGGGGGCATATTCAGTATTCACTAATTTAGCCTCCAGTTCTATCCTATGTCTCTGTGTTTCTTTCGTATCTCTCTTTCTCCTACCTAATTTTTCTAATCCACATACCCCTACCATGGAATATGTGAACCCCACTGTGGCTGGTTCCCCAATGACTGTTGGATAAAAAGATGTTTCCAAAATAAAAGATAACATTACTGACAGCATTGAAGAGAATGAATTTAAGATACATGAAGCAACATAAATATTTAGGGGGAAATGTTTATGGGAAAAGAAAGCAACAGAGCGGCTTGGTGTGGTTCTATTTATATAGCGTTAGATCATACAAAGCAGAAGCTTCGCTTTTAGGAGCAGATCTTTAAGACTGTCTCTTTCACTGGAGATGAATCATTTTAGCTCGAAGAGATTGCCAGAGCCTTGAAGAAGGCATACACATAACTACCTGCAGATAACGTGATATTTAAAATAACTGCAGCTATAGATAGAATGAGAATTTATAAAATTCAGATAATTGACGGAGAATTTAACTTGTTTCCATGTCATATATTTTAAGATAAGCAGAATTATGATTGACACTCTAATGGGACATATGTGGTGATGCTGACAGATTTCTCGGGGCTCATCTACCCTTAGCAGTCATCAGTCACACGCTCACACGCAGCTGGGAAGTTGCCTGTCTCTTCTTATGTAACAATGTCCTCCATTCAACTGAACCTATTGCATAAATCTAATGATTTGAGTATCTTTATGGTTCACAGGAAGAAAAAAAAAAAAAAGAACACGAGATTTTCCAGGGGTCCACTGGGAAGTCTCATAGGCAGCTTTAAAACAACATTTTGTTCAGGATTCAATTTTGGGAAGGCAAATGATCTAGAGCCTCAAATAACATCAAAAGTTTGCACACAATTAAATAGGCTCACAGAGTACTGTAGAGCAATGTTTGGGCATCTAACCAAGTGGCAAAGAAAGAGAGGAGAGGCTGGTAGACAGAATATTGCTATGCATACTGTCTTTAAAAAATAATACTGAAAGAGATTTTCCTAAGCAGCAAAAGACAAGGAATCTTTATCTTATATATGATTTATTTAAAATAAAGCAACTCATCTAGTAATTTATTTGGGATATAGAAAAAAGTCGAAGAATATGTATTTTTAAGACAAAGACAGAAAAAAGAAGCCTGGTTTTCCATTAGTGCACCATATTAAGGTTCATTTAAAATGCACAAATACATCTGTCCAAATCTTAGCCAACTTAACCTTAAGGGATTATCTCTCTGTCTCACAAACCTCTCCCAATTTCCTGAATCTGTCCAGATTTTGTTCTATACCCCACCTCCTGCAGTGTTGTTTTATATTAGAAAGATAATCTTCTTTTTTTACTCTTAGCCAAGAACATCCTACATGACCTGTCTACCTAATCTTTACTGTTTTCATAATTTTATGTATACCTATTGATCTCAGTTACTAACATTTGGTATCATTTTCTCAAGAAAGGATACTGGCAGCTGTACGGATAGCTCGGTGAGTGAAGTGCTTGCCTTGCAATCACTAGAACTTGAGTTTGATCCACAGGATCCATGATAATAAACAAAAGTGCTAGGTATTGTGTAATAGACTTGTAATCCCAGGGCTGTGAAGGCAGAGAAAAGATCTGTTGAACTTATGGCCAGCCATACTTGTCTACTTGGTCAGCTGCAGGCCAGTGAGAGAGCCTCTCTCTCTCCCTCTCTCTCTCATACACACGACTCTCTCTCTCTCACACACACACACATACACACACACATACACACACACACACTTATACATACCGTAGACAGCCCTTGACGTACAATAATCAATGTTGCCTCCTGGCCTCCATATGAATGCACACATGTGTTGCATATACACCTGAGCTCATATGCATGCATTCATATGAGCATACATACAAAAACACATGCAAAAACATCAAAGAAAAAAAAAAACAAAAACAATTCTCTATTTTATGATCTAGCTCAATCCCTCCTGGGTATGCCCTGGGGAACTCCTTGTTAGTATATCACAGGAATACTTGGACATCAGCGTTCACTGCAGAGCTGTCCACAGTAGTGGTTATGCAAGCAACCCCATCAGCAGAAAAATAATCAAGAAAATGTAATAAATCCATACAAGGGAATTTTATATAACAATCAAGAAGAATAAAATCACATCCTTTGCAGGAACAAAAAAAATGAGTGCATCTTCAGATAATCATATTAAGTGAACTGGTAACTTGTAGTGTACGGATACTCACACCTACATACATATGTGCATACATATGTACACTTACAGGTACAAACACACACACACACATACACACTTCGATAATACACACTGAACAGTAAACTATCTGTCATATTACAGATTTCTGTAGCAACTTAACAAATTTTATTAATATATAACCTTGAAATTTCTGAACAGATTTAGCTTTGGATAATACAAGACTTTTTTTTTCAGTTTGGTGAAAGTTTGTCCTGATTTAATTGATCCAAATATATCTTTAGTATAAGAAGCAAAGGGCTAATGGTGCACACACTTAAACTTTGAAGTCCTTGAATATTTTATTTTATTTTATTTAGAAATAAACTCAATATTTAGTGAATATTTCTTGTTTAACTTTCAGAAAGAAAGTTACCAAAAGTGTCTTGTTAGCTTCTTATGATCAAATACAATATCATTGTCATCTCTTGTATTGTATTGCTTTATGCACATAGGATTTTTCACTTTCTTGTATAGCTCTTATGTATTTTGAATTTTACACCACAGCTTTTAAGCTACAAAAAATGAAGAAGAAAGAATACACTCAGTGTCTTTACCTCATTGTCTGGAGAAAGTGGCCATTCCATTTTAGCTGTAGGAGAGACATGATAATATACTTGGTATAATTTAACTTTTAACTACCCTGATTTGGAGCATAGGTACAATTACAGAAATGAAAGAAGAAGTGAACTTGTTATGACTAACTAACTAGACTACTGGGTGCTCAGATATTTAGTTAAACATTACTCTGGCTGTTTTTCTAATCACATTTTAGATGAGTTTCACATTCAAACCAATAAAATAGATAAGGCCAATTGTCTTCTCTAGTATAGGCAGACCTTACCAGATCTGGAAGTCCAGAATAGAACAAAGAGGGATCACTGCCCACAAGAGCTAATTGTGGCCTGGTTACCTTCAAACCAGGCCCTCGGTTTTTCCGGCATGAGGCCTAGACCTGGATGGCTCAGTCTTCCTAGGGTTCAGGCCTTGACACTGAGCTCCACCCTGGGTCTTTGTGCTTCTCTGGCTTTTGGACCCACACTGGACTGATTCTGGTTCTCTGGATAATTGTGACTAAGAACTTATTCTAAAACCTGGCCATTTGGGGAGGTTACAATCATAAAACTCTCATGCCACATGTCAACTTCAAATCATATGTTCCTAATAATTGTACTTGGACTGTGAAAATGACATCAGCCGTTAAATAAAGCTACATGATTTCACATGTTATTTCATTTTTATTGTTTTTTTCAATAACACATTAAAGAAGTATCAAAAAAATCACAAAAACGAAGAGCCAAGAAGTAAAAACCACAGTTGATTGTTTAACTGCCATGCTTAACATCTGAAGTCATGGAAATCATGTGGCTCCGTTCATTTGTTTACTTTTTATTTACTGTTTAATTCATCATTTATTACCTAGTAGATATAAGCTAAGCCTATTTGCCTTATAAATCCAAACAGAATAAAAAATGTATGTTCATGTCATACTCAATTCTAACGTCTCAGAAGGCACAGTGACTTTTATTAAGTCAGCTATGATGAACTTGTCTTATTTACCAAATATCTATCCAGATCATGTGAACTTGAAAACATTGTGTTAATATTTGTATTTTTGACATTTTACAAAGTTTGTTTTATTTGACTTGTGGTTTATGTGTGGATGCCTGTGTAGGTCAGAAAGTACACCAGTTTCCTTGGAGCTGGTGCTGCAGGTGTTTGTGAGCAGCTCAATTTGGGTGCCAGGATTGAAATACTGACCTTCATCTTAGAGTAGCAACAATACTTAACCATGGAGCCATGCTCCAGCCTATTTCTGAAAATTTTAAGAATAAGTAACCCCGGCAGGCAGATCTCTGATCTCAAGGCTAGCCTGGTCTACAATAGTGAGTTTCAGGACAGCCAGGGCTACACAGAAAACCCTGTCTCAAAAAAAACAAAAACAAAACAAAACAAAAAAAAGTTAACTGATATAAGCATATATTTCTCCCTCAGCCAATTAAAGTTGAGTTTGTTTGTTGGTTTGATAAAAACCATTCAGAGGACAGAGAATCTCTCTCTCTCTCTCTCTCTCTCTCTCTCTCTCTCTCTCACACACACACACACACACACACACACACACAATAGCCACAGATAAAACATAAATGCAACAATACATAATTTGTGTGTGTGTCCTTTGTGCGTATTTTTATCCAGATTACATTTCAGGCAGATGGAAGAAATTGTTACCTTCTCAATAGAGTGTCTAAAGTTTTTTGGGTTTTTTTTTTTTTTCCAATACCGATGGGACAAAAACCTTTAAGGTTTTGTTTGTTCCTATGTGTGCTCTTACAGGTAGAGTCAGCTAAACTTTGGTGAAGAGACATCATTGGACATCTTCAAATCCTGGCTGAGGGCATTCAACATCCAGCTTACTCCTCAGCTTCTCCTGTCCTCGGTGGTTTCTCTGAAGTTTCTGAGGCTCACAAAACATGCCCCACCCACCAATCCATCCACAGACTCAAGTCCTAGAGAAGGATTAGAAGCCCAAATTCCAGTTAACTGCAGGATGAAATCAGGAGAGGCCTTATCAGAGCAGGCCAGGAGGCCTCACCTGAAGCTCTAACTTATTCTTAGTAATAAAGTCATGCCAACAAGAAAAGAGACCATGTGTGCACGCACTGACAGAGATTACCATCACCCAGACACGGAAAAGGAAAAGGTGAAAACACTTTTCATCTTAATGAGAAACTCCCATGGCAGTGCAAGGTCGAGTAGGGAAAGCAGAGAGTCTTAAAACCAGGAAACAGGAGGAAGATTTAGAAGAGGCACCTTCTAAACAAAGAGTCATGAATGCTCAAGCCGTTTTAGAAAGTACAGGCACGCCGAATGAAATTCAAATCAATACTCTCTTTTTATGGTTTCCACATGGATACGTTACATCTTCCAAAAGAGAGGCGTAACACATTCCCATGATCCAATGCCACTCCCAGAAACAGATGAGGAGAAAGTAAGCAAGGATCCAGGTTGTTCCAGGCTGGGCAGACAGCAAAGGCCAAGGAATGATGCAAGGTCCTTGGTTGTTGTAAGACTTCATTTAGATGAAGGCCCTGGAAGTTGGCAAAGGGCAGTAGGGTACCTGCATTTCTGTCTGTATATTACCTTTATAAATGCTGTCATCAAAAACCTGCAATAAAGCAGCTTGACAGAACAGGTTATTTTGACTCATAGTTTGAAGGTAAAGCCCATTCTGGTGAGGAACACGTGTGAGCAGTATTATGTGGCTGCTTGCTCATTTGTAGACAAGTCTGGAACAGAAGGATGAGTTCCAGTGGTCAGATGGCATTCTTAATTTTCCCTTTGGTCCAATACAGTATCTTAGCCAATGGGATGATGCCATGCACATTCGGGCAAACGCTACTGTTTCAGTTAATGCATTCCTGGAAAAGTCCTCACAGTGATGTGTATCTCATGATACCCTGAGTATTCCTAAGTGCAGTCAAATGGACAGTGAACTTTAGCCATACTGGCCAGGGACAAATTCTCAGTCCTTATCCTGATAACTGGCCATTTTAAAGGACAGACCCAGAAGCATCCACTGCCCAGCAAGTAGAAAAACAAATGATGCTCTCTACATCCTCATAAATGCTCAAGACACACAATCAAGATGGAAAGAATCCTCATCTGGTATGGTTAGTGTCCACAAACTTTCCAGTTGATAAGGCCATCTAGAAAAAAAGTCTTGTTTTCTTTGTTTGGGTTTTTTTTAATATTTCTTCTCTGTTTGTTGTGGTTCAAATGAGAGATGTATATCATAGGCTCTTGCATTTAAACACTAAGTCTTTTGTGGTACAGTTCAAGGAGATGATGCAACCTTTAGGTGATGGAGCCTTGGAAGAAGAAATACAATACTGGGATGGGCCTTTGGGGCTTATAACTTCATCCCGTTTCCTGTTCTGTTCTGTCCTGTTCCTCTCTCTCTCTCTCTCTCTCTCTCTCTCTCTCTCTCTCTCTCTCTCTCACACACACACACACACACACACACACATAGATAAAAATGTGGTTCCAAAGCTTCCTGGTTCCACCACCATGTTTTCCGTGACTGGTGCGATGCCTTCCCCATCATGCTGGACTCTACCAGATAAAGAACCCTAAGCCAAAATCAAAATCCACCCTTTCTTCATCTAAGACCTAATGCTGAGTCCCCTTAATACAGTTTCTCACGTTGTGGTGAACCCCAACCATAAAATTCTTTTCATGGCTCCTTCATAACTGTAACTTTGCTACATTATGAATTATGGGGTAAATATCTGGGTTCTTGAGGGCCTTGTGCAACGCCTGTGTAAGAGTCAGTTGACCTCCCCAAAGGAGTTGTGACCCACAGGTTGAGAGCCGTTATAATACATCCTCATCTAGTGTGTTCTACCTGTATCCCATCTCATGATTCTCCATTTATTACGAAGATGAGAAAAGACGTCAGAAAATGAACAGGACACAATGACTACCCCTTCTATAACGAGGATTCACAATACTCAAATGTTTTAACCTGCCTATCTAAGATCTAAAAAGGAAGCTATGAGGTTTATAACTTCTTCAACTGGACCTCAAGCAGTGATCTAATCATTGAACTAAAATGTTTACCTCTACACTCTTAATTTCAGGATTCATGCTCTTAGCTTTGGTGCAGGCAGACAAGAGGGGCTGCCCGGCATTTCCTCCAAACCATAAAATTTGCTCAGCGATAGTTTTTCATCCTGTACCCTCTTAGATCTAAATGGGGGAAGCCTTACAAACCAGCTAAGATCAAACAGATAACACGAATAAAGGATCAAGTTTACCAGCACAAGCATGCAAGTCATTCAAAGTTATTCACTCACTGATTTGGGGTCACAGGTATCAAAATCAGATGGTTTGGGCTCCAAGAAAAAAAGAGAAGACGGTCTTACTGTTTTATGCCAGTGACATGGATAATTCCCACCCCCTTGGAACTGTTTTGCAGGAAACCCCCTCAGTTGAGGCTAATACCAGCCTTTTCAGGAGGTTCCGCTGGAGTTATATAAGAGAAATCATTCAGATCAGATTTTAAATATTTTCACTTTTGTAAAAAGTAAATAGCCAGAGAGAGAAACAAAGTACTCTTTCATTCAGAAGATATTTTCATAATTCAACTACAGCAGTTGCTAAAATATCTATGGACTTGGTTGACATGACAGTCTCACAAAACAATATGGAATTATTCTGGTTGCTGTGAATTATGCCAATAGGGACATTATGAGTTTGACATCAGGTGATCTCATTATTTACAAAAGGAAAAAAAGGGTCTTCAGAGGCAATCTGCTGCCTTATTCGTCTTGCACACCATTTGCTGCCACGGAGCTGGTGGCTAGTCCTCTGTATTTCCCATTATCCTAAGCACTAAATATGTCATTAACTTACACGGTTCCTCCATTTATAATTCAATTGGTAATCTTTGTCCAAATTTGCATATTAACTGCCAGTATCGATATGCTAGTAAATCATTTTTCAGTTGCGTAAAATGTAAGCGCTCCAGGTAGGAAACATGTATTCTGCTGAGGGCCTGTGTTCCAGGGTGTCTGAGAGCTGTACCAAAATCTGAGCTACTTGAGGCACAGTTCATGATTTAGAAGAAACCGAGAGGACAGATGGAAAATAATTGATGAGTAATTATCAATAATAAAAAAATTACTGCTGATAATGTAAGAACATTGCTTGAGAGAGAGCTTTTGAGTGATAAATATATAAAAATAAAGATAATTTCAATGTTTTCTAATTCATCAATTTAAACACTTATTGATCCTTATTTTTTCAAAGATTTATATTTGTTTACATGCATGCGTTTGTGTGTCTGTAAATGTATGTCACACAGGTGGGGGCAACACCAGTTCTAGGAAAGGATGCTAAATCCCCCTAGCACTACAGTTATGGTCTGCTGTGCACTGCCTGACATAGGCACTGATGGACACTCAAGTTGTCTGGGAGAACAAGAAGCATTTTTAACTGCGAAACTCTCTCCAGCCTCTCCAACATTTATTAATTACCGGTAATTGCGGTGGAAGCTAGAGATACATAAATAAATTTGTGTTCCCACTGAGATTGCCGTAGACACTGTAGACTTTTAATTAATTTTAATGGAGGGAGCTATTTGGTGTAATATGGACGTGCCTTGACCGTTGTTGTTACTCTCCCTGATGAGAATGCCTTCCCTGCCATCTCCATGACCATACCTGTAAATTCCGTACCCTACTATAGATCTCAATACTATGAAAAATCTGTAGCTCCCCCCCCCCGCACAGTCATTTCTCATCTGCCAAAATTTTATATGCAGCTACCTGACAGTACTTTTTTTTAAATCTGAAATTCTGTTTTTAGTGTTGTTTGCTTGCTGTATACACGTGATTAAATAAGTCATGTTGCAGACCCATGGGAGCTGCTTTGGATAGAATACAGTGACCTTTCCCATGGGGCCACACTGCAGACTTTGCCTGTGTATCTGTCTTTTCCTGGAGGGCCAAACTCCTGCTTGATTCTGCATAGACACGATGAGGATAAGACAATGTTTGCCGGCTTAATTTATCTCCTCACCCTTCACAGGCAGGGGCAGAGAGACAAGTCATTGTCCTAGACCTGCAGTTCACTGGGATCCCAATAAAATGGAGGGCAGCCATGGAGCTACATGGGACAAATCACCCACAAGGGTTGAATGAACATGGCAGAGAAGCTTACAAGCCATGTGACCTTGTAAGAATTGGCTTAGACCCCACTGGGTGATGAGGGGGGATGAAGGCTGTGATTGACAGATTACTACTTTTCTCCTTACTGTGATTGACAAGAGTGACTTAAGGGAGAGAGGGTTTCTTCCTTATCAGATTTTAAGGGGTTAGTTCATCATGGTAGGGAAGTCATGAAGACAAGAGCTTGAGGCAGCTGCATCCACACCTAGGGAACAGGGAGAGATAAACTCTAGCAGCTAGCTCTTTTTCTATTTGATTCAGTCTAGGACCTAAAATCCATAGGATGCTGACATCCACAATATCCAAAGATAAGGTAGGTCTTCTCAAGTCAATTAACCTAATTTAAATAATTCTTCACAGGCATTCATAGAGACTAACTTAATCTATGTAATTCTTCCCAAGAATGCACAGAGACCTCTCTCCTAAGTGATCCTGTTAAATTAACCGTTAGCAGTAGCCATCCCAAGAAATATTTAACAAGTTATTAGACTCCTAAGCAAGGCCTGAGGTACACAATGATAGATGAAACCTTGCTTTGACCAAAAACTGCTCAGTTCTTCATACTCCTTCCCTTCCCCTCTGCCATAGTTCTTCTTCTACTTACAGGTTCACTTCAGTGCCCTAAAGATAAATTGGGGGTCACTAGGCCCTGCTATTTGTTCCTGTTTCCACACATTGATTAAAGCTTCCCTGCTTCTGATTGCTACTCACATTTTTAATCAGCATGTAGGAGGAGCCTAACTTGTTGAGCCTGTCAGCCAATAGGTTTGCCCTAAAATTAAGGTTTCTCCAATTAATAAATGGGACCTCCTGAACCTGACAAGCTTCTGTAAAGCAAAGGACATGGTTGACAAGACAAAACAAAGGCCTACAGAATGGGAAAAGATCTTCACTAGCCCCACATAAGACAGAGGTCTGATCTCCAAAATATACAAAGAAATCAAGAAATTGGTCATAAAAAGAACAAATAATTCAATAAAAAATATGGAGTACAGCCCCCAGAGAACTCTCAACAGAGGAATCTAAAATGGCTGAAAGACACTTAAGGAAATGCTCAGCATCCTTAATCATTAGAGAAATGCAAATCAAAACCACTCTCAGATTCCATCTTACACCTGTAGGAATGGCCAAGATCAAAAACACTGATAACAACTTATGCTGGAGAGGTTGCTGGGTAAAAAGAACACTTCTGTATTGCTGGTGGGAATGCAAGCTGGTACAGCCCCTTTGGATGCCAATGTGGCGATTTCTCAGAAAATTAGGAAAGAACCTTCCTCAAGACCCAGTCATATCACTTTTGGATATATATCCAAAGGATGCTCAATCATGCCACAAGGACATGTGCTCAGCTATGTTCATAGTAGCATTATTACATAGGCAGAAACTGGAAACAATCTAAATGCCCCTCTACCAAAGAATGGATAAGGAAGATGTGATACATTTACACAATGGAGTACTACAAAGCAGGAAAAAATAAGAATTTTGCAGGAAAATGGATGGAGCTAGAAAACATCATTTTGAGTGAGGTAACCCAGGCACAGAAAGAAAATTATCACATGTACTCACTCCTAAGTGGTTTTTAAACATAAAGTAAAGAAAACCAGCTCACAAATCACAATCCCAGAGAACTTAGACAACAATGAGGACACTAAGAGAGACATAATAGATCTAAATGGGAAACAGAAAAAGACAAGATCTCTTGAGTAAATTGGGAGCAAGGGGACCATGGGGGAGGGTTGAAGGGGAGGGGAGAGGCAGGGAGGGGAGCAGAGAAAAATGTAGAGCTCAATAAAAATCATAAAATAAAAAATTTAGGGTTTCTCTATCTCCTTTCTCTCTCTCTCTCTCTCTCTCCCTCTCTCTCTCTCTCTCTCTCTCTCTCTCTCTCTCTCACACACACACACACACACACACACACACAAACACACACACTGCCTCACTTCACTTCAGGATAAATGGCTTAGCCTTTATAAAACATGACAATGTCTATTTCATATAATAGACAACAAAACATCTGTGAAAGCCTATGCTAGATATTTCTCATTTGTCTATCTAAAAGCTGTACTCTATTCCATTATCTGTGCTGGCTCACTGATCAATGGACCTCATCAACAGACAATTCAACAGAAAGGATAAGAGATTACTGTTGTAAGGAGGCCACCTGTTAGTTCCTGGCTGTTCAGCAGCTCAGACACAGAATAATCACACAGTAACTGTATTAAATAAATCACTGAGCCCATTAGCTCTAGCTTCTTATTGGTTAACTCTTATATCTTAATTTAACCCATTTCTATTCATTTGTGTATTACCACATGGCTGTGGCTTACTGGGTAAAGTTTTGTCTAGCTCCAGCGGAGCTAAATGGCTTCTCTCTAACTCTATCTTCTGTCTCCCAGCATTCAACTTAGCTTTCCCCACCCACCTCTACTTCCTGCACATGTCCAAGACAGTTTCTTTATTAACTAATGGTATTCACAGCATACAGAAGGGAAGCCCACAACAAATTAGTTTCAAATTTTAGTCTTTTCAAAGTCAAACTGTGTAGCAGACTTTCCTGGACCACCAGCCTCCAAATTACAACATAGATTATTATTAACCATGAATGCTCAACCTTATCTTAGGCTTGTTTCTAGCTTAACTTTTATTTTAACTAAAATTAACCTATTTCTCTTCGAATATGTGTTGTCCCAAGGCTCATTTACTTTATCCATGTACTGCTCATGCTGTTTTTCTGCTTCCTCTATGTGTAGCTAGTTGTTCCTTGGCTGACCGGCTCCTCTTTTCCCTCTACCTGTCAGCGCTTGCCTACCCTTCCTCTGCCTATCTATTTGCCATTTAGCTTTTTATTAGACCAATCAGGTGCCTTAGGCAGGCAAGGTAAAACAGCAGCACATCTTTACATAGTTAAACAATTATTCTGCCACACAAACAAATGTGACACATCTTTACATTGTTAAACAAATGTTCAGTTCCACAACAATACTAACCTGACATTATTCATCGAATGAATTCCATTGCTCTCTGAATGTAGTCAACTCTGAAGGATGTTATTTCAATACCAAGCAGCCATTCTTTTCACTTGACAATTTGGGCACATTCTGTTTGGACTAATCCTAATTTGAAAATGCCCCCCTAAAGTTATCTGCTCAATCAATGTTTATAGAGATGTTTTTAGGTAAAGCAGAGAGAACAGGAGAATGAATGTATCAAGTGAGAAGAAGAAGAAGGAAGACAACTGTGTTGTCAGAGGCTGGAGGAAACTGAAACAAATTAGAACAAGTAGTGAAGAAAATGCTTTAGGAGGTTTGTTGATGATAAATAAAAGGGTCCTGGAAGATCATGGAGACCCTAATTGCACAGAACTCAATTGGCAAGCTCCCTTGACTCTCCCTAACAGGGCATAGCAAAACAAGATCAAGAGGATTGTTAAAAGAAAGCAAAGCAAAGTAAGACAAAGCAGGAGTGAGAGTTTGGCTGTATGGGGCATGATAGGAACTTAAGTCCTGACTTCCAAAGGAACAGAAAGAGCACAGCCAGGAGAGAAACAGAAGACCGAAGGGAGATTAATGAAGCTAAGAGGTTGGTAGGTAATCTTCTCTCTTAGTCCCGTTAGTGGTAACGTACACCTGACTAACTGCACAGCACTACAGATACCCCAAGGTATAATAAGCACACACAGCTTTGCCCGCTTGCCATATGGTTCATGTGCAAATTATAAAGGTGCTATAATTTATACTATCCTTTTAAACCACCAGATTAGGAGAACATCCTTGTTATTCAGAAATTCCTCTCTGGACTTCCTCAGAATATTTTATTTTACAATCCTCCCTGTCAGTTTCTAGAATTTAAGTCTTCGGAATCCCTCTAAACTTTGCCTCCTTGGTTCTTCTCATTTGCTTCCAAGAATCTGCATTTCTGACAAATTAAGAAGCAGCACTAGATTTTAGGCTCAGTTGTAAAAGTTAGCGCAAGGGGAAGAAAAAACAACTGAGGAAAACATGAAATAATCACATTAAGGAAATAATCAAGCTGAATTGCAATATAAAAACAGGAGGAGTTGTAGGCTGCCTCTCAGGCTCCGCACAAGGGTTACCAGGGGATCCTTGTGCATTTCCTGATTCTCAAAACTGTACACCTGTGATGAGTTTGTGTCTGTCTGTCTCCTTTCTTTTCCTTTGGAAATCTCAACCCCAAACTCCCAGGTTCTGATTTGTTTTTCACCTCCTAAAATCTTCCTCTTTTTTTGTGTTCATATCATAGAATCCATTAGGTTGGCAGTCTATAAAAAGACATTGATTTTTTTTCCCATCAGAAGTTATGAGTGCAATATGCAATAGAATTTTCTGCTCTCCCTGGAGCCTGTAGAAATCAGAAAGTGTAAATTGAGTTTGCCTGTAAGTATCTTTCATCTTTTTTTGTTTTATGGTCTATGTACTTTTAGATTATAAGTTCCTTTAGGGCAGGCGCTAGATCCACAATTTTTCATAGAATTCCCCACAGAAATTAGACATGCTTCCAGATGCAAGAAGTAAGTAACTCTTTTGAGCTGCTATTACATATAGGATTAAAAATGAATTTTGAAAATCATAAACTTTTGTGTTCAATTCACTAACTCGGGTAAGGATTTTTTTTTCCTTTTTCCCCCTTTTTACTTGCCACAGGTAAACAATCACATTTAAGAAACACAAAAGCAAAGAGAAAACATTTTTGTTGTATAATGAGTAATGTGTCTTGGTCCTGTCCTAGCTGAAGTTTTGGAAGCAGAAGGAAAGACATTGCCATTTCTTCTGGTGTCTTGTCTGGCTAATGGTCCTGATACGAGTGCAGCCTTTTGTTTGAGAAATAGAGCCAATCAAATGGATTAGACAAAATAAAATATATTAAGGCTGTATTTACTGATTTACTAATAAGCTATATATAATAAATTACTATAAATGTAATATGAAATCAGCAACTAAAAATATTGGTTCAAAATCTATAGGAATAGAAAAACAAAATGAATCTGTAGCTATAATATAAAATATCATAACAAGAAAAATTAATTCAGCTGAGAATCATAAATATGATGATCCACCAAAAGTATATTATACCTTCATATGTATATTTATTAAGTTGAGTGGACATATGAATTTAAAATAGAAGACAGCATATTTTAAATTGATTTTATTGAGCTATACATTTTTCTCTGCTCTCCTCCCTGCCTCTCCCCTCTCCTTCAATCCTCTCCCATGGTCCCCATGTTCCCAATTTACTCAGGAAATCTTGTCTTTTCCTATTTCCCATGTGGATTTGACCTATGTATATCTCTCTTAGGGTCCTCATTGTTGTCTAGGTTCTCTGGGATTATGATTTGTAGTCTGGTTTTATTTGTTTTATATTTAAAACCCACTTATGAGTGAGTACATATAATTGTCTTTCTGGATCTGAGTTACCTCTCTCAATATGATGTTTTCTAGCTCCATCCCTTTGCCTGAAAATTACAAGATATCATTCATTTTCTCTGCTGTGTAGTACTCTGTTGTGTAAATGTACCTTATCCATTCTTCAGTTGAGGGGCATTTAGGTTGTTTTCCGGTTCTGGCTATGACAAACAATGCTGCTATGAACACAGTTGAGCACATGTCCTTGTGGTACAATTGAGCATCCTTTGGATATATACCCAAAAGTGGTATTGCTGGGTCTTGAGGAAGGTTGTTTCCTAATTTTCTGAGAAATCACCATATAGATATCCAAAGGGGCTGTACCAGCTTGCACTCCCACCAGCAATGCAGAAGTGTTCCCTTTACCCCACAACCTCTCCAGCATAAGTTGTCATCATTGTTTTTTATCTTGGCCATTCATACAGGTATAAGATGGGATCTGAGAGTTGTTTTGATTTGCATTTCTCTGATGACTAAGGATGTTGAGCATTTCCTTAAGTGAGAAGACAGCATTTTTATGTTGAAAAAAGCTTAACGTGTGTGAATATGTTTCCATGGGAGAATAATGATGCTTTTTATAATTCTGGTCTTGCCTGCTTTTTGAGCACTGTTTCAATTTTAGACACAAGTGTTACAGAAAGAAAAGAAATCTGACATGTGTTAAGGCATTCAAACTGCAAGGAAACCCTATTTAGTACTATTGCAATAGGCCATGTGAATCTTAACATTGACTGTCAACTGGACAGAATCTAGAATCACCCGGCAAGTCTCTGGGCTTGCCTGTGAGAGCTTATCTAGATGAGGTTAGCCTTTGGGAGCACATCTGTGAGGAAGTGTCTATGTTGGGTTGGAGAGACAGAAAGATCTACCCTAAATATGGGCAGCCCCATTCCTAGGACTGGGGTCCTAGATTTCATAAACAGGAGAAAGCTGAGCATCAACCCTCATCTCAACCTGTGAGTCGTGACCCTTTTGGCGAACCTCTCTCTCTCTCAAAGAAAAAAAAATTGCATTGCTGTAGTAATAGGAGCAGCAGGGCTGCGTCCCCGTATTACAACACATTGCATTTATATTAATAAGATGTAACAATAAAAATAATTTTTATGGTTGGGGGTCAGGGTCACCACAGCATGCAGAACTATATTAAAGGGTCACAGCATTAGGAAAGCTGAGAACCACTGACTTAAAGTCTCTTGATTATGGATGCAGTATGACCAGCTGCCTCTAGATACTGCTACTATGGCGTCTCCATCATAAACTATACCCAAAAATTGTGAGCCAAGATAATCCCCCTTTCTTCCTTTAGGTTATTCTGTAAAACTTTGTCACATCATCAAGGAAAGCAACTGTTGCAAGGGTCAGGGTTCTTGTCATTGAGGAAAAAGGTCTGGCTCAGTAAAGACTACCAAGAATCTACAAACAATGAGCAGTTAGTTGGAGAACTGCTGTGAGTATAGGACTTGTATCTAAGGAAATATCATTGTGGAGTGGGGGAGGTCCTGTTAAAACAACTTACTGGGGTTTTATAGAACACAGGGGCCAAGAAGTTTGAACAGGTATCAAGGGTAGGGAGATTTTTGTCTGAGATGGACTAGGCAAAACAGAAGACCCAGGGGTTACAGAAGCATTTAGATTCCCAAACCTGCGGCTGCTCAAAATAAATAGGAGATGAGTCGATCAAGGAAAATGAAATGGTTTACAGTTTGCTCAAAGTAAAGAACATGTTCTAAAAGAAATTATACCAACACTGAGCCGTCTGGAAGGCTGAGTGACAGATTGGAGCAGTGGTTCTCAACCTGTGGTTCGTGACTCCTTTAGCAAGCCTCTATCTTCAAAAAATACTTATATTACGATTCATATCTGTAGTAAAATTACAATTATTAAGTAGCAACACAAATAATTATATGGTTGGTGGTCACCAAAACAGGAGGAACTTGGTTGAAGGGTCACAGCTTTAGGAAGGTTGAGAACCAATGGATTAGTGCGTCAGTAATGATGGTATGTTGCAAATCAGGAATCACCTAGCCTGGGCTAACTTGGGCCTCTTTAACAGGCATTGGCTGCCTAACTATGTGCCTGATTTAATATCCTGTCACCTGAAACCTTTTGGAGTATAACAAAGACCACAGGCTTCAGTCCCCTCCCCATGCTAAGAATGTTACCAGGTTGTATCTGAGGCTAGAGCAGTTCTCCCATTCTGCTGTGCCCCACCTGTCTGAGGTGTCCACCAATGTCTTTAAAGTTTGTCACTTTATGAGTTTCTTTGCTATATGTATAGAAATAGCATGAAACCGTTACCACAGAGGGATGTGGAATTTACGATGGCATAAACCTATTCTTTGGGGTCATCATCATTCTGAAAAAAATATCTCTTATCCGCCTTCAGGTGAAAACTGTTTTCACATCATCTGGAGAGATGGATTCCTGCTTTCTCTCTGGCTTTTCTGTGTGGATACTACCATTTTATTAAAAATATAAAAGTTGAAATAAATGCAAGGAAACATGCATATGTCAAGTTGTCACAACGGTGTGAAATCTCTTCTTGGGAGCCAAGTCCTACTCTGGCAGGCATCAGGCTTCAACCTTTCCCCTCACCCACCCAGCATGGGATTCAGGGAGAGATTTTCCCTCTTACTATTTCAATAGTCCAATGATGAATGGAAAAGCATGTGTGTCTGTCTTTAGCATATCCTCCCTTCCTGCCAGGAGCAGACACAAGGACAGGAGGTTACTTGAGAGGAAGGCTCAGATTGAAGCCATGTTGATGAATTATTTAAAATCACAACTTGGAGCTGGAAAGATAGCTCAGCACGCAAAGCATTTGCTGGCACAAACTACCAGGACCAGAGTTCAAATCCCAGACCCTAAATAAAGGCTAGGCCAACATGTTGGCTTACCTGCAATCCCAGCACTCAGGAGGAAGAGATAATGGGCTCCCCTGAGCAGTCTAGCTATCTAGACCAGCCAAATTTCTGAGCTCTGAATCCAAGTGGGCAACCTCTCTCAACATGTATGATGCAGAGTATCCAAGAAGAAACTCAGCATCAATATCTGGCCTCCACATGTACACATATTAATAGGCACCTGTATACTCATGTACACACTCAGGTACCCACACACACACATACATAAAAAAGAACTCAGATCTCAGTTGAGATTTGAACTATGCATTGAAAGATGAGAATTCCAGTATCACCAGAAGTTATTTCCGGTGGATATCAGGGCCTGCTCCTCTACCTCTCCTCTACATTAGGGTGGTTCCATCACCTTTCAGTTTAGACCAAAATTCTATCCCACACACTTTCCTTAAGGCAGCCAAGTCAACGACGGCCTTCTCTGCATCTCCAATCACCATGGCAGAGATTTAGATTTCAATAGATGTTTGTTGAAAAAGGTGGGGAAAATTTCCTTTTTAATCCCTTTAAATACCTATCTTGAGTGTCTTACACTAGTTTTTCTGAAATCACATTCTCCAGCCACCTAAGAAATTCTTTCTTAGCTCTTCAAATTCCTTTATATGGCAATGGGATATAATATATGATCAAAATGAGCATGAGAAACAGAAATCTTAGATAATCTAAATTGTATGTGGAAGTTGTCTCAAGAAGTCCTTTGTTTCATTTGTTTTTTTTTTTTAATAACATTTCATTAGGGTAGTGAGAGAAAAAGAACCAGATGGAAGAAACCCTCCTGTGTTTGCAGGAGCATGCGCAGAATGTACACACAATACATTCCACCGATGGCTCCTCCTCTCCATGTCCTCTCTCCAGACCAGGACCATGAAACTCTCTTTAGATTCCAATCAGATCTGGCCTCTGTTGAAAGCAATGCAACACACCGAAATGCTATAACTTGTTCACTCTGTGGGCAACCCGTGGCCAATTGTTGGCTGGACGCATTTGGTCTGACTCTGATATTTAATTCCAACTCCCTTTCTGCCGTTTTCCAAGATCTCATTCAGAGTGTTGCATTCCTTGATTCATGCTCCATCAAGTTAACTATACTCCTCTCCTTTTCCTGACGATTTGGTATCTGTCCAAAAAACCTCACAGAAAGTTTGTACCTCTGGGTTCTAGAAGGAGACAAAATTGTAAATTAGTTCTATGGGTCTGCAAGGAAAGTAGTTTCGCCTCCTCTTATACTCTATCTACCTCTTTATGTTTGCAGAAGGCTTTTCCTGTCAATTCCTCGCCTTACATTGCTAACAAACCCATCAGTTCTTGTTTTCTGCATGCAGCTCTACCACTATTTCCAGACCCTGCCAGTTCTCTATTGCCGCTCTTAATCCCATCACCACAGAAGTAGCGCTAAATTAAGACGAATGACTGACTTTTGTAAGGAATCAGACTATCGTTGTTAGCCATAACTAGTATAGTTTGAAGACAGTGAAGCCATTTATCACAGAAATAATGGATGAAATATTAATGTGCTTCTTTATGTATGATAGATTTTGTCTTTTAAACAAAATGAGTATATTCAGAAAATGGATATTTAGAGTTATGGAAAAAGAATTTTTATGAAACTGGCTTCTACGTAGCAATGAGTTTAAAATCTATATGGAGTGTGGTCAGGAATGATCTCATCGGAAGAAGCATGGGGTCCAGGCAACAGTTCCTAGGCTGGTAAAAGCTGCTGAAAAGGGGGATTTGTTTCTGTCCATCTTAGAGGAAGAGGTCATTCAGCATAATAGCCACTAAATTCTTCATTGAACAGTGGTTCCAATTTCTTCACACTCCTGCCAACATTTATTATCTCTCCTTTTGAAAAATCAATAAGTCTCCTAGCAGGTATAAGATGATAGATATACATCATTATGCTAAGTGAGATAAGCCAATCAAAGAAAAATCCATGTTATATTATATAAGTACCTAAAACAGTCAGTCGGTCATGGTAAGATTCACTGTATCAAGACCAACTAGCTAATTTAACTAATTCCCATGCACATAATCAGATTATAGTGGCTGATGTTAGGATCTCAATGAAGGATAAATGAAGGAACCTGTTGAATGAATATAAAAAAAATTATATATGTAAGCTAAATAAGTTCTAGAGATCTGGTATGCAGCACTGTGCCCACTGAACAATATTATATTATAAGATTATTTTATATTATTATATTATAGACTTAAAATTTGGTAAGAAGCTAGAATTCTGCTAAGCGGTAGGGGGGTGACCTATTTCCTGATCTGGGTCATGAGTTAGATTCAGAAGTGTTGGAAATAATGTGCAAAATTGGGTAAAGGAGAAGGCAACGGTGATGAGTAAGCTTGTTGAATAGACTCCTCAGAAAACTCAGTGCTGGCTTTTATGTGCGCCTAAGTCCTTTGAATAAGAACTTTGAATAAGATGTGATAAGAGATAAGTCTTGTTTTGTAAGATAATATTTTTCAAATGGATTTTTTCCTACTGTGACTTCTTCTGCAGGCAACTGAGTGTCTTTGCCCCAACTGCACAAACTCAAGACCCTCGTGGGCCCCTCACAGGCTCTTGGTTGTGTAAATAACCAAAATGAATCTCAGAAGCACACGTGTGTGCCTCATCTCATGTTCAAAGGCACCTGCTCTGTGTGATTCCAAATGTTCTTCTAAAGGAAAAGAAAATGTTCAGGCTTGAAGAACACAGTCCACTTTCCTTTGCTGTTGTCTTTTGTGTGTGTGTGTTTTGTTTTGTTTATTTGCTTTTATTTTTTTATTTTTTTGAGAGAGAGTCTGATGGTATAGCTCAAGTTAGCACTGAACTTGTGATCCTCCTGACACGGTGACCCTTCCTCCACTGGTACCATTGCATGTATGCACCACTGTACCAGGAGGGACTTCCATTTCTGTCTCATTATGCTTTGAAGACATATGTGACGTTTTACATTAGGGCTTTGTAAAGTGGCAGAAATACCTCTTGATTAAAAAAAATAAGGTGGATTTATTTGCTATGTGTAGGTGTGTGTGCTCACAGAAGTTGATGTATACCTCACAGGTGTAGGTTTCAGAGGGGTTCAGAAGGTGTTAGATCCTCTCGAACTGGAGCCATGGGTGGGTGGGAGCCACTTGATGTAATTGCTGAGAACTGAACCCAGGTCCTCTGCAAAAACCCTAAGTACTCTTAAGCACTGAGCAATCTGTTCAGCCCCCAGTATAAACACCCACAGAATTTCTCATGAGTCATATCTGCATGCCTTATGAAACTTGATATATTAGTTGCATTAGAACCGAAGAAAAGTGTGCTTCGGCAACCATAGTTAAGTCCTCTGCCTGGTACACTTAGAGCTAGCTTTATCCGAAGTGCTAAAAAGATCGTTCATCCTGTGCAGCTTATGGAAGCAAAAATAGAGGGGTTGGAGATACCTCAGTGTTTAAGGCACTTGAATATGAGCATGAGGACTGGAGTTGGGATCCCCAGCAACTACTGTAGAGGCTAAGTGGGTACAACAGACAACGACCTGTAATTCCAGACTCAGTAGGCAGAGACGGGGTTCCCCATAGCAAACCTTCTAACAAGACTAGCCACATCAGTCCGCACCAGGTTTCACCATGCCGCTCAATTTCCATAAAGAAGGTGGAAGAGCAATGAATAATGATCCTAGTGCTAAATATGGACGCACAGCACATGCAAGCATACACACACAGAAAGAAACATGCTTATGCACACGCATACCAAACATCCATACAAGAAAAAGAGAAAAAAACAATAATGTGTCATGGAGGATAAAATGGCTGAGGAGGGTATGTGCTCGAGTCGTACAAGTGGTCCTGGTTTATTATAGGAGGGAAAACTAGATTATTTCTACTGTGATTATCCCTACAGTCCTTTCCAATTTCTTACAAAGCATGATGATATTTTTGCTAATCTCTTTTCCCAACTACAACTAAAGCTTTTTAGTCGCACACTCAAAAAAAAAAAATCCTCCATTGTTCTCACGCTGGAGAAAACAGTTATTGCAGTTTTCTTGAAAGAATTTGGCATTCTGATAGACTTTAGGATAAGGCAAATATTTCTCTACAAAGAGCAACATGAGAACACAGCATTACAAATTTGCATTAAGGAGCAATTATCAACAGTCTGAGGAACACAGGGCTTTCAGAGCAACAAAACAGGAAGACAACTATACAGAAACAATTCAGCTTCCAATCTGGTTGAGCACAGAAAAGGCCCTCCATTGTTCCCCCGCTATCAACCCCCTGTAATTAACACGCAGCGAAGGCTGCTGACAAGGAGAAGAAAGATTTCCCAATTTATCTCAGATTAGGCTTTTCCTTGTATTCTAATGGCCTGGGAATCAACAACTATCATCCCATTTCTGGGTTCGTCCGCTAATTTATAGCTTAGATGCGCACATGCGGACTTGCTTCCTGGAGAACTGAGCCTTTGCCAACTGAGTTTTCCACCAGATCATTCTAATCGCCCTCATGATGAGGGGGTGTTGAGAACAGTTTCCTCCTTTCTGTAATTTCAAGCCAATAAATGCTCTTCATGTCTCTCTTTTGAGTGAATAAATTATATATAACCTCTAAATTGGTTTAAACTTTAACTCACTTTTGCAGAGAAAACCAATCGCTAAGGTCTCTAGGGGAAAGAAAATGATGTATATTTTTTCAATTTGTTTAACAATTTGTAAGAGAATTTGAGGACCATGTGCCCCAGCTGCTGCAAACATCATGTACTCCTTGGGAAGATGAAAAAGCTAACTAACTTACAAACTAACTAAAACAGTCAGAAAATAAGTAAAAGGTCTTAAGAACTGTTTTTCCTTTTTGTTTAATGATTTTTTTTCTTTTTGCCTTGCATGCAGCAAAATTTGTAAAGATTATCTGGCTGTTTATCACCCCTTCCAACAGCACCATCCACGCCCCTCCCAAACCATGTACCCCACCTCTGAGGTAGAGCCCAAGTTTGGAAACTGTAAGTGATTAACATCCCTATTATAATTCTAAAAGCATTTTCAAATTCTTATGATTTCCTTTTCAAGCAAGTCAATGTCTCTGTAGTGTCTGTGTGCAAGCAATGTCGCCAAGTCATTTCTTACTTTCTGAGAATTATATTTGTAGATAAAAATCTTCCTTTCCTAGTAACCTCATCTGTGATGTTTCCTCAATGTTCTGAAATTTCTGATGTTTGATAAGACACTAAAATCAGTAAATGCTAGAAAATACCAGACAGCAAAAGTACATAAGTCAAATGCATGTTCTAACCGCAGCTGATATTGTAAAATTAAAACACTTAGCCAGCATCAGGATTCAATTCATATTAACTTCTGTGATGTCACTAAAGAATGAAGTTTAGTTTCTAGAAAATCATTGGCAATTTATTATTAGTATTAAATGGGGCTTGGTTTTATATAGTTTATGAATCTTGGAAAAATAAAAGAAAAGATGACTTGAAGACATGAATATCATTTGAACTTTATTTTACCTTAAATATAGAAAACAAATTCAATAATTAACTAATTAATATTTTTTAAATTTATGTTCACTTCAATAATCAGAGTTCTCCAATGAAACAAAATCAATAGTGTGTGTATATGTGTGTGTGTGTGAGAGAGAGAGACAGACAGACAGACAGACAGACAGAGAGAAAATGTAGAAAAACTTACAAATAGCTGTCTATCCTGCTTATATCTTAATATATATTATATATTTATAGAATAATATGCATAAAATATGCAAGTATATATGCCTCTCCTACTGCACTTCATGTCCATCATCTCTATATAAAGAGAGCTATTATACGGTCTTGGCTCACACTCTTGCAAAGGCTGAGATGCCCTGGAATGCACAGCAGCCTAGGATGAATGCTGATGTAGCCCCATTCTGGAAAAAAAGGTCTGACTGAGGAGGAGAAAACCTGTTCATTTAGGTTCAAGCCTCCTTCTTGAGCCCACAGCCAAAAGGAAATCAGCATCCAGCATCCAGAATTTACATTTGATATGAGTCTTTCCTCCAGAAAAGAAACATCAAAGCGTGACATGATGTGAAATGAGTTTTCCAAAACGTATTTTGCGTTTGTTTACGACATAGTTAGAAAGCTAAATATTTTCCCAATTCACTGACAGACAGAATTTTTCAAACAGATTTTGCCCCTTACATTCAGCAGCACTAGTAGGAGAAGTCGTGTTTACATGTAGGCTACAACATGGACATTTCATGGCAACTTAAGCAGCAGCTACCAGTTTTGACAAAGAGTGTTTTTGTATTTAACAAAGACAGCTAGTTTCTATAAGTGACAGAATATCAATTTATTTTTCTGGTTCAGTTTTGTCCTTTATAGTTTCCCTTATAACATTCCGTCTCAGAGAAGATGGGTCAGGTTATTTTGTTTGCAGGATACACAAAACATTTGAACGAAAGTTGCTAAATGACACACAGTAGCCATAATCTAACAACTATGGCAGATGAAGAAATTAAGCCTGGTGTTAAAAATATGTTCCTTCCATCCATGAGTAAGGATCCACCATGAGAGAAACCCAAATGGAGTATGACTTGGGCTGATACAGTTGTTATACTGTTTGATTATTCCTATGTTAATTGTTATAATATTGAAGTAATATTGAAGTATTACAAATAGCTCTCTATCCTGCTTATATCTTAATATGTATTATATATTTATAGAATAATATGCATAAAATATGCAAGTATATATGTCTCTCCTACTTCACTTCATGTTGTGAATCCTCTGTATGTCTCCTGCTGATGTGGGAGTGTCATATATCAATCTGTTGATTTCATTGGTTAATTAAATAAAGAAACTGCTTGCCCTGATAGGTTAAAACATAGGTGGGAGGAGTAAACAGGAGGAAGAGGAAGTGAGGTAAGACTCCTCAGACAGACCCGACAGCTCTGCTCTCTAGAGCAGAGACGCCATGCTCAGCTCTCCCGGGTAGACTCCACAGCTCTGCTCTCTGGAGCAGAGGCCCTGCTTCTCTCTCATGGGCAGACGCATGAAGCTCAGACCCAGGATGGACATAGGCTAGAATCTTCCCAGTAAGCGCACCTTGGGGTTGAAATAGAAGCAGCGGGGCTGCATCCCCAGCACCCCGGCCGCCTGCTAGCTCATGCCCGAAATAACAACACACAAACTGTATTCATTTAAACACTGCTTGACCCCTTTCTATCTAGCCTCTTCTAGGCTAACTCTTGCTCCTGGACTAGCCCATTTCTAATGATGTGTGTAAGCACCCCAAGGTGCGCTTACCGGGAAGATTCTAACCTATGTCCATCTTGGGTCGGAGCTTCATCGCATGTGCCTCAGTGAGCAGAGCTATCGGGAGAGCGGAGCATGGCGTCTCAGAGAGCAGAGCTGTTGGGTCTGTCAGGGAGCAGAGCAGAGTCTGACCTCACTTCCTCTTCCGCCCAGCATCCTATTCTGTTTAATCCTCCCACCTATGCTTTAACCTATCAGGGCCAGCCAAGCAGTTTCTTTATTGTTCAATGACCTTCCTCCATCATGCTTACACAGATGATTAGAAATGGGCTAAATTAATATGTGAGAATTAGCCTAGAAGAGGCTAGATAGAAATGGGCAAGCAGTGTTTAAAAGAATACACTTTGTGTGTTGTTATTTCGGGCATAAGCTAGCCAGGCGGCTGGGGTGCTGGGGACGCAGCCCCGCCACTCCTATTTCAACATCCTGCTGTCCCTCAAGGGTAAAATAGGCTTTCTCTCTGCTTAGAAACTAATAGATATTGGTTGATACAGCAGGCGATGTCGGTGTTCCAGGTTTGTAAAGTTTGTGCCATCTAAGTGTTCAATATTTTTATTCTCACCCTTGGTTAGGACTCTGCTAACAAGGGCTTTCTATTACTTTAGGTCAATGTCTTGACTTAGTATCACTTGGTCACAGTCCCCTGAATTCATAGGTTTAAAAAAAAAAAACAAAAGTAACATATGTTTATTTCTCTTTAAAACAATAACACCATTGTTGCTTCTGAACAAGAAAAGCAAGGCTAGAGACTCCGATAACCTTCTGTCATCAGGGGCAGCTCATCCAAGAATGCTAATTTATAAAATATAAACTTTTGACAGGTGGATAACAATCTTACTTCCCTTGTAAAATGCTTAGCAAACTGAAAAAGAATCCAAGGACATAAAAGAAATCTATCTTCAGCACTCATACCAGAGAGAAAGTACAGTCTGGAATACATAGATTGTATAATTTTTCACATCCATAATATATGATGAATGTTGCTTTTCAGTAAGATGCCAAGAGAAGAACAGACCCAGGGACCCACTAGGCTGCACTACACTGTGCAACTGAGTCACTTTCCTCCAGGAAACACAGCTGTTAAGACAGTGTACATCTCTTGGCATCTGGCTATGACAGCTGCAATTAGCAACAAAGCATGCAGAATGTCTTCCCAGTATTGCTTGTTAACCATAAATTATTCTTAAATTCTCAAAATGCAAAATCCCCAGACTTTCTTGACCCTTGATCAATAACGAGAGAGCCATTATACAAACATTGCTGGGATGATCAGCCCCGATCCGAGAAATGGAAGATAGATTTTCTGATCTTTCCTGGCACCTAATTCAGCTGCAAAATAAATGTGTCATAATTTATTTAACGTTCAGGGAGTGGAGAGAGCCCAAGAGCTCCCAGGGTCTAGTGTGCTTACTTCATGGGAAAATGTAAACCACTGGATGATGACTGCTCCTGGGATTTCAAACTAATAGCAAACATAGTCACATTGTGGAGAAGACCAAAAATAAACCACACGATCTTCAAAGCAAACTCCAAATGCTCTTATTTGTGGACCTCACATTTTTGAACACTCGGTTCTTAAAATCTGGTAACTCATCCTTGGTATTCAAGTAAACATGGTCATGTGAAACCACACACCTTCTAGGACCCACTAAAATGTGTGTTATTTCTAACATGGCCATTGCTCACATAAGCACAATAAATGTGCATGTGAAAACCAGACAATAGTTGCATAAACTTAAAGATGATAATGACAATTAACAGAAACAAAAGCTGAAGCCAAGGACTTATATTTATCATTCACCTATTATGTATAAAGCAACCCCCATGTGCCAAGTGATATTTTAGAGAGAAGCCACTGAACAGTCAGCAGAAGCAGTAGAAGCTCTGTCCCTAAAGAGCTCAGATAGAGGAAGCTGATAAGAACCATCCAGAGTTTGAAGACAAATTAAAAGAACAAACTAGTCCCAAAAATCCAAATGGATAAGAATGGTAATTATTAACTCTGCGTTTAATCCTTTGCACTATAAGTGATCCCAGAACATGGGTGAGGGCAAAAGGGTCAGAATTTTGAGGTATGATTTGGCTTCATAGTCAGTTAGAGACCAGAATGTAAAATGTACAATTCTGGTTAAATGGTAATCAGATTTCTACTTTTCTTTTCCTACCTAGCACACCTGGTACTATGCCACCATTGCCACATGACATCATAAATTGTAAACAAGCAGAGCGGAGAAGAGAAATGAGGCACTGTTTTGAAACTTGAGAGGGAATAAGTGATTATACATTCAACTAGGGTATCCTTAGGTATAGACTGAGTTATCTATTTCCTGAATCTCAAATCCATACCAGAACTCTCTCTCATGGTGATGGTATCTGGGGTGTTTGGGAGGTACATCAGTTTCCATGAATTCAGGAGATTAGGAAGCCCACTATGATGCTGATCATGGAAGAGTCTTCAGCAGTCTGGCCCACAATGCACTCACACAGAGAAGAGATCACAAGCAAACAAGGCAGCAGATATCCATAAACCAAGAAGTGGGACCAGTAGCGTGGTGCAATTCTTAAAGACTTCAGAACATTATGAAAATAAATGTCTATTGTTTAAGATGCTAAAACATAATTTACGTTTTGTTAAGGCAGAACCAGAACACCCACCCAGCCTTCACTGTCTTCTGATTAATGCACAGACTGGAGGAGTTGGATATCTTTGTTTTGTTTTGTTTGGAGTACCTTTGGAGATGAGACGGAGACCATCCTATGATGGATGTTCCAAGTTGTACTAACACTCCAATCAGTCTTAATGTCGCCTCCTTATAGGGGAGGGGACAGTCAAGATACTCTGTGTTGAATTACAAATACAAAACATAGAATAGAAACAAAGGGGGGAAGGAGAGAGAGAGAAAAGTAAACAAAATTTTAATATAAATTTAAAGAACAGGGGTTTATCACAAGTAAGAGAAGATAATGTACCTTTTTACAAAGAATGAAGGCCTAAGTCAAAGAATTTTTTAAAAAAAAATCAGAAATTAAAGATTTAACTGGATACCTCAAATATTTCTGAGGAAAATGTGAAAAAAAAATAAAATGCATGAATTAACTTGTTAGGAAGCAGAACAAAAGGATAGAGAATTGTGGGATCCATTCAGAAGCTGGCACTTTCCTTTAGGCGATCCAGAGCTAATAGAAGGAAAGGAAGAAATCAATGACATAAAAAAGAAAGAAAAGAACTGGAGAAAGATCACTGAAGGTCTATCGCTGTGAATAATGACAGGGGCACATACAATTTCACCATTCCGTGGATGTTTCAGAGATTAAAGAAAACTCTTAAAAGCTTCCAGAGGTTGATAAAAATCAAAAGTTACACACAAAGAATATGAAATTCAAAATGACATCAGAGTCCCAATAGTATCTCCAGGAACTGAGAGTGATGCAGTGGCAGAATCAAGTTCTATGAAGAAATTCTCCCAATATTCTATCTGCCTGCCATTCAACAGTAAGATAAAAGTGGGTATATATATTTATACATAAAAAGTTCATGGATATTTATTTGCTTTGAATCATCTCTTAGTAAGCCACTTGAAGAGTAATCCACCAATATGAATGTGTGATTTAGATATGACTAGGAAATCAGAAATGTTTTTATGAATAGTCAATTCATAATAAATATTGTACCTAATAACTTTTGACAACTGGTGGTGAAGCTAGTATGGAGTCTGAAGTCGCTATAAGTTAACCAATGGAGTTGGGAGGGAGAATTGGATAGAGCCAGGAAAAGGATACATCTAGGACAAATGAGGATGTACAGGAATCATCATTTAGCAAGAGGCTAGCCAGGAACACACAAGACAAAGTCTGCCAAGAACCCACATGTGGTTTACTGAGCATGTCAAGACTCAGTAAAGGTAAAACATGGGATACCCCGTGGAGATGTTCAAATCCTGACTACAAACTTGAGGAGGAATCTAAGAGGAACTCAAGACATCTGTGGTGCAAGGTGCTGCAAATACAGGGTCAATGAGGCACCATCTGACAAAAATATGAAGGTGTCACACAGGTTGTGGTGTCTGTTTCACGCCTGTCCTCCAAACCTGGAGCAGATGTCTCCTGTGGCCAGGGCTAACTGAACATCCTGCAAAGGGCACTGAAGCATGATGGGAATAGAATTCTACTTTATTTAAGTGAACACAGGCCAGATCTGTCACAAAGGAAAAGACTGGGGACTCACAGAATAGAGAATCTACTAACAGAGTGAGACACACTATTCTGAGGAAGTTAGTGAAGAGAACAGGAAAGAAAAATACAGCTGAAGAAAATGTCTCAATTCAGATTATAGTCAAGAGCAAGGAGCTCTCAAAAAAACACAGATTCAAGAAATGTGAGCCAATAGACAGGTGTTTGATTATAATTAGACATGTCCTTCACTTCTTGGTGGAAAGTAATTAAAACTACAGAAAAAAAGGAATACCTACAGAAGAAACAAAGTGTAATCACAATTTACAACGCTGCTGAGTTGCTAATGATGTTTACATCGTCATAATCATCACCACATTGAACAGTGATTCAACACAAAAGACGTACCAGGAGAAAAATGGAAGGGAAGTAGTGGAAAGCAAAGGCAACTTTAGAGCAACAAGAATTCAGAATAGGATACATTTACTTTAACCAATAACAGTTTAGAACAATATGTGTATTTACTTATTTACTAAGAGCAATTAAATATGCATATAGTAAAATAATAAGTGATTGGCAGTCAGTTACAGAGAAAGTCAGTGCAATTAATCTATATAATAATATAATAGTAAGAGATTCCTATCTTTCTTCCATTCCCTACCTATACAAACAACAGTATGATATAAAGTATAAACCTGAACATAAGCTGTGAACTGTAGATAATAATGGTTCATTGGGCTGAAAAGAAATGACTCAGCAGCACTGGCTGCTGTTCTAAAGGACTTGGTTTTGATTACCAGCACTCACTTGCATGTATCCCCAGCTTTAAGCATGTTTTCATACATATAGCTACCATATTTTTACACATAGTCGTGTATATTTTCCTTGGTGAGGTGACTCTTCATATCCTTTTCATATTTTAAATAAATCGTTTTCTTATTGCAGGATTTTAACAGACATTTGTAGTCTTAAACTTTTCATAAAATATTCATTTTACAAACACTTATGTCCAGTGTTTGGCTCTTTGTATTCTTTTAACAATGTATTTTATCAGAGAAGAATTTCTTTAATTTTAGTAAATTTTAAGAGATCACACTTTCTCTAGTGGAAATAGTGTAACTTAATCAGATTACCAAAGGTATCACAAGTTAAAAATAATCAAAGGGGTGTGACCATAGTGTCAGAAAAGACAGAAACACAGTGCATATGCAAATCAATGCATAGACTGTATATCAGATGAGGTTAGAACTTGGGAAATGGAGTCTCCATATCAGTGAGAAAGAATTTGGAAGAGAAAGCATGACAAACCAAATGAGAGATACAAACAGAGAGTTTTACTTTGTGTTCATGCCAGATCAAATATAGTCATGTAAAAGAAAAAAGGCAAAAATTCTAGAATATGACTGGGCAGTGGAGGTATATGGCTTTAATCCCAGCACTGAGGAGGCAGAGGCAGGTGGATCTCTGATATCAAGGCCACCCTGGTCTACAGAGCCAAATTCCAGAACAGCCAGGGCTACACAGAGAAACCCTGTTTCCAAAACAAAACAAAACCAAACAAACAAAGAAGGGGGAGAGACAGAAGGAAGGAAAGAAGGAAGAAAAGAAGGAAGGAAGGAAGGAAGGAAGGAAGGAAGGAAGGAAGGAAGGAAGGAAGGAAGGAAGGAAGGAAGGAAGGAAAGTCCTAGAATACAATAATTATTCGGGAATTGAGAAACTCTAAAGTTAAAACCATAGATTCAGCCACATAAAAAATCCAAAGGCATCTTCTCTGGAACACCAGAGATAATATAAATTACAATACTGCATCACAAGAGTGTCACTGATTCCTAGAAGCTCTTAAAAGTGCTTCAAAATGACAAAAGCAGAAGTCAAAATCATAAACATGTTTCTGAAAGGTTGGCTCATAAAAGAAAAAGTAAAGAAGAATAAACATGAAGAAGGAATTACACAAATTCAGACTAAAACAATAATAACTTACTACTTCACATCCACCAGATTATGTAAGAAATATACACACTCATCTTTAGTGCTGGAGATACAGCCTGGGGCGGAACACTGGCCAACCATGCTAGGGTTCAATGACGAGCATCAATGAAAGAGAGGGGAGTCAGGAGTCATTACGTCTATGACAATAGACACTGTGTATAAGAAAATGACTGGTTCTGAAGGAAATCAAACAATGTGTGTTGTACAGTTTAAAAATATGTAGAGCCTATGACTCACAATCCTGCTGTTTATAATTAATCTAAGGGAAATATCTGACACAAAAAGGCCCCTGACTCATTTGAAATAGCAAAAATATGGAAAATGCCGTGTGCAGGAACCTAACTAAATTATTCAAATACGATAATTTAATTGCAGAGGTAAGTGACATACACAGTTCTCGACGCAGAGGCTACTTAGAAAACTAATGGTATACAAAAATCGCTAGAAAAATTTTTCTTCCTATGTACACATAAAAAAAGCACAGGATTATATGAGGCAAAATATCAACAAACAGTGCTGGCAGTGACGTCATAGATGAGTTATTTTAAATTTTTATCTGTACTTTCCATTTGCTACAAATTTTATAATATTTCATTTGATCAAGCTTGAAAGTTAGAGAGTTTGCCCAATCAGCGGGTGAGACAAAAATCAGATGCTCAGGATAAACTTTGCCTGGATCACGTCTTTACAGGCCAGTCAGGATCATGGAAATGCTGTGAGGTTAGGAGCAGTCCTGGAGATCCCTTCCACGACCCAGAAGCGTCCAGCTGATGCTGCTCCTCTGAGAGTAATCACAGCGGAGCAAAGAAAGTGAGTGATTAAATGGTGATCCCACGGAGGCTATTTGACAATAAATATGTAGCTTGACTTTTCCTTCTTGTTGGAGATTCTGAAAACGCCTGACATGTCCTGTCAGAAATTCACCTATCTATCATGCACCACTAAATCTGCATGGTGTCCTACATGCGAACTCATCTTCTACAACACACAGAATCTGTTGACAACTCTCAGTCTCTCTCCCTCCCTCCCTCCCTCCCTCCCTCCCTCCCTCCCTCCCTCCCTCTCTCCCTCCCTCCTTCCCTCTCTCTCTCTCTCTTTCTCTTCCCATGGCCTCCATGATGGGATGACTCATTCCCTGGTGGATGGTAGGTAGCATTGCCCTGGGTCACTAAGTGAATGATTTGGAAAGCCTCTGTGGCTGAACATATTGGAGCTAAACAAAGCAGTGGGGAAGATGGGGTCAGAGAAAGAGCATCGCACACCAGATTGTCAAATGGTGCGTGGCCAGCACCAGCAACACCACACAGATGGAGAGGCTATGAATATATTGCAGGTACTGGAGCAATTAGAGCATCCATACAGGTTCCCTTGGATATTGGAATATGGTGTCAATATTCTCAATAATACAGACGGTGTTTTAATATACATAATAGACTCGCCTCTGAACCATCTGGAGCCAGGAGTCTTCTGCTTGGATTCCCTTATCAGTGACCACGTTTTTGTTGCATGAGTAACAATTAGAAGTCACAGTTCTCCTCTTGTCTGTCTGTCTCTCTCTATGTCTTTCTCTGTTCTCTCTCTCTCTCTCTCTCTCTCTCTCTATGATAACCTTGGTATTTCCATTTTCTCTCTCTGAATTTCTTTCTCTGGCCTTATCAGCCTTTTCTGTTTGGAAACGATGGGGTCTCTGATTCTGTGCCGTTCTTCCCTGCTCCCCATTCATCCTATACTAGCATGCTCACAGACAGAGTAAAGACGATGCAACCGTAATATTCCAGGAAGAGGTGAGATGCCGGCTGAATTACAACAACAAGCAGAGGAAGGAATCTCTGTCATGAGCTCTACTGTGGCATGACTAGAGAAGGAAACAGCCCTTTCCACAGCTGCGCTGAAGACAGGGCAAAACAATTGCTCAAAATACCACCCTATCTCAATGGCAGGGGGAAATCTTTGAGATATTGATTTGTGTTCTTCTCTATGCATTAAGGAGAAAGCCAGGCTCCTCGTGCATACAGGCTTCAGAGGACCTTCACATATTACTAGGCCTGACGGCACAATCGGCACACAGACATTTCTTTCCTGTAACTGAGTTTCTGGGTAAAAATCTACAAATAATTGAATAAGAGCAATAGGAAACAAACGTGATGTGGTTGAATTGTGCTCTTCCAAGGTGATACTTGCCCATCTGAATCCCTGGTACCCATGAATCGGACCTAATTTGGAAATAAAGCCATTGCACAATCAAGTTAGGGTAAAATAAAGCTGAATCAAACGGGCTTTAATTCAATGAGTTATGCCACATGTGAACACAAAAGCACAAAGACCTTGGGAAGGGCATCCTGTGACGATGGAGGCAAAGGTTTGTATGTATCAAGTTAAGGGATGCTTATAATCTCTAGCAACCAACAGGAGCTAAGAGAGAAGAAACCAATCCCAGAAAAAAATCAATTGTGCCTGTACCATGTTGATATATGTCAGTCTCTTTAACTATGAGAGAACAAATTTCTATTGTTGCAAACAACTTAGTTTGGGTAAATTTTTACGGAAGTTGTAGCAATCCACCTCCAGAAAGGCCTTGTGGGTAAATCAAGATTCTACTGAGAATATAACAAGGTCATGGGTAAGACAAGAAAGATCTCTGGTCAGTGTTGCTCAGTATCCTCTTAACTGAGTGGGAAGCAGCAATGTAGATGAGGTCTCAGTTGTTTGTTTTCTGCCCTATCGAAGAGAGAAGAGATTTCGTCTAAACCATGGCCATGTTCAATAACCCCTAGCTCTTATTTAAACACTTGGTGTCCTCATTGTCAGCAACTCAGACTTGGCAACAGGACCCAGGACCAACCACCCAAGATCTTGAACCTGTGGACTGAACCTTATCCTACTGCCCATGGAACCACCTTGGAAAAGCAGAGAGATCCTCATTCAGTTACAGCATGCATCTCTGCAGGGGAGAGAATGTCTCAGAGTGTGCCTGCCTATGACCAAATGCTGTGGATGTCAGAAGTCAAACTGAGTTAAAGAAGAAAGAACAAACACACCTCTCTTAGATCTTTATGACTAGCTACCCCTCACTTTGAGCTTCAGTGATGCACAGGAATAAAAATGAGTGGAAGAAATGTAACATATTTTCATTATGTTTCTATTCTTGATTTACACAGTCATACCCTGGTCTCTAGGGAAATCTCAAGTGGTTGGGCCCATGAGATAGGATTTGATTCTTTAAGTGAGCCCTTGGGAAAGAGACTACAGATCGACTCATCATGCCTATATCTCATAAGCTATCTAGATGGAAGTTTCAGAGAGCAATGGCTGCACAGGATAGGGGATCATTCCATCTTGGGCATGAATTTAACTATCCCACTAGTCAGTGTGATTTTACAGCCTTTGTAATACCCTGGTCTGCCTCTCACTCCAATACAATCACAGAACCGAAGAGGAAAGTCACCTCCAGAAGCCAGAACTTTTCGTTTCAAGTGTCAGTGAAACCACCCTTCATGGTGCGCCAGTATATCTGACCCTGTCCAGTAACGTTGGTTTCTTTTCTTTTCTCACAGTGACACACTACAAAGGAACATGTCAGAGGGAAGGCGCTCAACTTCCCATACAATATACCAAGCCCACTTTGTTAGCTGAGAGCCAAAGAAATTTAGTGCATGCCAGAGATCATTTAACCAGCTACAACTTTTCAAACATATATATATATATATATATATATATATATATATATTCAGTTATATCAAAATAATACTCATCTATAAAAACTTAATGGTTGTTCCCATCTCTGAGATTTTCTTTTAATTTAATAAAAATTCCAGTTCTTAGTCAAAGATGTTAAAAACCGAAGGAAGAGGTATGGTTATGATGCTGGGCACATAATCCTCTTAAACATCACATCCTGAATTTACTTTGTCATTGGAATATACTTGCAGAATGATTGTAAAAGAGATTTTTCTTGGACAATTTTTGTTCATTTTTCAGATACTCTCCATGGCTAAATATCAAGCTGTAAATATTTCACAGGCAGTAGTTAAAAGTCTAAAAGATTAGGCGAACCATAGTCTAGCCCTGGACCCTTAAGGTTAGCAGGATATGGCAAAAAGCATTCATTTGCATGTCTTCCTGAAGATTAGGAGAGCTCTGAGTTCTCCAAAGTTACTGCACAAATGCCAGCATCTTATAAGTTGGTAACACATTCACCAGCAGTGGCTTATAAAAGACAGGTGGATTTAGGGAGCTGTCACAGATCCTAATCTTTCATATTTCCTCCTCTGTGTCATGACATTGTGCCTGTAATGTAGAGAATTAGTCATTTGGAGGCCAGCAACACATACTAATAAGTTCAATAAATACAGCTTTGGAAAATAGGCTGTTCAATTATATAAAAGGGTTTTTCATTTCACCTAAAGTTACCTTCTTGAACCTTTGCAGGTGCAATGATATTCCATTGTACAACGAGCTCTCATTATTGACACAGATGCCTTATTTTTAGTAAAATTGCTCCCCGGAATACTTTATATCACCTCCACACAGAAAGCAATCTACATCTTAAAGAGTACAGCAAAGCTGTCAGTTTGAACATGCAATTGCATAACAAACTCTTGACAACTAATTTCAGGAAGCAGGGCTCCGAAATCACAGCTTTCTCCTGGTGTTTCTCAAGTCACTGTTGGCAAGTCAGCTCTCCTTGGGATAACCTCTTGATAGGTCATTAAGTATATTTAGAAACTTATCTAATATAATTGTACAATGATCATGAGAAAAAGTTGATGGCCAACAAAATTTTCGTGAAAGGAGAAGACTTCAGCTCTTAGAAGTACTTAGGAGGCTCTCTGTTCCTCCTTGTTGTAGAGACAGCCGCTTCTTTTCGTGCAGTGCCAGCCTCATTCCGGAGACACGATGGTGAAGGTCAGAGTAAAGGGGTTTGGCCGTATTGGACACCAGGTTGCCAGGGCTGCCTTCACTTCTGGCAAAGTGGAGATTGTTGCCATCAATAGCCCTTTCATTGATGTCAACTACATGGTCTGCATGTTCCAGTATGACTCCACCCACAGCAAGTTCAAAGGCACAGTTAAGGTTGAGAATGGGAAGCTTGTCATCAACGGGAAGGCCATCACCATCTTCCAGGAGCAAGATCCTGCTAACATCAAATGGGGTGATGCTGGCACTGAGTATGTTGTAGAGTCTACCAGTGTCTTCACCACCACAGAGAAGGCTGGGGCCCACTTGAAGGATGGGGCCAAAAGGGTCATCATCTCCTCACCTTCTGCCGATGCCCCCATGTTTGTGATGGGTGTGAACCATGACAAATATGACAATTCCCTCAAGATTGTCAGCAACGCTTCCTGCACCACAAACTGCTTAGCCCCCTTGGCCAAGGTCATCCATGACAACTTTGGCATCGTGGAAGGACTCATGACCACAGTCCATGCCATCACAGCCACCCAGAAGACTGTGGCTGGCCCCTCTGGGAAGTTGTGGCAAGATGGCCGTGGCGCTGCCCAGAACATCATCCCTGCATCCACTGGCACTGCCAAGGCTGTGGGCAAAGTCATCCCAGAGCTGTACCAGAAGCTCACGAGCATGGCCTTCCATGTTCCTACCCCCAATGTGTCCGCTGTGGATCTGACATGCCACCTGGAGAAAGCTGCCAAGTATGACAACATCAAGAAGGTGGTGAAGCAGGCATCCGAGGGCCCACTAAAGGACATCCTGGGAACATTGAGGACCAGGTCGTCTCCTGTGACTTTAACAGTGACTCCCACTCTTCCACCTTCGATGCTGGTGCTGGCATTGCTCTCAATGACAACTTTGTAAAGCTCATCTCCTGGTATGACAATGAATTCAGCTACAACAACAGAGTGGTGGACCTCATGGCCTACATGGCCTCCAAGGAGTAAGAAGCCTGCCCTGAACCACAGATCCCAGCAAGGACACAGCAAGAGAGGCCCTCAGCTTCTGAGAAGTCCCTTTTCTAACTCAGCCCTTGACAGTGAGAATCTCCCTCACAGTTTCCATCCCAGACCCCCAGATAGCAGGAGGGGCTTCGGAAGCCCTACTCTTTTGAATACCATTAATAAAGTTCACTGCACTGGTGAAGAAGAAGGAGGAGGAGGAGAAGGGGGGAGGAGGAGGAGGAGGAGGAGGAGGAAGAAGAAGAAGAAGAAGAAGAAGAAGAAGAAGAAGAAGAAGAAGAAGAAGAAGAAGAAGAAGAAGAAGAAGAAGAAGAAGAAGAAGAAGAAGAAGTTAGGAAAAGATAAGAGCACTACTTAATGTCGCTTTGACTTTGTATGTCTTACAAAATTTTAGATTACCTCAGCATTTTCAAGCTTTATGCAAATATATGAGAAACAAAAGCCCTGTGGACAATAACTTCCAATTTTTATGATTTTGGTGAAAAACAATGACACCTAGAAAATATTAGACCCTCCAAATTGCAGTTGAATAATTTATACAAAAATGCATTTCAAATAATGTATTTGGGACAAGACTCTACTGCTGAAGGACATTTTGTAAGACTGGGTTTTGAGAATATCATCCCACTCTTCCCTAAAATGAAAAACATGCTTATAGAGGAGACCCAGCCTCCGGGTGCTTTCTCTGTTCACCAAATGTGTGCAGAGTTCTGTCCCTGATACTTCCCACAGTGCCTCTTGACATTTCCAGACACTTTGGTTCTTAAACATTGTGAAAGAGGTCAGGTTCTCTGGCTTCTAATCTTCAGCATTGAGATTCCTTTCAAGAGTCCTAATTGAAATTGAAGTCAAGATCTCTGCAGTTGGGAATGATTTTCACTTAATTTCCACCCAGTGTATTATTAGGGCTCAGTCTAAGCTGATTGGGAGGGGAAAGGTTCTTTAGTTACAATAGGCCCAGCAAACAGACACTTATCTCTGAGTTTCTGAGACTGATGAGTCTGTCATACGTACCTCCTACCCTGAAAATCACTATGAATCTTGTCTAGTTTGTCTCAGGCAGATGGGAAAAGACAGGGTGCCCAGAGCTTGCACGGGCTTGCAAAGAATGAGATAAGGCCAAGAGTAATGGTTCATAGCTGTAATCCTGGTACTTGTGGAATCCAGGCAGGAAGATTGACATCCTGGGCTAAAAGAGTGAGATCAGGGCAGCCTCAACTACAGGGTGAGACCTTGTTTCAAAAAATGAAAAGCAAGAGGTAAAATGTTGTGTCCATCATCTGCATTCAGTTTCTACTACTTGAAAGTTACTAACATGATGACAGCTAATGGCTAAGAAGACTGTTAGTTGCACATGCAGGGCATGTATGTGCTCAAGAGAACTCACATTGTTTAGAAATATCGGGAAGCTTGAAAAGCTCTCTGACACATTTAGACTATAGCCAGTTTCATCCTGAATGGATTGGATTCTCAAAAAACCAAATTAGGTGCAGGCTGGGAGGATGACTCAATAAATAAACTGCTTGCTTCCTAAACATGAAGACCTGAGCTTGGGTTCACAGCACCCATTTAAAACGTGGAGCCTGACAGCATGCACCTGTAAATCTAGCCATGGGGCAGTCATATGGGAGAACCCTTGAAACTTGCTAGCTAACCAGTCCAGCAAACCATCAAACTCTAGGTTAAGTAAGAAACCTTACTTATTAAAAAGGCAATTGAGGAATTCATTCAACATTGACCTCTGAACCTTGTGTGCCTATACACACATGCACAAATGATCAAGTTTATAATAAAGTAAGCCATTCATCTTGGGGCTTCTCCTTTCTGCATATTCTGAACAAAATAGTAATATTTCTGGTAGCAGCTAATCTATCAAACATCATTTGGCAGGAGAAAGTGACAGAAATTTTTGTTCAACAGCCATGCTTCTGTTTTGCTGGACTCGGGGGGGCTTGCTCATATCTACTGAACACTGAGAGTTCTCCTTGACAAATTTAAAAAAATGAAAAGAAACTGGGACCATGTTTGAAAACTCTAAAAATATGAGTTAGACAGAAGTAAAATGTTCTAGGCACATCAGGCTTCTATGAATGCAATACCAGTAAACTGTCTCATGAGATTACCTAAGCATTTCATAGCAACCAGAGATGCTGTTCTGGAGAAAAGGGGGGAAGCTATTTGGACAGATGGCAAAATGCTTGTTAGTATAGAGAATACTCCTGGGTCATACAGCTAGAAATCCTTACTTACTTAGCTTTTAAGTTTTAATTTCTAAGAAACCTCATAATTTCTAAGAAACCTCTTGTAAACATGGTCCTAGACCTTTAAATGTAGCTGTTATCTCTACTCACAACGGCGTGAATTTCCAAAACATCCCAAGTCCGGCATTTGCATACATTCAGTAAGTCTAACATTCAAGTTCATTTCTGCACCTGATTTATTCTTACATTGTTTCACTTGTATATGTTGAGAATTGTCTCTCCCTGTTGCTATGACGTAACCATTAGAAATTTTGATATCTGGCATGCTGCTGTATGTCATTAAATTGCCTAGTCCTGAAAACATCTTATTTGTGTTCTACTCTTTACCCACCAATCTTCCCCTGTCCTTCCCTTTGAGGATCTGGATTCTCCTATGTTATCTTCTACTCAGGCAGTTATGGGAAGTAGGTTTGGGAGAGGTCTAGAAACCTAAGAGCATATACCATGCAATAAATAGTAACAGTGCATTTACTATGAGCATAGTGTTCTACCAAGCAATCTAGGGACTGTGTAGAAGGGACTTTCTTAGATGCTATGAGAACTATAGTTACATGGAAAGAAAGCAAAATTGTGCAAAACATATAAAGGAGCAAACAAATGTTTACCTGGTAGTCACAAAAGCAGTAGAAATAAATTGTCTCTATCATTTAAAACAACTCCTTCCCACAGTGTGATTAGCCAAGTCAGAAATGTATTTTGGGACTGGATGATTCATATAATGCTCTAAATGTTGTACTTTTGATGCATGAATATGTACAGTTTGTAATAGAATTACATTTTCTGTGGGGTGCAATTTTCCATGGCGTCCTATTGTCATCAGACAAAATAGTATTTGCTTTATTTCTTTACTGGCACTCAAAGTGATAAGGAGATATGATGTGAAATAAAAAGCTAACAGTATACCACAGTGCACAAAAGGGGTCGATTTCTTGTCAGCCTTTCTCTAACTTATTCGTTTAGGTTTTGAAGGGGCAACACACTGAAATATACGCTTGACTCCTCTGAAGTGATACATTCTAGCAACTTATTTCACACATAATTAAGAAAATCATTATTGTTGTTGAGCAGTGGTGTTTTTGGCACTTGTGTCTTTGTTTGTTTTGACTGACCCACACTACCAGAATAACAAAGACTACAATCTTTGCTGGTGAATCAGTATTTTCGCTTCAATTTCTAGACTGCACATCCTGTCGGAAGAATGGAATATATCGAATTCTAGTTTGTACCCCAGAATCCAATATAGTACCTGCCACACATAAATGCCCGCCAAACCCTTTTTAAAGTTAACAAAAATCAGGGTTGGTGTGGAATGCCAAATAATATGCTTATGTATGGCATCTAGAACTTTCTTCCCATAGCCTGTGACTATGTCAGATTCTATGACAAAAGGGTGGCTTAATGAGAAGATTATTTAGGACATCCCCGTATAATAATGAGAAAGGTCAATAAGGAGATAGAACATGAGATAAAGAATATCCAGAGGAAAGTAATGCTACAGAAGAAGACCATGGCCCAAGGAAACTGGGTTGCATCTAGAGCTACAAAAGACAAGAAAAATGGGTGCACTTTTAGAGCCTTCATTAGAAACAGTCCTGCCACCAATTTCATCCTAGACACAGAGACTCATTTTGGACTCTGACATCCAATCTTTTGGTTTATAACAAGCCCTTTCCTCATGAGATGCACCACATACATCTACTCACCCCAGACAGAAAGCTCAGGACAGACCAAAGTATGGATACCACCAACGTCCAGCTTGGTGAACCAATGAGTTTTACTGGGGGTTACTTACAGGAATATGGATGAGGGGCTACTTAGCAGAAGCAGAAATGACTCAAAGACAATGGCACCACCAAAATCCACCTCAGCACAGGTAACAACTGGGAAGTTGGTGCACATTGCACAGCCTACAGGCAGCTCAGCAGGTTAGAGAGCATCCTTTCAACATGACTTGGTTACTCTAAACTTCTTCCAGGCTGAGTGTCTTCTTCTCACCTCCCTGGGCATTTCAGCCATGTGGTGCATGACATACATGCAGGCAAAACATCCATACACATCAAATAAAATAATAGTAACATAAGAAAACAGAAGTTAGTCGAAGGAAACATGACCTAGTAAAACATGAATCATAAGTATCAGAAGCAAGAGATAAAATCCTTGGACTAAATGACTGATCTTGTTGTTAGGATCTGATATGCATATCATACAGAGATGTAAATATAAATAACGAGAAAACACAAATTTGACATGAGTCAAATACCACTTAGACAGTCTAACAGCTCTGAGAAGTGACAAGTCATGGGAAGTGACAAGTCATGGGAAGTGACAAGTCATGGGAAGGCTTCAAGAACTAAAGGAAAAAGGAAACTATGATGATTTAAATAAAAGAAGAGAGTGGAAGGAAAGAAGGGAGTTAATCACTAACAAATAAGCTTTTCCTACAGTTACAACAAATTACATATGTTATCCTTGAACCAGCAAGCCCACTGATTCCTTGACAAAACTACATTCTACCGCAATTCACCTCTGAAATATCTTCCCCAACACAATCCCATTCATTGTAGATACTGTGCCTTAGAAGACCCGAGCAAAATAATTTCTTTTCTCAATGTTCTGGAGGATAGAAGTCTGACATCAGAAAAGACTGGGCACACATCCATCACTCCTTATCCTCAGCACCGAACGCAACAGTGAATCTCCATATTTAGCACCATTCACTGAGGAGAGAGGCTTCCCTAAGAAATTAAAGCTGATGGTGGCATATATCTATGAATATAAATATAGTTATTTGGAAGGCAGTTTGATATTATGTCAGCTTAGTTAATTAAACAACAGTGTTTATATCGAGCTAAGAGTTCGATCATCTACGCTTCCGTGGGTTTTTGACCAGGTCTACAGAAGTAGGCATGGATTTCTTCCTATGGATCAGGCATCAAATCCAATCAGGGAGTGACTGGGTTATAACCATAATGGTGGTGTCACTATTTCAAAAGTGATGGCATCTTTCCTGGCAGTTATCTCTGTAGCTCCTAGGGCACACAGCTGGGTTGGACCACAGATGGCCCTTTCTCCCCCAGGATCCTGTATATTACCTTCCAGGGTTATGAAAGCTAATTGACAAAACAAAAGCTTCCAACTCCATCCCATATTTACTCCTCTGTATCATAGAACCAGTGTATGGTATTTTTGCAATGGGCTCTTACCATCCCATTCTGATGTGCAAAGAAAAAATAACAAGAGCTTGGATTGTTCTGACGGCCTCTCAGGACTCACTGCCCAAAACTCACAAGAAGAATCTCACAGCTAACACTGCGGTTCTGTGTAATAACTCAAGGCTTCTAGGAGCAGCTTCCCAGGGGAAGAGTTCTCAATCTTGTCGGGGAAACCCTAGAACTCTTACTGGAATCTGGTGCCCAGAAGCTCCTGGGCAGTAATACTCATACCCCCATGCACCCAGCCCGTTCTTTGATTTATTTCTTCTCGTTTTCTGCTCCTATGATATAAGCCCACTCTCACTCAGGCTCCTATTCTGATGTTTCTGTTATTTTAGACTCTGCAAGAGGAGTTGGAAGCCCCTCTTATTCTAAGCCTAATATATGTTACATGGTAATATATGTTACATGGCAGCTCAACAGAAATGGAAAATAACGGAACAACAGAAGGTGCTCATCTAGAAAGTGAAATAATCGTGTTTCCACATTGGACTGTAATTCCTATTATTTAAGAATCCTCACTTTCTAATAAGGAACTTCAAGAAGGAGGTTGGTGGGTGTTTAGATTCAGAGACCAAAACCATATTCCCCCAAATTTCATCACCAAAAACAGCTTGATCTGAGTCTTGTGTGATATGTGGGATTCTCTAAGTGAGGGGTAGTAGGTGGGTGGGAGGTAGCTGGAACAAGCAGCATGCGAAGGGAGCCGAGCACACAGTGTCAGCAAGATTCTGATACAACTGATGAATACAAGGAGAAGAACAAGGCAGCAATGCTGGATAGACATGGGTCTAGGCAAAGAGATCCTGTTTGGATGCTAATATGACTAGGTTTGATTCTGCAGGCGAGCGTAGGCAATTGAAGTAATTTCACCAAAAGCAGAACATAAAGAACAACCTAGTGAAGGAATGCCTTGGGGAAGCATTTTGAAGGCGTGTAGATAGTCAACTGGAGAAGGAAAAGAGCAGATAGGGGACAAATACCACACGCAACCCAAGTAAAGATAGTCATAAAAGAAAGGAAGAGAAGAACATTTGAGTGTCAGAATATAACCTACAAAACAGTGCTAGGAATTTTAAAGAAGTCACACCCATTTCCTATGCTTTTTTCAAAATAACTTTGTGCAAACAGAAGGAGCATGTTATTTCACAATAGGAGACTGGGACTAAGAGATTGCATGGTGCTTACCCTGGAGCATCAGTAGCCAAAAAACAGGAGAGCCCAGATTGGAACCATGTTTGTTGTGTTTCCCCTCTTATTCCCATTTCACAATAAACTGTCTTTCATGCCAGAGGGAGTGAAGAAATCAATACAGATATGAGAAACCAGGAGGTCAGAATAGTGGAAAAAGTAATTAGATGATGTGGGAGGAGGAAGATGAAGGACCCGCTTGACTTGAGGTGGGGACAATAAACTGAATTCAGGTTATCACAGTATAACCAAGTAAATGCTCAGTGGAGCCAGACATCCTCTGCAGAGCAGTGGGCTGCTCTCTGTGATAAGTACAGGTTTGAGTGTCATCAACACAGAGAACAACATTTACCAGGAAAAGCAGACAGGGTATGAAGCAATTAAGAGAGCAAGGGTAGAATGCACACATGCACCAGAAATTATATCGTTTTGTTTTTGTCTTTCTGTATTTGATGGAGTCATTGTTACTAGGGTGCTGAACCCAAAGATATGCTCTGTACCTCTGCGGAGAAGGTGAGAACCAGTTGGTCCTGGAGTCTGAAGGAATGTGCACTCACTCCCTAATGCTGTAAAACAAACAGCATAGAATTCATACCTGGAAAAATAATTGCATTCATCAGCCACATTCTCGAAGTTAAAAAAAAAATGACTAAACTCAGGTGTTAGCCAGAGCTTTGCTTAGGGTTGTCTAGCAAGTTCCTGGGTTAATGGATTTTCTTGAAGTCTATAGTCCCTGGCACTTTGCTGCTGGTTGTATGGGATTGTTTTCAGTTTCTATGTAACTTTGCTCCTTGATATGTGGCCCCTTTCAAGCTCACAACCATAAGTACAGAGTAAGTCTTGTATTCAACTGGTCTTAAACATTTAATCTCTCTTTCTTGCTAGGAAAGGTATATTTTGGTTAAACTCAGCGGATCAGGCTAGGCCCACCAGTGGCACCCCTATTTTAAGATCAACTAATTTTAGACCTTAGTTTTATTCCCAGAACCCTTTCATAGAAGCACTATGTTCACTTTCATAAATGGTGATAGTGTGTGTGTATGTGTTAAGTAAATGGAATTAAAGTATTATATGGAAATGGTCAAGACCTTTCCCCACCTTTTGTTTTCCAGTCTCTTCTAATGTCCTTTCTTGGATGGAGTATATGAATCAGTTTTCTAGATGAATACAAATAATGTGAACAAAATCTTTACCCCCAATTCACAAGGTAGATTCTACCAGAATGGGTCTGAAGTGAGACGGGATCACAGATCGCACCAGAGATCAAGAGCGCTGTTGTTGAGGTTGTAGAGGAGGCATGAGATAGGGAGGAAAGGATACAAGATGATTGGCAGAGTAAGAATCCCCAATGCAATTAGGGAACTCTGTTAATTTTGAAATGATATTTTGACTATTTGTAACGCACTAAGGATCCTAAATAAGTCTATGTATCATGTAAAATGGGAGACAGTTCAGAATGTTTTACTGGGATTCTCCACATTTCTCAATAGTAGGAGAATAACATGCCTCTGTCCCTAAGTAAGAGATTAGAATAAAAAAACATCTAAGCGAGCTGGGAAAATTTAAAGGACTCTGTCATAGCTTGTGACAGAGATTAAAAAGACCACTAGAAACTAGCCGAAATCGCCATTTCCAGCTTCACTGGGGCTAATGGAGCAGACTTGGGGGCGTGTGGTGACAGATTGCCTTGAATTTTATTATTCTGTACAACGATTTGATGTGATAGTTCAGAGGAAAAAAAAAGTGTGGTTTTCAGAAGTTAATTTGCTTCTAAAATCCAATCACAGCAGAGGTGTGGAAGGAGACTGCGAGATGGTGTTTAATAGCCAGGTAGGATCACCGCCTTCCAATATTTCTACCCATCCAACCCCTTAATGATATGCTTAAACAACCTACAATAAATCACAAAACTAAGGAAAACCTTTTCAGAGCCTACTTTTAACTTTCAGCATTAAACTTAAAAAGTGCATATCATGACCATGTCCCATTTACCTAGAGATTAATGAATTCCAGTTCTTGAGAACTTTTAAGACCAGGCAAAGAGAAACAGGACAGAACTGTTCAGAAGAAAGAACATTAGAGAAAATTTTTATCAAATGAGCAAATATTCTCCCATAGTTTCAACAACACTTTGCAGTAGGTGACACACATTTTGTGATTTTATTTGTTATGTTTTCTATACTCAAAATTTATTTGGTCAGCTGATTCTGAAATAAACACCAATTATGCAAAATTTGTGATCTTTTAATTATTCAAAAGTAAGATATATTTATGACCTCTCGTGTATAAGCATATGCCTTATAATTTTTTAAGCTTTTACTATAATTTTTATCTACTACAATTATAAATTATAGAACTGACTCAGGGATGGAAAGAAAAAATAAATACAAAGAAGCGTGATTCACAACAGGAATGTAATCCCAAATCTTTATTTGTACCCCAAATAAAATATATCCTGGGAAGATTTTACCTCCTACCTTCAGTGGTTACAGCAGATATCTGTGGGAATTTCTCTTTACACTTAACGTGGATTTGCATTTCACAACGCACTCATTATCATGAGCAGGAAAGCCAGACTCACACATTTTGTCTCAGTAAACCAGTACTGAAAATCCAAATCATAACAAAGATCGTACAGGAACTGTGACTAATAGCTAGAGGGTGAAGATAAGAAATTTTGGACTCCCTACAACAGATATAAATCAAACCAGTTATTTTTCAATCTCCTTTTTAGCAAGGAAAAAAATGAACATTTATGGAAGAAATTGTAAAATTAATTTTCCTTCTATTTTGGATAGCCAATAAATATATAATGAAAAGTAATCAAGTATTATATTCAATGTGTTACTTTTATATTAATAACGCTAATAAAATATTTTAATGTTTGAATATATTAAGTAGTTTTGTAATATAAAATATCCAAAAACACCTGTTCATAAGGAGGTGCTCAAGTCTGGCAAGGACCTTGGTTTTAGAATACCATTCCGTAGCACAGTTCTTCTATCTTAGAGATTGGCCAGCTTCCTTCTCATTGCTTTGATGTCGCACAAAAGCCTTCCACAGACACAGTTACCACGCACCTGGACTTTTCAGCATCCAGAACAGTGGACCAGGTAAACTCCTGCCTATAATTTTCTCACCCTGATGTTTAGAATTTATCATGGGCTATTCTGATAAAGCAACAACAACATAGTATCCTGAGTCAAGAAAAGCCAATAATTTTAATCATGTGTAATAAATTTTGTTTTCTATTTCATACATTGCAATAAAAATAAGCTTACACTATTATGGGATCTCTGAGGAAGTGGGTATATGTGTATTGATTCCACCGTGTTTATCAATACATACTATTTTCCTCATTCGAATGTGTTTTTTTTCTTTTTGTGATATAGTAGATATTTGTAATAAAGGTTGTAAAAGCATAACTAAATAAAAGACTGATATGACCAAGCTGTTGAGAGTCACTGCCCTCTAACTTTTCTTAGACACCTATTATACCACTGTCCTTTTTCACTAATTGCTGAAGAAAATAACAAACTTTAAAATATGAAATGCAGGCTATACCTACAAAAAATAGTGACGAAGCTTTCAAAGCAGTTGAAAACGAGGTAGAGGTACTGTCAAAAAAAAATGAAGGAAACACAGACAAGGGGCCACTAAGAGCTATATCTATTTTAAATTTAAGCATTAAAAATAAACACTAAGTAAAAACTAAGGAAGCCACGGGCTTGGTGTATTTAATAGAAACATGCATATTGCCAATTCTGTACATCAAGAAAAGCTCCTGTTAGCATCCTCTGTCCATTTCCTGAGAAGAGTCAATCAGCCACTCTTGAATCAGCATCACAATTACCTGCTCTGTCTGCTGCTAATCATCTGTCTAAATTCAGCCCCAAATCCCTATCAGGAAGTCTTTCTGCACATCAGGAGTCAGTTTCTTCTGTCTACCGTGAACACAGAAAGAGCTACAAGGTGAAAAGTGACTTTGGGCAAGGGTTTTTAATGTGTGTGCTCAGAACTTACACCAAGCTGTTCTCACTGCCTTGAAATTACAGGTAAAAATGTAATACTCAACACTTTGGCCATTATAGCAAAACAGGCAATCCTATGGTATGCTTTCTCTATTTAGAATAGGTATACCCAACTTCTGCACATTTTGCTTTCAGTGTTCTATTTTACATGGAAAAGTAATGCAGTTGTTTCTTCAGATGCAAGCTGTATTATTTCTAGGCACTAAGTCCCCCTCCCCCAGTCACACACACCGATATCAAAACCCAAGTTGCTCAAGTTCCTTCAACCAAAAGACTGACGCTTTTGCATGCAACCTTCACACATCTTCCTGTATTTGTTAAATGGGCCATATATCACTTAAAATACCTGGCTCAATATAAATGCTGTGTAAATAATTGTTATACTATATTTTCAGGAAAACAATATCTTCACATGTTAAATACCGGTTCAGTATTTTTAATATGTTCATTCTAAAGACATGGAGGGTTAATTGTATTCGATAAGAATATACATACATACTTACATTTTCAAAGAATATATATTGTAAATCAAAGTAGTTACAGATACTAAACCAAGCTTTAAAGAGCTATAAGACAGAGTAATAAAGAGTCCAGCTGTCACTGAATTAACATCAAAAAGTGGCATGAGATATTTAAGAAATAATTAACTCCACTGACTCCTACAAAATTCAGGAATCTAATTTCAGACCAAAGTCCCTTGTCATCTTTCAGACTCTAACCTAGGCAATTATAAAGACTTCAAGCAGAAGACTTCCTAGGGGAAGATGCCTCCTAATACCAGATTGGATCCTGGCAGTCCCTGTCAGTTACTTACAGGGAGCTGCAAGCAAGAATAGCGGCTTTGTGCATATCTGTGTTCCTGTTTGGGCAACCTCTCTTCAGAAGCTGTCTGCTGAAAGACCATTGGTCATAGCCTTTTTCAGACATCTCTTTGGCGATCAGCTTAACTGGAGTCTTTGGAGACTTCTATCTCCAGACTCTGAACCTGACCTTTCCCTCCCTATTTCCTCAACCCCTTAGCTCTTGACACCATCCCATATCATCAGTTTTTATGTGGGGCTCCATCTACATAAGAAACATATTGTTCACCCCCATATTCTATGATATACCTGATTCTCCTCTGGTCTGAAATCAAGGGACCACTCCTATCTTTGGTCTCTTACTTGTGTTATTAGTCACAAGTGGTGGAAGTTTTAAGTGTCCCTTCTAGTGTAGCTGGTTGCCTTGATATCTCAGGATCAGGCACACCGGGTCTCCAATTAAGCTCTGGAAATCATGTGCTTTGTTGGCTTCAACTCTTACCAAGTAGAGAAAAACTGGTGCTATTCATACTGATGCAGTTATTCAGGAATTGGAGAAGGGAACATGTCCTTATTAGCGGGAAAAAGCACAATGCTCAAAGGAAACAACTGAGAGCAAGCACGGGAACTAAAGGAGACAGTCTTACAGGATGGCTTAGTTAACAGAAGAACGCTAGTCGGTGACCAATGGAGCAGCGGAGAAATTCATACAAAACCTTCCAGTCCTTTCTCTGGTCTTTATGAGGAGTTTGCACAAAGAACAAATGGATTGCTATTTGAAAGACTAGCAAAACCCTCTTCTTAACAAGTTGACCCTTCCTCTTCCAAAGGGACAAAGAGAATAAAATAGAGTAGCTGGAAAACTATAAGCCTAGACCACAATACCTCTCCTTCACTGAATGCCTCGTAAGCCCTAAATTACCACCTTTTGCCCAGAACTTCGGGCAGCATCCAGAACCGCAGACCAGCAGATCTCCAGTCTGAGCACGGCTCACTCCTCGCCCAGACTATCAGGATGTTAACTTTAGGTGGGATGAGATTTACGTCATTGATGAGTAGTTTATGTTGTCGTAATTCAAGACAGTCATCATCGTCTAATACTGGGAGACCATAACAGATCTCTCCCACTGATTGATGCAGCACAATGTTTACAAAAATTGGGTCGTGTCTATCCAAACCAGCAGGATCCCCAGCACTAAAAAAATCCTCGAAAACTGTTCATGGGAGAAATAAGCCTAAAGAAACAGAACAGTTCAATATAATGCAGCATCTTGGGCAGAATGTCAAGATATATCGAGATCATTAGGGGAAACTGAGGAAATTTTGTTAAATTATTTACTTTCATTCAGTTAATATTGACTCGTTAGTTGTGGCCAGTATATTATGAGAGTGTGGTATATGGAAATACTAAAGGGCTTGGTAGGCCTATAAATCTTAAAACTGTCTTGAAAGTAAGTTATTAAAGAACACCACAGAATGTGCAAAGATTACAGGTCTTGCCTTATTCCAGAGAGTATGTTCCCTGCATAGATTTCTCCAAACCTCTCAATTATTCCACCCTGCCATTCCTTTCTAAGAGGCATACAGATTTCCCCTTTCTCTTGAGCAGATGGATGAGGTTGTTTAAGGTCGGGTTATCTACAAATGCTAGAACTGGCTTCATTTGGCGTAGAAAAGAGAACACTTAAAATCATTTTTAGTTAATTATTTATTCCTGAGCTTTCTTCCTCTTGTATATTGATCCATGAGAGCACAATCAAACAACTCAGCTGCCTTCTAAAGGTTTCATTAAGCATCCATTCTCTGTCTTCAAAACGCACCTTCTCAGCTGACCCATTTTCTCCCATCTAAACACCTGTAGAAAGAAGATAGCATCCTTTCCTTCAGCACCACAGATAAATCACAGGCTGATCTAGAAAAAACAGACACCCACCTAGTTAATAGGTTTTGTTTGTTTTATCTGGAACAAGATCTATACTTTGCCTCTCTCTCTTCAGCAGAAACCATACGCAAGTGCTGCAACGATTAAATGAAATGCCACATTTGATATGCTTAGTACAAGGCCTCCCACATAGTACAGTCTCAATAAATGCTAGTGTAAGGAATAAGAAATCTTGCCATCCACTGCAAAGTTCACTGCAGAAGTACTTCGGGAAGGAAAAAGCAAACAAGGAAAAATATACAAAGTAATTAATATGAATTTTCCATGACACAGAAAACTCCAGAAGCAGAAGCAAAAGGTATCAGGAAGTTAACTATACGTTATGTTATTTAAAAGGAACAGGCTGTTGTAAGGAAGTAAGATGCATCAAAGGGCCTCACATACCAGTAATATAATAAGCTTGGGAAAACTTGGCAAGACCTTTCTATCCAGATTCTCTTGGCATTCTTAAGTCTTTGAGGGTAAAGATGTTCCTTTCCTCTCTGTCTAGAGGGGACACATCTGGAATGAAGAGGTTAAACTGTACCTCAGAGAAAAGAAAAGTGGGAAAAAGGAAAAGGACCATTCCTTCCTCCCAAGAGCCAAGGTGTCACGGTTTGAGACTCACAGACAACTATTATCTTCAGGGTTATTGCCAGCTATAAGTACCTCTGCAAAAGACAAAGCTAACAAGCCACTTACAGTAACATACATAAAACATAAATTTCTAGCAAGGTTGAGGAACTCCTAATACTGGGAGTTGGGACAGTGAGAACTCTGTAGCAAAATCATACACCAAAGAAGCAACGGAAGTGATACAGCAAGGCGAAGGGGAAACATGATGGGCTCGCGTGGCAGTTTGCTGAGATCTGTCAGCGTGCAAGAACCTCCAAAAGCTGTGCTATGGAATTTAAGGCAACCTTTTTGAACCTCACTCCAACATTAGCAGGGACAAAAGGAAGATAAACAAAAAGTCATTATTATGCACACTAGCTCTCTAGGAGGTAAAAAATAAAATTGCAGGGTTTTGTGCAGTAAATATTTGGATACATTTGCCAACAATTGGTAGCCAATAGTCATCTTATTGAGCTTAGTGTTTACAACAAACTGATGAGAGAGAGTTTGTGTTACTCTCATTTTCGAAAGAAAGAAATAAAGCAAGAGATTCAACAGCATTGCCCCAAGACACAGAGCCAGGAAAATGGAAAGGAAGTCATTGGGTCTTACTCCTGATAGATACTGGAATGCTTGTTCATTGCCAAGACACTAGGGGTACAATCATCATGTAACCAGACTCCTTTACTGAAGGAGCTGAGAGTGCAAGGAAGAACAGGTGGAGCAAGATAATCTTGGAGGATGGGTTCACCCAGGCAGACTTCCACCTGCGTTCAAATAGCTGACATTCTTGGTTCACTATACTGAGTAATGTATGCTTCACAAATAGCTCAGAGGTGTGAGGGCCTTACAACAGGGAGTACGTATATTTCATTCTTTAGTAGGGTCATGTGAGAGATATTGCTTTGACACATCTACTCATAGAGAGTGTATATGGTTTGGGATATTCTCACTTCTGTTTTCTCATCTATTCAAGACGAGATAACATTATTTTTTATAGGAAGATAACATTAGGAGTCACATAACATAAATATATGTTTGAGTCCTTCCTCCTGGCAATTATCCCCAGGCATGGCAACAGTATACAACCAGCTAACACTTTTTATCAAGCACAGGTCATAAAACTGTGAATATATTGAAATTTTAGACAACTCTGCAAATAAACTCATAAATTAGGTTTTCAAAAATATTTGTCCATGGTAGGTGTTTTCTTCTTAGTAGAGTGGACCCTTGCAGGTCCCTCCAATGAAATGGGTCAACAAACATGGGGCAGAATATGGACAGTATACTGAGTATACAGGTATACATACACTATGCAGTTTTACAACAACAGCAAAAGCCAAAGGACTTAGTGGTGAGGCCAGTTCTTCAGCATCTAACTCTGATACAAAGAAATTAGGAGGCATGTCAGTAGGAAGAGTACAGTTGCAATGTAGCATTAGCCAAACGAAATCTACAGATAACAACAATAATAATGAAAAAATATAAAAATATTTATTCCTTTAAAAGAGGCTCTTATTAAATGCCCAGGATCCCAAAACTAATCATAATTCACATAATTAAAGACTGCACAGCAGATTTTTAGGTGGAATTTTGTTCTATTAAAATTTCATTCTAGTGTACCTTATTAAAGCAGAATATTAATGGTACTTTTATAACAATTGTCAAAAAGTTATGTACAGTATTCCAAAAACATAAAATTTCAGAATGGGCATAAAAACCTTCATTTTTAAAATATATTGTTTGAAAGCATTCAAATTCTTAAGAAAGTAATGTGTAATGATTCATTTATCATGGATATTTATTACTCTAAAATCATACTGATGCTCAGTTGAACCAAAGTGCAACATAAAAAAAATCAATATAGAAGAATAATTAGTATGGTCTCCATTCAGAACAATTCTAAAGGGATTCCATGTGCTAGTGTTTACTTTAATGTTAATTTATGTAAATCAATAGTTTCCACAACTATCTGCTCTGAAAGAATGCATACATTCAAGTCAAAGTTCTTTGGGGGATACTAAAGTGGTGTTTTTGGCTTCCAAAATGATTATGTGTAACCTTGACCATGAAAATGTGTCTTGTTTTAACTTCCCACGGACACAATTAGTAGGAATCCTGAACCATTGTTTCCTGTGGAAAATACTAGCCTAGCATTGGAAATGTTTTCCAGAGAAATCTTGCTGACTTTATACACCAGTGTGACAATACCGTTAGGAAAATATTTCTTGCCTTTTAATTTTTTTTAAATTAAACTCTCTCTACAGAGTTCAATTAATTCTTAACATCTTAAATTTTGAATAAAATGTATTCAAAAGTATATTTCAATATTGAGGGACTAAGAAAAGTGTGTGGCATTAATGTCTCTTCCACCTTTATTTTGCTTTATTTTTCTTTTCTTTTTATATTATGGTTAACAAATTAATCCATTAAGTACATTCAGGACATCCACTTTAGTCACTGAGAATCTTTTCTTTAGGAGAAAAAAAAAATTGTCTAGAACCCAGAAGGAAACCACACAAATTTATCATTACAACCAAAGTTTATTCAATAAAACATCCCTGAGTAAACTCCTTTTTTTTTTATCTAAAACCACACACGACTAGAATTCATTTGGAATCTGTAAAAAAAAAAAAGGGGGGGGGAGAAATATTTTAGCTATCACAAGTTTATTTTATTCAATCTAGAATATCCATCATATATCACTAGAATTATGCTCATGATATTAATGTTTCCTTCATTTTCAAACACAGCTTTAACCATTGTAACTCGAGAGAATCTGAATGTTGACTAGTGACTACTTTCCTTTTCTTCGGGGTGATAAAGAAAAAGACAGGAAATATTGAAAAGGAATCACAAAAAAAAAAAAAACAGAACACATTTGAATTCACCTTAAAAAAACAACCTAAGTGTTGCTGATATTCTTGATTCTTGGGAGCCTGACTCTTCTGTTGAATTGTATACAGATATTATCAAAGCATGTCACTCATGATTGAAGAGTATATACAATAACTCTTCAGTATTGCTGAGTATGCTTCTATCTTATTTGAACTTCATAAAGGCACTATTCCAAACTCTAGACAAAATAACTCTTAAATACAACCTGAATTCAATAGAGAGAACTGAGAAACAGATTCTGGATGGGATTTGAAATTTAAAAGAATAAATTTGCAAGAAATGAGCTACCTGCTTTTATGTTATTAGTAAGGAAATGACAACAGAAATACCAGTAGTTTTCTAGCCTAAAGGCTTTTCCTGGAGAGACAGGAGCACACTTGTAGACACCTCACTAAAAATGCACCCCGCATTTCCTGCCCATCTTGCAGTCAGTTCTACTCGACAGCCCCCAACCCAACAATAGTTTACATATTTTTACTGTTGGGGAGTTGCCTGATGAATCATGCAACTTTCTGTCCTTCTTGACTGTTGTAAGTTTCTTTAAATTTCTGAGCCTTACAAACCTTCCTTTTATAATTTCAAGAAAATAAGAATAAGTACAAAAGCCAGGTGGTGGTGGCACACACCTTTAATCTTAGCACTTGGGAGGCAGAGGCAAGAGGATCTCTGTGTGTTTGAGGCCAGCCTAGTCTACAGAGTGAGTTCCAGGATATGCTCCAAAGCTACACGAGAAACTCTGTCTGGAAAAACCAGAAACCAATTTTTAAAAAGTACAAAATAATTCCTCTTTTTCTCTAGGCCTAATTTAGTTCTTAGTCTCCATCTATAATATTTCCTAAGCATTAGAGGGCTGATGTAAACATTTGGTAATTTTCTAATTATAGATGAGTAATTAGCTCACTTTGTGTCTTATTCTCAGGAGCTTGACAGGTTTTGACTCTGCAATAACCACCCAACTGGGGAGTGGGGTGGGATTGCTACTACCTAAATTGACAACAGCAGTAATCCATGAGTATAAACACAAACAAATATTTAGAAGGCAAGTTGACAGGCACATCTGCTACGTAGCTGTTTGCTAAGAGACTAAACCCTTCTGTTTTAGAGGGAGGCTCATTAGACATGGGATGTTAATGGAAGGTGAAACAACAGGGCATTCTAAGGAGAAATCTCCTTAAGATGTTAGATATTTAAGTGAAAATAAAACAGTGGGATGTTCTAAGAGTTGTTAAGCATTCTATTCTGAGGGGAAGATTGTTAAGCTCACTCAGGAAGTCCCTGAAATTGACAAGATTCAGTAGATCCCCTTTTCCCCTACCATATATTAGCAGGAAGGACTGCTGAAAGACACTGCTAGACAAGATGACCTATTTGGAAGAAGCTCATACCTGCCAGACCTCCTGGAAGAAACAAATTGTCTAAGCCACTTAGAAAAAGCAGACATGAGCCAAGCCGGCTTTGAAAATCAGTGTACAATTTGGTTACCTGGAAGAGGTTTTCCCTAACTGAACTGCCTTGAAGGACACTTTCCCACCTGTTGAGCTGCCTCCTTATGTTCCAATGTGCTCCAGACCTTGAGCTCTCATAATCTGTAACCCATTCTGGGGTGGGCTTTGGTGATTATAGCCATCTTCAAGCCAATTTGACTCTTGTAAGTAATCTCAGTAAAACACATTGGTTCCAGTTTAGTGAACATAAATAAGAATTGTAGGTTAATTTAAGTGGTAAGAGTTAGTTAGTAATAAGCCTGGACCATAGATCAAATGGTTTATAATTAATATAAGCCTCTATGTGTTTATTTGGGACTGAATGGCTATGGAACCAAGCAGGACAGAAACATCTGTCTAGAAAGAGTGGCTAGGTTGCTGGTGTAACTGTAGGGTTGTTGTGTGTCTCCAGCTTTCATTGGTTTCAGTGAGACTGGGTTGCTTCCAAACTGACCCTTTTACCTACTTTGTCCTTCTTCCTCTCCCCGCTCTTGATTAAATTGAATAACACAAAAAGGAATAGTACAATATGGTTCTCTGAAGTTTACTCAAAAGTATAATTTGCTTAATATTTACCAATTACAGTAATGGACTAAAAATGCAAAGTACAAAAAGCAGAAAGCATGCACTTTTAATTCAACCTACATTACAATTAAAATATAAAAAAAAAAAACTTTCATTGAGTAATACATGGAAGGGAATTTTCTGATGTCAATTAAAAGTAAACTAGTAAAATTTACAATGTTTTACAGTGAAATAATGGCTTAGAAGCTACATTCACATGACTCTTGATTGCATTATCACCTGATGAGCCTGATTTATATGCTGATCTGAAGCACTCAGATCTACTATTCTAATTCATAAATATCACATCTAATTACAGAACTTAGTAAAACCACTAAAGCCTGAATACCAGTTCCAAAGTACCTGCTGAATTACCCTACTTCTTAACTGACTTGTAAACACAGTCCTTTCAGTACCAATAAGGTGGTTATCAACCACCACCCTTCACCTGTCCTAGTCCCTAAAAATGCCCACTTTTGCTGATGTGCCTTCCAGTTGCTTGTACTCATGCTTATCTCAGCCAGTGATAACCTGTGTTGCTAAAGGCTAATAAGAGCAGGTCTGTCAGGGACTGGTTTTCACTATTTGCCCCAAGGAGAGATATGTAGTTATATAGCATTAAGCATCTTGTCTTCCACAGCACTAAGACTAATCCAATTGTAGTTAGTGCCATGCCCCATAACCATGTGACCCAATCATACTGCCTCCAGTTGTTTATCCAAAAGATTCCAGATCAATATATCACAGAGATAGTTGCAAGTCAGTGTTTACTGTAGCATTATTATTCACAACATATAAATAATAAGCATAACCTAGGTGTCCAACAACAGAGCTATGGGCATGGGACTAAAAGCATGTGCCAGCACCACCTGGCAATCACAAATATTTTGAAACTAATTCCAAATGGATTCTAAACAATCCATTTCTCAAAAATTAAGTAAAAGGAAAATTATAAAATACTTTTTAATTAGTAGATATTAATAATTGAAGAATTTGGTTAAAGTAGTATTTCAATTAAAATTTATAATGGGTAGTTCTTTTGTCATTGAAGAGGATAAGAATGAAATTAATGACCCAAGGTTCCATCTTAAACTAGAAAAGGTAAAACTAAAATTTTATTACTGGGAAATAAACAAGATTAATCTACATTGAACTAGACTGATCAAAATAAAAAGTCAGAAGACATGTTCTAGCCAATATCCTTCCTGAGTAGATGCAGAATACTTGGGGAAATAGTAGTTAATTAAATTTAATAACACAAAAAGGAATAGTACAATATGGTTCTCTGAAGTTTACTCAAAAGTATAATTTGCTTAATATTTACCAATTACAGTAATGGACTAAAAATGCAAAGTACAAAATGCAGAAAGCATGCACTTTTAATTCAACCTACATTACAATTAAAATATAAAAAAACTTTCATTGAGTAATACATGGAAGGGAATTTTCTGATGTCAATTAAAAGTAAACTAGTAAAATTTACAAGTTTTACAGTGAAATAATGCCTTAGAAGCTACATTCACATGACTCTGGTAAGAAGCAACAACTTGAATTTTGCAGGAAAACGGATAGAGCTAGAAAACATTATTTTGAGTGACGTAAGCCAGACACAGAAAGACAATTATCATGTGTACTCACTCATAGGTGGTTTTTAACCATAAAGCAAAGAAAACAAGCCTAAAAACCACAATCCCAGAGAAATTAGACAATAATGAGGACACTAAGAGAGACTTACATAGATCTAATCTACATGGGAAGTAGAAAAAGACAAGATCTCCTGAGTAAATTGAGAGCATGGGTACCTTGGGGGAGGAATGAAGGGGAGAGGAGAGGCAGGGAGAGGAGGATAGAAAAATGTAGAGCTCAATAAAAATCAATAGAAAAATAAATAAAATAAAATAAAATAAAATAAAATAGAAGAAAAGCCCATGAGCTTCTTCCACAACACATCTCAGTACTATGGTGTTTTTCTACACTCCAAACATACTTATGAGACATTTTCCAGCCAGAATATTAGCCGCCTTGTGTGGTATTATCTCGGGAATCATGGAAAGGAGAGAGAATCTACCCAGCTCACAGGCAGCAAATTCAAATATGACTGGCAGAGGCCTATGGTACTCAAAACTGGGAAGTTACTAAAGAAAAGACAACTCTGGTAGACATCAGACCCTTGTCCAATACAGGCTCGACCCTAACGTAAACCATAGAAAATAAAAGATCACACGAGTTCAAGTGGAACTCCTATTCCATGATATAACTGAAATTCTCTCAGGTTTCAAGGACTCAAAAAGAATCTACTCCAAAATTGCTTTTCAACTTTTCCTTGAGAAATGATGTTCTGTTTTCTCCTTATCTCTTTTCTTTTACTCTGATGCAGCCCTCTTTGCTCTTTTCCTATATGACTCCTTTTCCATTCCTTTTCCTCTTTCTCCTTTCATTTATTGTACTTTGTAAAGTCTCTATTTTCCCTCTTTTTTCTAACTTCCTTTCTCACTATTTCCACATTTACCATAAATTGATCATTTTTTTAACTTTCGTGGCATATTCTGTATTAGTTTTTATCATGTTCTATTTAATGATATGTGGTGATGACTAGTGAATTTTAATCAATTTTAAGTTTTTTCCCAGTATTTTGTATAGTTTGATGTTGTTACAATTTGTGGTAGCTTGTTTTTACTTCCCTAAGTTGAACTGGAGTCGCAAAAGTTTGCTACAAAATAATAAGACCAACAAATAAGTCAAGATAGCTTTCAAGCAAACAGATCTATAGCTGGCAACTCAGAAATACAAGAAACATGAGCGGTGACGAACAGGACTTCTCCAAAGATCATGACTCTCTAGCTACTGATTCAAAAATACTGAAATAGGTAAATCATTGGATGAAGATTTCCAAAGTTTGCTGATGAAAATGACTAATTACCTCAGGATGATTCACATAAATGGGAGAAGTCAGTCCAGGACATAAAGAGGAAAACTTAAATCTCAGAGTTGGATAGATGACTCCGGGGTTGAGAGCACTTGATGATCTTGCAGAGGACTGGGGCTCAGTTACCAGCACCCACACGATGAGCATCCAGTATCTTTTTCTGACCTCCCTGGGTATGTGGTACACATACTTAACTCAAGTGCACATACATATGCACAAATTAAAATAATAATAATGAACCACCAATCTCAAACATGAAAGCACAGGGAAGGATAAGTTTTATTAGAACAACTAATGAACAAAAGAGAGTAGAAAAGAACTGATCCACACTAATATTAGTGAAAAAGAAAGAACAGAACAAACAATATTCTAACAGCCAGAAAAACAACCAACAAAATTACAGGAATTAGTAAACAACTCTTAATAATAACTTTAAATGTAAATAGATTCAACTCAACAATAAAGAGATGTAGACTAACTGACTATATTACAAAACAGGGTCAAGCTATCAGTTTTGTTCAAAGATACATAGACCCACAGAGCAAGAACAAAGGATGAAAATCTATCAAGCAAATAGAATCTGAACATAAACTGGCACTGCTATCTAATAATCCAGAAACCAAAACAAAATTACTCAAAAAAAAAACACTACATATAAATAAAGATAACAATTTATGAGAAGATGTAAATATGCATACACTGAATCCTGACATTTCTAATTTCATAACACAAACAGCAATGGGGATAAAATATCACATAGGACCTGATACAATAATAATAGATGACTTCAATACTTCACCCTCAGTGAGGCTATCCAAATGAAAATTCAAAAACCTGCAGATTTAAACTGTACCATAAAACCAACTAAGAGATACCTACAGAATATTCTATCCAAAACTAAGGAATACTCACTTTTAGCAGCCATCCCAAGTAATCTTCTATAAATAAACCAAACTATAAGAGACAAAGCAAAGCCCAACAAATTCAAAAGAATTAAAATAATTTTTTGTATCATTCTGTCACAGCAAGACAACTGGAGAAACTATAGAAATTGTTGGAGACTGAGCAGCACACTCTCAGAAAAAGTCAACCAAAGCAGTAAGAAAATTAAAACTTCCTAGAATCAAATGAAAGTGAAAGGAAACTTACCAGAGTCTTTGGGATACAGCAAAGACAGTTCCAAGAAGAAAGTTTTTTCCTACTTAGTTTTCAAAAATCAGATCTCAAATAAACTAATAAGTCTAGTTGTTAGAAAATTTAAAGAAAGGCAAACACACACACACACAAAACCCACTGGCTGACAAGACATAATAAAGTCTGGTACAAAAAGTAATGAAATGGATACTAAAGAACATAGATTCCATAGATGCCAAGAAAAGGACAGTCCTTTGTAAAGAAAAGCAAAACAACCACAAAAACAGAAAAATATCCCTACCCCTAGTCAAACCAATCAAAATTAAGATAGAGGAGATCAAAATAGTTAAAACTAAAACTAGAAAAGGGGATGTGGAAAACTGACTCCAAAAAACTAGAGGATCATGAAGGACAACTACAAAACCGTTTTTATTCCCAAACCTGAAAAATCTAGATTACTTTTATCATCATATCAGACTGGCAAATTTAACAGCATCTGTTCTGACTCAAGAAAACAGACACGGTTTTATATTTCTGATAGGAGCATTAAAGATATAAGAACTTTTGAGAACCTTCTAATATTTAGCTATATAGTTGGTAATGTTTACACAACTTGATTCTATAATCCACTCTCTAAATATTAATAAATTGCTCATGCAAAATGAAAAACAACTATAGAAATATCTTTTATATCTAATAATTACATATGACAATGTGATGGAAAAACTTTGGAGAAAGCCTTTCTATTGGTAAGGGACCAGCTCAACAACTGACAGTACAAATACAGTGATATCAGACACCAACATGAGTGATTGTTGGCATCAGTCATTGTGTCCTGACAGTACGTGGGCTTCAGGGCATATTTTTAACTGTAAAAAAGAAGGACAGATGTGTCAAATGTCAAATATCAAACTGTAGAAAACTTTTGTGGAAAGAAAACAATGAGTGTGTGTGTGTGTGTGTGTGTGAGAGAGAGAGAGAGAGTGTGCTGGAAAGACAAAACTAAAATGGTTAGGTCTAATATCATGAAGACATAGGAGTCCTGAATAGAAAAGACTTCTGTTAATATCAGTGTGCTATATACTCTTATTTTATTTTGTTTTTACATATCCAAGAACAATATGAAAGAAAAGGCAATGCTAATGAAAGAAAACAAGTAGAATAAATATACTTAACTGCAGATCATGTTATATCCACAATCAGATGGAAAAAAGAATTAGTTTGTATGACTTAGGAAGACAATATTATTTTGATGATCCTCGACAGGGTAAATTTAAGAGATAAATAGAGCTATAAGGAACCCTTATGTTATTCTAGTTTTGATAGTTTTATATGCATTGGAGTAAAGCTAAAACAGAACTGGACTAATGTCAAGGATATTATTGGTAACAACATTCCATGTAAGATTTCTGGTGTAATTTTTGTACTGGTGAAAATTGATAAGCTGATGGAAATTATAGCTCAAATCGAGTGAGTGTTCTGCAAATGCATGCAATGTGCTATTTTTATAATTCCGGAAACAATAAAAGGCAGCACACATGAGAAGACAGCAGCATCTAGGACGCTAGAATATTCATCCTTGCCCTTTTGTGGTTATTCAGTGCCTTTACCCTTGTGTGAGGTCTGGATTTACTACCTCACCCACTTCCAGTGAACAGGATACAACAAATCAACAAGAGATCAGATTCCAAGAAGTTATTCCAATTTTAGTCCTCTGGCCTGTTCTTTCCTGCTTGCTACTGCTTGATGCTGTCTACTAAAAGAGGTGAGTTGAAGAATCAGATCTTCATGACTCAGAACATGACCTGATTAGAAAAAGCTCTCCTGCAGGTGCAGTGAGCTGGAATGAAGTCATATAGTGAACTGGAATGAAGTCATACTGGAATAAGGTGATGTGGGATTCTCCTCTGTATGCTGTGAATACAACTGGTTAATGAACAAAGAACCTTCCTTGGCCTGTGATAAGATAGAGTAGATCTAGGTGGGGGAAACTCTACTGAATGCTGGGAGAAAGAAGGTGGAGTCAAAGAAGCCAATGAGCCTCGTCAGAAACAGACGCCAGTCGGAAGCTTGCCTGTAAGCCACAGCCATGTGGTGATACACAAATTAATAGAAATGGGTTAAATTAAGATGTAAGAGCTAGCCAATAAGAAGTTAGAGCTAATAGGTGAAGCAATGATTTAATTAATACAGTTTCTGTGGGGTTTTTTTTTTGGGGGGGGGTGCTAGAGTCATTGGCCAAGCAGTGTTTCAAATAATACAGTTTCTGTGTGATTATTTCGGGAGTCTGGGCAACCTGGAAACAAACAAGTGGTCATGTACTACAATAGAGGAGGAGCCTACTCCAGTGTCAGTAGTGTCCGTGTATCAGCATTCAGAAAGGTGGTCCAGTGACCACAACACAGAAGTGTAATGTAGAGGGATGACGGAGGCAGAGAATAAAGCTAGGTGACCAAATTCAAACCCACATGGACATATTACTGGCAGGTCACACCAAAGCATGAAGATGTGAGGAAAGAACCTATTGCAGGTTCCTGGGGGAATGCAGTCCAGCTGATATCTTCATGAGAGATGTTTGGCTTCTAGAACTATAAAAGAGCAAATATCGTGTGTTCTTTCCAATGACCTAGTTTTCAGTACTTTGTTATGACATCGCTTAAAAAACCAATATATTCGCTCTGATTCATTACTCACAAAAGCAGAAATAATAGGTTTGCTATTCTGTAACAGGTGAATTACAGAGCAACTTTCTATAATCTAATAGGTAGCTGATAGATGTGTTGCTTTGAACTATATTGTCAATCTACTTTGTGGAATATTTAATTGTCGTATTTATGACAGTTCGAACAAAAGGAGCCTGGGGGAAATCCCCTGTTAAAAATGGTGTTTACTCACCGTAACAAGGCAGTGATGGAGACAGAGGACTGAGAGGTTATATTCAACTCTAGTAGCCATAATGTCAGTTCTTAAATTTGGTTTGATGCTCAAGGGTGTCTACTCAAATTCTCTGCTTTATAATGAAGAGATGAAAAAAATCGATGTGATTTATATCATTATTAAATTGCAAAAGAAACATAGACATCATTCTTTATTAGAACTGAAAATATAATATGGGGGAAGATCCTGTCTAGTCACTTTCTTTATAAAAGAAAACAAGCATGCAGACCTCTTTGGTGGTCATTAATGCCTCAATATGTCTTGATTCCAAAAGGCAGGGAGGTTAATCACCAATTATTAGCCATAAACCATTAGCCAGCCTCGACTTGAGATTCTAACCAAATAGCTATAAAATTAACAAACATAAGAACCAATAGTTATCACACTGGCTTGGATGCCTGGATTGCCTCCATCCACAGCCTAACAAACCTCCAATTTGATGGTATTTGAAGATGGAAACTGGAGCATTATGAAAGTATTCTGAGCATTGATGCCACAAGGACATTCATTGATCCTGGCCTTCCAGCCTCTACAAATGTGACAAATTAATTTCTACTCCTTCAATCACCCAGTGTGGGCTAGTTGCTTATGGCAGCCCCCCAGAACAAGACAGCTCCCCGATGCCTACAGATACTACACGTGATGACCATGGTAGTCAGAGATGTAGTTTTACAGGCTGCCTGCCCACTGTCGACTTTGGAACTCCAGCTCAGCTCGCTTGCCATCAAAGCTCCTGGTCTGCAAAGTGCCCCACACCAAAATGAACATTTGGATTCAACAGCATCAAAACATGACATTTCCACCTTAAGTGCGACTATACACTACAGCCTGAAGTTCAGAAATAGGAAACAGAGTGTCACAAGGCTGCAGAACACTGCTACTTAGGGTTATTTTACGGTTCTGCCTTTTTGTCTGGGTGTCTCCATTAGACCAATCTTATGGTCATGCAATTAATGCAGCTCTACAAGGCTTAGAACTCGGAGTGTCTTGAAGTGGACATTTATGCTGACCACAGGAGTGGCTCTTTGAGGGTACAGTCTGTAAGTGGAGTCCAGTGGCCCAGCAGAGCATACATGAGGTCCTGGTACCTTTAACCACCAAGTCTTGCTTTCTGCAGGTTCCTAGCTTTCTGCTATAATTTTTTGTTCATCTATTCTCACAACTATTAGTATTTGTTGCCCTTGTGGGTTATTTGAGAGAGATAATCTCAAAGGTTTATGACCTAGAAAAAAAATTATGCTGTGGGATACATGAGGACCTTCACATGCCATATAATAACCTCTGTAATGTAGGAAATATAACGTTACAATATAGAGGAAAGTATCAGAAATCAAGGAGGAGACTGCCAAGGAAGGAACACATTAAGCTTTGATTCTCTCTCTCTCTCTCTCTCTCTCTCTCTCTCTCTCTCTCTCTCTCTCTCTCGTGTGTGTGTATGTTTATATGGATGCACGTGTTTGTACATTCGTGTAGTAGTCAGAAGCAGCCTTAGGTGGTGTTCTGCAGGTCCCATTTATCTTTCTCCTTTCCTTTCTTTTTAACTAAGTGGAAGCCAGCACTTTAGCCACTGAGCCATTTCTCTAGGGAGAAGACCCTAGTTTTGATGTTGTTGCTTGTTTGTTTTTGTTTCACACTTAAGAATTTATGAATTTTGATTCAGATTTTCTAGTGCTAACAGTGGGCTGGCCTTCACAGAGCATCTTCAATTCTGACACAATAGACTGTATCCTAACTGGAAAAAGAAAAAAAAAAAACCTCTCTCCCAGTAGACATGAATTTCAGTTCTACCATTTGAAGTTTGCAGTACCCAAATGGGCAACCAGAAATGCCGTTTGCCAATACCAAGCACATCCTATTCATTTCATCAGCTCTAATTGCCAAATGCTTCACATTCTCCGCCACTCCCAGGCCAGGATAGTGCACTTTCTGACCTCCTTTCTCTTGGATCGGGGCCTAGACTTTCCGTCAGGAAGTAGAGAGTGGAAGCAAAGTGCCACTTCAGGATAAGCGTTTGTTTGTCATTGTGAAAGCTCCTTTCTCTGTCATAGCAACCAGTATTATGCAAGACCACAGGAAACTGTATTGTTGTAGTAAGAGTTACTTTATTTTTACAAGTCCTGCCTTGAAAATCTGTTTGGTTTTTATTTTACTTTTTTTTTTTTTTGGAGAATTTCAGACATGAGTACTGTATTTATATCATTGCGCACACATGTGTGCGCACGCACACACACACATGCACATTGCATGTTCAGTAATTCAGCACACTCTCTCCATTTAGATTTCATTCCTCTCCTTTCCACATCAGCCATCACCCTCAAATGCAGCATAACACGGTCCTTTCTTTTGTGAAGAAGATACCAGAACATACATTTTATTTGTCTAAGCTGTCATGTTCCACAAAGTGAACTTTGTCTAAGTTTCTCTAGTTAGACTGATTTAGAATGATTACTTTAGAGTACAGACCTATAACCAAGTATGGCTACTCTGCCTATTGGATTTAAATCATAGAGAGATAATGATACACATACCAATACACATATCTCCTTATGTGCACCATACAGTACCCCCCCATGGTTGTCATTCTTCAGTGTTACACTGACTTATCATCATCATCATCATCATCATCATCAACAGTTTGCTGCGCTGGTAAGTTTAATGTTTTGTGAAACAAATTAATCCCATTTCTATCCATGTTCAGTCATAAGTTATACATTTGTACTGCATAATTTGAAATCTAGATAGCAATGTAATGTAATATATACATATATTATATATGTAATATTTTAATTTTTCATTAAGATAAACCGTGCATGAAGCACTGATTTTACATGTCTATCAAAATGTGTTGAAAAATTTTGGAGCTATTAATGGAAGAAATGCGAACAAACATACACTGCTTCACTCTTTAGAAAGATAATCTAGCTCACAGGCTACCTGCAGATGCTTTGCTCTGTGCGTAACAGGGAAAGAGGAAAGTGCCATGCCTTCGCAACTAAAGAAATGACCCAAATTAAACGCTTTCAGAAAAAAACTTACTTTGCATTGTTGGATGCAGTGAAGAAAACAGGCAAAAAAAGAAAACTGAATTTTAAATATTTTATTCATAGCGCATAACAAGTATGAGGAAGAGAAATGCAGAAATTCAGATACACAGCACTGTCGCAAACCTGTTTCACTGGAACGAGTTAGGGGAAGATGGCTCAGTGGGCAAAGTTCTTGTCATACAATCCTGAGCTTAGCTCCCAGACACTTGCGGTCACATTCATCTGGGAATGAAGAGGGAGGGAGCAGAGACTAGTAGATCCCTGAAGCTCAGTGTCCACCCAGCCTATCTGAATCCATGAGCTCCAAATTTAGAGAGATCTTGTCTCAATGTCAAAGAAGAGAGGAACTGAGGAAGATGCCTGTCACTGACATCTACTTCAGAAGAAGCACATATACGAAACATATCCACCTGCAGACATGAACACAGACAGACAGAGACGTATACATCACACACACACACACACACACACACACACACACACACACACACAGCCTTCTTAATTTCTCTCACATACCTTTAAGAATATTGAAGCCCGGGCTGGAGAGATGGCTCAGAAGTTAAGAACACTGACTGTTCTTCCAGAGGTCCTGAGTTCAATTACCAGCAACCACATGGTGGCTCACAACCATCTATAATGAGATCTGGTGCCCTATTCTGTCCTGTAGGCAGACATGGAAACTAACACTGTATACTAAATAAATAAATATTAAAAAAAAAGAATATTGAAGCCCACTCCCCAAGGTGGAACTCGCTGGTACTGTTAAGGGGGCAAAGCCCCTAATACTATTTTTATGATAACTGACATGGTATTAAACTGTTCTCTAAATTCTTACAATTACACTCATAGAGAAGCTTCTCATTAGAGAAGCTTCTTTTTGCAGTAGATGGCCACTCACCAGAGATCAACAAGCAGTCAACGTGCAAAGAATACGAATGTCTATGAAGCTCGGCCTTTAATGAGATATCTATGGCCTATCTGCTCTCCCAAAAGCTCAGGGACCATTATGGAAGAAAGGGTCAAAAGTCTGCAAGCGTCATAGGTAGTGGACATTCACAGAAAAACAGTATCTATGGTCACTGGACACATGAATTCGAAGTAGCTATGACTGCATGAGCAAGACCTACATGTTATCTTTGAGGGTAAACGTGCAAAGTCACAGGTCTGCATTGCTAACTACAGTCCATGAGAAATTCTTTGCTGTCCAGCCCACAATGTCGCACCTCATTTAAGTCCTTTTACTCATCCTTTAGGACATATGCATGTGTGGTGATTTTGTCCTATAATCTATGAACTAAACACTAAAATGAAAATATGTATGGAGTACTATTGAATTTGGACTAACTCGCCTGCAAAAGACAGAATCAACTTGCCCTCGATAGGTTGAAAGGAATGGAAGATTTTTCCACTGCCCCCCTGCTTCCCACATGGTGGATCTTCATCTGTGAGAGGCCCTGACCATACTGACAACTGGCCAGTTTGGCTGTAGTCTCCAACAGAATTCACTTTTCTGACAGTTTCTGTAACCGAAGCCTGATAGGCTTCAAACGGTTACTGAGTCCTAAGGAATGTGATATCCTCATTGACTAGGCTTGTTATTCCTCCAACAAATAAATACCACAATTCAGACTTGGTAGCTCACCCAGGGGAATCCTGCCACTCTCCCTGGAATAAGGACTCTAATAATATTCAATTCCTCTGCAATTTTTTAACAAGTTTGAGGCTTTTTTTTTTCTCTGATTTGTTTGTTCTGCAGACTGCTTAAAACCAGCATTCCTTGTCTAGATGGAAATCAATACAAATTTAGCCTGAGGTCCAAAGACTCTTACAATAAAAACACTGGAATGGAAATGACTGTAGTCCAAACCCTTCTATTATGGATGACAGAACTAAAACTCACAAAGATTAAGTGATTTACCTGAAAGTAAATTTACCCCAAAGTTACACATGTGATGTTTTTATAACTGGGCAGAGGCTGTTGCATCATTTGGCCCCCATCCTCATCTGCCTTCTTCACATTCTCTCCAGTTAGCCCAGGAGATAAGAGATATAAAATGATGGGCCACTAACTTGCAAAGTCACAGGTTAATCTGAGGAAAGTTATTGGAATGGCAGATATTGGTGAAGGGAAAATTTCATAAAATTTGTCAATAAGATTAGGCACCTGAGCAAGTGGTACATGATTCTTGAAGAAAACAGAACAGCAAAAAACAAATTTCCCTCCGTAGTGGTATTTTGTTTGTCTTAAATAAAGCTTGCCTGAAGATCAGAGTGTAGAGCTAAACCACTAAGGGCTAGACAGTGGTGGTGTACACCTCTAATCCCAGGACTCAACAGACAGAGGCAATGGGACCTCTGTTAGTCCAAGGCCACCCTGGGTGACAAGAGATTGAATCTGTCTAAAAGAGAAACAGAGCTCATACAAAGGGGATCCCAGCACTTTGGATCCCACACCATTGATCTCAGCACTAAGGAGGTGGACGCAGGTGTGATAGGGCTGGGTAGAGAGAGGAATATAAGTTAGAAGGAGGCAGGAGTTCAGTGCAGTCTGAGGTTTAATGGAGACAGTGCAGGTTGAAGTTTGGTGGAGACAGATGGTGTCTGGAGATGCAGTCTGAGGGCAGGATTGTTCCATTCAGTTTGAACATTGGTAGAGGAAAAAGAACTGTCTAATGACTGCCCTCTCTGCTTCTTTGATCTTCAGCCTTAATCCTTATATCTGATTCTGGGTTTTTATTATTAATACCAATTAGAATTCTCGCTACATCTATCCACAGAAGAATGACTTAGTGCATGCCTGGCAATAAGATCTGTGCTGAGTACACACAATGTCTTTGCACTGCATACTCTGAATTCCCAATCCTGACAAAAGGGTCCAGTTGTGCAAACTTAAATAATTCCCCCATCACTGGATGTACCAGGAGTTACAGAAAGAAGCATGGCCACTGGAATTTGAAGAAGGTTAAGTGTACTGCATCCTGTGAAATGTACCATTCCAAGTTTGGAATAAATTTCAAAAGTGGAAAACTTGTCTAGCACGCATGCATCCCTGGCCTCAACCATTTGATCCTTTGTAGTACCAATGGGTGTGTGAAGGGGGGGTGGGGGATATTATTCTACAAAAGCTATGCTTTGGTCTTTAGATAGGATGAGGTATGTTTCAGATAGAGCATGCAACAAGATGCTGGAGGCCCCACCCAACATATAAATGTCCTCTAAAGGAAACTTTTTCAGGGAGTCAAGATAGCTTAGTGCTTGCCTCCAAGGCTGACAACCTAAATTTGATCCCAAGAACCCACATGGCAGGAGGAGAGAAGTTCTCACTCCCACACAGTGTTTTCTGGTTGTCTCATAAGCACCTTGGTAGAGAGAGAGGAGAGAGAGAGAGAGAGAGAGAGAAAGAGAGAGAGAGAGAGAGAAATTATAATTTAAAAATAATTTTGCATTTTTCCTTTTATTGATAATATATTTTTCCTCATATAATCTATACTGATTATAGCTATTCCTTCCAGGTCCTCCTCTCTTCCCCTCTCATCCAGATCACTCCCTCTCTTATCTTTCATTAGAAAAGAACAGGCTTCTAAGAGATAAAAACAAAATATAAAAGATAAAATATAATAAGATAAAACTAAAACCATCACATCAAGGCCAAACCAGGCAACCCAACAGAAAGGAAAGAGCCTCAAGAGCAGGAACAAGAATCAGAGACCCTTTTATTCACACACTCAGGAGCCCCACAAAAATTTCTAATCTGAAGACTATAATATATATGCAGAGTACCTAAAGACTGAATAAATGATAAAAGTATCTTTGGTATCATGATAGATTATGAAATTAACACTGTCAAAATAAGACATAAACTTATTCCCAATGAACTAATAGCTTCCATGAGAGGGACTGCTTGGAATTCCTCAAGTTCCTTTCCTTGCCATCATAGATGTAGACTACTGCCATTATAGGTAATGCCTACTATCATTATAGATGTAGCCTATAGCAAATCAAGTCTACATAAAAAGCAGAAGTGAAACAGATCAGACTCTCCTATACACTTACTTTTTAAATTTAATGAATTTTAGTATCTAATAACTCTCTCTCTCCACATGTATGAACACACACACACATACACACCAGTGCGGGGAGGAGAACTGGTTGAACATGCAGCATTAGGGAAAAGAAGTACCTGAATTGAGAGCACGGCTCCACATCTTAGAAAACAGAAAACACAATTTTCAGTATACATCAGTTGCTCACATTTTATTTTTCAGTTGTTTACATTCCATTTTTCAGAGAGAAAAAGGCATACTTCAAAAATTATTCTCTCCCCATCTCCCCATACCTCCCTCCCACCCCATCCCCAAGATCCCATTTTTTTTCCCGGCAATCTTGTCTACTTCCCATAATCAGGAGGATAGCTATATGTTTTTCTTTGGGATCACCTTCTTATTTAGCTTCTTTAGGAGATCAAATTATAGACTCACTGACCTTTATTTATCTCTAGAAACCAATTATGAGTGAGTACATCCCATGTTCATCTTTTTGGGTCTGGGTTACCTCACTCAGGATAGTGTTTTCTATCCATTTGCACGCAAAATTCGAGAAGTCATTGTTTTAAAGTGAGAAGGGGAGGTTGGGGGGAACTTGGGAAACGGGATGTTTGGGATAAAGGTTGGATAGGGGAGCAGGGAAGCACATATCTTAATTAAGGGAGCCATCTTAGAGTTGGCAAGAGACTTGGTGCTAGAGGGGCTCCCAGGTGTCCAGGGCGATGTCCCCAGTTAGTTCCTGGGGCAGCTGAGGACAGAGAACCTGAAATGACCCTATCCTATAGTCATACTGATGAATATCTTGCATATCGCCATAGAACCTTCATCTGGAGATGGATGGAGACAGAGACAGAGCCCCACACTGGAGCACCGGACTGAGCTCCCAATGTCCCAAGGAGGAGCAGAAGGAGGGAAAATATGAGCAAAGAAGTCAGGACCACGAGGGATGCACCCACCCACGGAGACAGTGGGGCTGATCTATTGTGAGCTCACCAAGGCCAGCTGGACTGCAACTGAAAAACCATGGGATAAAACCGGACTCTCTGAATATGGTGGACAATGAGGGCTGCTGAGAAGCCAAGGACAATGGCACTGGGTTTTGATCCAACTTCATGTTCTGGCTTTGTGGGAGCCTAGCCAGTTTGGATGTTCACCTTCCTAGACCAGGATGGAGCGGGGAGGACTTTGGACTTTCCACAGGGCAGGGAACCCTGACTGCCCTTCAGACTGGAGAGGGAGGGGGAGAGGAGGGGGGGGAAGGGGAAAAGAAAAGAAAGAAGGGGGAAAAGGGAGACGGGGAAAGAAATGGGAGGCGGGGAGGAGGCAGAAATTTTTTTTCAATAAAAAATTATTGAAAAAAAATTATTCTCACCTGGTTACAGGGGAGTCAATCTTCTATCTTATGATTTTCAGGTGTGTGATTGTTTTAGTTTTTTAGACTGTGGGGGCAGTGGGAGAGTGAATTTGCATGAAAGCATTAAAAACATGAGTAATTAGTTAGTTAAACAAAATAATAGAAACAGGAATCTCATTGGATTCAATACAGATCACCTTTTGAAGTTAAATCACATTAGTGCTCTACAAGTCACGGGCTCATCGATTTCTGCCACATTACAGATGATGGTATTCCGATGGGCCGCCATCCTCCCTCCCTCTACTGGCTCGTTCTGGAGAATGCTGCTGGCTTGCATTCTCCATAACTGTCTGATATGAACTTCCTAAGTCAGCCTTTAAGGGCTTCTTTTCTTGCTTGTTAGTTGTCCACCTCGGGAACCAGGCAGCAGTCTGGTCATGGCCAACACAGGTGTTTTTAGCAGGTGCTGTGTACAGCATTCTGGGCTGTGCATACATACACAGCTTTCGTTCTGAGTGATCTACTCTAGGTCTTCCATCTCTTGAAGGCTACCAGAGCTTCGATTATTACCAGACAAAGTACTCAGAGACTGAGCATGGTCTTCTGGGAGCGCAAATGCCTAGCAGAATTAATCTACCCCCAGAGAACTGCTCTTTGAAGTGAGGGATACAAAGTCGACGTCTGAATACATAGCTGAAGGGAGACAATGTTCCTAAGTCTTTATTTATTGAGCCTCTCATCTTCATTCTACACCACTGAAATATACACATTTTCTTCAAATAAAATATTCATTGTCTTCTGTATTTTAAGGCTCCGTCATCTGGAAGATGTTTCAAGAGGGGAAAAAAAATCCAAGATCCCCATAAAGCTCTCCAAACAGAACATGCATTGGAAAAACAGACCCATGGAACATATTTACCTTGGGAGAAAAACCTGCTTTAAATTTGTTGGGATTACATGAATAATTACTCAGCTTAACTGAACAGAGAACCTTGTGTCAAGTACACTCAAAACAGTGTTATGCACGCTGCTTTTTTTTTTTGCTTATTTAAAACCAATATATCTAAAACAAACATGGATTTCTTCCATCTGCCTCAAGCCTATCAATCCTGAAGACTTTTGGTCTAACTTGTGAGCTCACCATGCCCCCCATTTATTTCATCTTAAAGCCTCTGGAGCTACCGGCTCATTCTTTATGGGAAAGGTCACCAAATCCTTCAAGCGCTTCATCTTCTGTGTCACTTCAGTATTTTGATTTGTGGCTCTCTCCGACGCTTTTGGGATACAATCCGAAGCGCCCCCCCCCCCCATCTCCAAGCTTCACATTGGCTCAGATCTTCACGCTCTACAGAGATTTGTCTTCCGTGCTGCTCTAAAGATGCCTCTTTACAAATGACAAAGGCAGACCTGCCAGACCGAGCTTGAAAGCTTTACAGTAGAATTCACAATATTTTTTTCCTCCAGCCCTCACTGCCTACCCAATATCCCACACTGTCTGCTATATCATATCTTGACCAGCACTCTCTACTCTTTGATTATTCGACATGTTCTCCAGCCTCTCTGTTTTTGTCTTGTAATGCAAAAAGTCTCTTAGAAAAGAAAACGTACTAACTGTGATAAGGTACTCAAACGATTCAACAATTGACAGGAAGTAGTGAAATGGTTGGAAAAGACTCTAGGAATGGTTGCCTTAAGAAGTCAGCACTCCCTGAGCTGAGCAGAGCTTGTGAGAAAGACTCCTCTCCCCTCAAGGCTGAGACCTAGGCAGTGTCAGGACAGGCAGGGACACAGTTCAGTGATGGCATGAAAGTCACTCTTGCACTAGACTTGGGGACGTGGCTGGAGGAGTCCTAATCTGGTATTGGTTCGTCAGGAGGAGTCTTACCAGGAGCACTTAGCTATGATACTAAGGAATTGCTGGGGCAACTGCTGATTCTGGATGTTGCTGGTTGTGGCTTGCTGTGGGAACAAGTCTAGAAAATTCAGGAGAGTACATGAATTCAACAAACATCTCAACACTGGGAAGCAAAGTCTTTCTCCCCGTGTAATCTTTCTCAAGCACCTACAACTAACACAAAATAACACAGATCAAGCAAAAGGACATTGCTCATGATTCTGCTTCCATTGTAGGCAATAGAGGGTGAACAGACAAATAAGAAAATTTGGGCCCAGGAGACAAAAAATCAACAACAGGCACCTGCCTACCTCTCTCTTTCAGCATGGATCCTTCTTGGAAAAGCCTTACCATCTCATCGTCCTTGATCCCAAGGAAAATTAAATAATTCTTCATAATGTTGCTCTTATCACCATTGCAAACAGTTTTGTTCACAGCTTATCTCCATGACCCATATTATTTCTTTCTTTATATGACACCGGAGCCTTGACTCGGGCTTCTGAATGTTAGCGTTCATAAGAGGTCTCAAATTAGAGTAAACAAGCAACCAATAGAGAATCTCAGAATATGTCAAAATAGAGAAACTAGAAATTGCTAGGGAGCAAAAATGCTTTAGGATGTTCAGGGCAGGGAACCCTGATTGCTCTTTGGGCTGACGAGGGAGGGGGACTTGATTGGGGGAGGGGGAGGGAAAGGGGAGGCGGCGGTGGGGAAGAGACAGAAATCTTTAATAAACAAACAAATAAATAAATAAAGCTTTAGGATGTTTTATATTTTTTAAGTGTGTATGTCTGTGTGTGTGTGTCTGTGTATGTGTGTGTGTACACCCATGAGTACACATGTAAAAACACAGGGGAGCATTTGGAGGTCAGAAGTTAACTTAAGTGAGCCTATTCTCTCCTTCCTCTGATTAGGGCCCAAGGAATCAAACTTAGGTAATCAGACTTGATGAGGAGCATCTTGTCCCACTGAGCATCATACCAGCCAGAGATTATTAATTTCAGGTTAGATGAATCCAGTTCTCACACTTCTCTCCTTCTGTAACCAAAGCCTAGCATGATCAGACCGCTAAAGGAGAGCTACAGAATACAGTGGATGGAAAAGCAGAAACAACCCCTCAGTTGTCAGGTGTGACTTCAATTCTTACACTTTCCACGCCTTTTCATGACACTTCCATTAAACATGAATTGCTTAGTACACTGTATTTCCATCTAATAATATTTCTATGAAGAACATTTTCATCTTCATAGTATGAAAAATAGGATCATGAAGTATGAAAACTGTGTTCTTACATATCCAATGCTCCCTTCTTTCATTTGTATTTATTTATTTGGTTGGTGCGTTCTTCTCTTCTCTCTCTTCCCAGGCCCTCTTCCCTTCCCATCCCTGCATCATCTCCTTCTCCTCACTTTATCTCCAGAAACGCGGTTATCAACCAGGCCTAGGGTACCAGGTTCCAATGCTCCCTTCTACAGTGTGTTCATCACTCTCTGTCTCTCTAATTTCCTCTCCACCTTCTCATCTGTCTTCATGAAGACTCTCTAGAGCTGGAATAGTAGACACACATTAATGCTAGCTTAATTAAGGGAGAGAAAATGGGTCTCACAAGGCATTGAAAACAGAACACTCCCCCTTCCACTCTCCAACACGTCCATACTAACTTATCACCATCTGCTTTCAGCTGCCTTGAATTTTTTTATGTTGTCTCTACAAGCCCCAGCGAGACAGAGATTGACCGAACTTCCTTGGATCAGGAGGCCAGTTCATTTCTAATCAACTATGGCCAGGGCTTAAGCAGATATTTCTTGTTTTGTTCTTCCACTCTGCCTGTAAATACCTTCCCTGGCAGAACAGGGTGGTTACGTATAACTAACGGAAGGGGACTGTTGTAAGTCAGGAACTTCGCTATTTACTATAATTTGGCATTTAAATTCCATGCATCCCCTGACCCAGTTTAAGGGGCCCCACACAAATCCATCTCCCTTGATTCTAGGAACCAAATTCAGTTACTCTTGGTTTTTATGTCCCCACCACAACTCAGTTGATTCTTCCAATTATACATGTTTGTTTAGATAATAATATTTTTGTATCCACATGACTCATCTTTAATGTCTCCCAAAGTACTTAAACAATTGCTTCAGACAGTGTAAGTTGTTAGGTATAAACAGCATACTAAAGGGTTTCTTGGGTCTCTGAACACCTATGATGCACTTGCTTGCTTATTACTTAGGCAATTATTTATTGAGCTTTCACAGTTACGCAGGAACTTTTGTAGATACCACATACACAAGAATGAACAACACGGACTGTCTTAGTGAAGCCCAATCTCTATTATAGAATTTTGAAAACCAACTAATTGAATATGATGTTATAAATTATGATTAACAGTAGCAGTAATTAATGCATTGGTATAATTATGATTAACAGTGAAATTATGATTAATGATTGGTAATAAATTATGATTAATATTAATAGAAAATAAGGAAGTCATGCCACTCCAATAAAGAGGCCTCGCTTAGATTATGTGGTCATTACCAATCACTGGTGGTGAGTTCCTGCAATGCTAGTACTCCTGAGACTGACCCGGAAGGATTATGAACTCGAGGCTCCAGAGTGAATTCTAGGCTATCACGTACTACAGAGAAAGAGCTCCAAGGAAAATCAGGGAATTTTTAAGGAATGGCCCAAATATCTAGGTTAACCGCATGGATTGGAAGATGTTAGTAGGACCCCAGGGACAGATTTTTATGGAAATAGGGAACACGTATGGGTACTCTGAGTGGGTATGAAGTTGGTGTTTCCAAGAACAACAAAAGGTCAATGTACTTTAAGAAAGAGAGAGAGAGAGAGAGACAGCCATCAGCACAGTAGGACAAACTGTTTCATATGTCTGAGCCAGCTGACAGAGACAGTACTGGGTGTATTTGGTCCTGCAAGTTCCAATGCTTGACTGGGTGCTGCAGACAGGCCAGCATAATGGTATACACCTGAATTTTCAAAATGGACTGTCTTAGCTACTTTTCTGCTTCTGTAAAGAGACCGTGACCAAGCCAACTTACAGAAGGAAGAGTTTATTGGGGCTTACAGTTCCAGAGAATGAGTCCATGGTTAGGTGGGGAGCATGGAACGACACAAATCAGGCATGACACCAGAACAATGGCTGGGAACTTTCATCTGATCCATATAGATGAAGTAGAGAAAGAGGCAGAGAATTAACTGGGAATAGTATGAGCTTGGAAACCTTAAGGCCCACCCCCATCCCCCATGATACACCTCCTTCAAGAAAGTCATATTTCCAAATCCTTCCCAAACAGTTCCACTGGCTAGGAACCAGGTATTCAAATAAATCTTCTATGGAAAACATATTATAATTTAAAAATGGCAAAAAGGATGGCCATACCTTAGAACTCTCACATGGGAGGTTTGTTAAGGAAGAGGGTTGGAAGGGAGATGCGTAGAGGCCTGTCTCCCAGTTTTAAATTCTAACAGGACACTGTCGTTCAAACTACCACACACATGTTCTCTGAATTCAAAGTGGGAAATGGAGACAGGAGACAGTGTTAAACTAGAAACAAATCATGAGACCACGGTGGCAGGGTAGCACCTACACTGTCCTTGAAAATATCTGCCGGTTCTCACTTCTGAATTTCCCTCCTTCCTCACCTTTAGGATTCCTTTTTCTCTCAGGCAGCTCCCTTTCACGTCCCCTCAAGACTGAATCGTGGCTTTCTCTTCCCGTCTGTCCTCTTTCTGTCCCCCATCTGCCCTCGGGCAAACTCTCCAATGTCTTGAAAGACAACCACTGGACTTCTGTCTTTGGCTGTGGAACGTCAGTCATAATTAGTATGACCAAATTATGGTTATTGGTTCACATAGTTTTGAAAACTCTAACAGAGACCAAGTTTGATGAGTCATGGTACCAGGTAAGGAATCATTTCAAAGCCCTCACTTCTTAGGCTTGCATAGTCGTTTCCAGTCAGTAGGCCTGTGGTGAGTCTGAGGCATTTGTGTCTTTGAAAAAGTTCCCCCAAATAATACCAAGGACCATCCATGTTTAAGTACCTTTGGCTACCAGACAACGACCAAATTCATATCATAACATTGTAGTTTAAATGATATTCTAACATATTTTGCTCCCAAGGGCCCCTGTTAAGACAAATTTCCATACCTATTTAGAAGTCATAAACCAACACTTTTTCAATGACGTGTTTTTCAAGGCCAGTCACGTCTTTCACTGCGGTGACTATAGTTACCATTTATAGACTAAAGACACCTGTCCTCTGTGAAAGAGAACTGCCTTTCAAATTTAAAATTACAGCGTGGGATTTTCCAGATCCCGCAGGCCCGTTCTATTAGCAGATTGATACCAGTTGTGTGCAATCCTGGCAGTCGGCAAGAAGCTTCCCGCTCATGCTTCACATGAAGCAAAAAACAAAATAAAAAGAAATCCCAATTTCTTATTACTCACTCACTGATAGTGTTACAGTATCAGGTAGTGTGAGAGACGTGAAGGGTATAAGCTTACGTGATCTGCTATAAACCCAAGAAACAAGAGCAAATTCAAAAACTCTGAGCTCCCAAATTTCTAGTCTTCTGTTTCTCGCCTAGAGCCATCCTTACCTCCCACACTGCACATGCTGTAAACTTCATGTGGCCCATCTGTTAAGGAGTTTGTTTTCCAAATTTGCAGGGGTTTGGCTCTTTTGGACTGAGTACCAGAACGAAATGTGACACAGATTTTTTTTTTTTTACCTACTTAATAATTTCCAACCACAAGGGCGCTGATGTTGGTAAAGGTCAGGAGGAAGGAAGAAGAGAGAGCACGAGGATGCTTAAACCCCAGGACTCAGGCGACCGCGTGCTTAACTTCCGCCATGACGACAGGCAGAGCTGCGTAGAGGGGACATTGGATTTTCAGGTTGGCTGTGGGCTGCATGTGGGCACAGCTTGGCATTTAAAATGAGACAGATTCAGACCATGCTGTTTCCTCGCAGTTAATGCAGAGACCATAGATAATAATTATGTTGCTGAGCCTACAGAGAATTTTTACGGCTGATCCTCTATTAAGCTGGCAAAACAAGACGATCATGTCTCCAGTGCTAACACGTTGGCAGGGAAGGAGCTGGCAGCTCCTCCCACTGATGTCCCATCTGCGAACCTTCAGCAGGATCGAGGGTATTGTTTCCCTACACAGGTTGTTCCTGCAGGATAATCAAGAGAGGCTGAGTGTAGCTAGCTTTATTGTTTTTGAGAAATCACTGCCACTTTGGGGAAAGCGGCTCCTGGAGCTGGGCACCACTGATGTTAAGTCATGCTATGGAACAGCATCCATGCAATGACGTCAGCAGGAAGAGAACCATTTCTAAGCAGCGCACTGTCCAAAGGACACAACGTCGCAGACCGAGAAGAACCATGTTGAATCCAGATTCATTTTAGAAAAGATGTCAGAGTCCTTTCATGGAAAGCAAAGAAACGGCTTTTGTTTAAAAATACCGTTTTTGCTAGTGGCTAAGAACAGAGTGGCATTTCCCTAACCTTGCCTCTCCTCTGGTGTCCTGGTTACTGGCGCAGATTTTCCTCTTAAAAAAAAAAAAATAACATTTACAAGGTAAGGGAGAGAGATTGGCGCCAGCAAAGGGAGTCTATAAACCAGCTGAGTCAAACCCTGAGTCTGAATCCTGACCTGACGCCTGTCATCGTACACACTGTGGTGCTATGCAGAAGTAATCCCTAGACAAACTAGGCCGCAGCCACAGCTGCCTCCATGAATTTCGTAAACACCCATTTGATATTGAAGAAATGCTTTTATGGTGAAATGGCTGCATATTGGGACTTGTTCATTGTGTGCCCAGAATAGGGTCTTTGCTGGACGTACTTTTGTGCTCTAGCTACACAAATGGCTTCTAATTGAGTAGGGTTTCAATTGTTGGAGCCTGTAGATAAAGGAGAAGGTTAAGCTACTCAACACTGCATGAATGTGCAGTATCACAACACAGCTCACTTTGGTGGAGGATTCAACATCCTGGTGTGTGGAGGTGCCAGCCTGGTTACCAGGATTTAATAGATTTTAATCTCACACCAGGAAGTAAACATTGTTTTCATATCCTGTTTTGCAGATGAGAGGATCAAGGCTCAAAAGTAGTTAAGACTGCCTGAGATCTAACCCTACTAGTGGTCAGGTCTTTACAAAGCTCACGTTCTCCAGCCCTACTCGGGCAGTGGGGCAGGGTGGGGGGACGCTAAAGTAGGACTTTCAGTCCTGCCAAGCCCTTTTTAAAGTATCTCTAAGACCTTCAGAAAGGCATCAGCAGAAAGCAGGCAAAGGAGGTTTTCATTATCTGACTTGTCTTGTGTTCTCCTCCGTGGAATTCACTTTGAATACATTTACATTGATTTCCCCTCTATCTCCTCTTTATGGATTCATCCCCGCACTCCTACCCCACATTTGTTCAGCCCCCCCTCCCCCGCCAAACAACACAGAAGCGAAGACAAATAGCAGTGCTTCGAGAGACATTGACAGGTACCTACGCAGTCCCCCCCGTCTCTGGAAATTTCCATCGCTATGTGATTCACTAGGCAACTCTTGCTCATTCAAACATGGCCCCGGCAGAGCTTTTCCTTACCTGCAGGCACCCTCGTGGTTTCCTACTGTCCCTGGCTCAGTGTGACAGCTCAGTGCCTTCTGGAAGACTGCTGTTTAATTACATTGAGATCTCACTCCACCCCACCTGTAAGTCGCAGGAGAACAGAGGAGTCTTTTGGTTGTTCCACGCTCTTAGTTCTGGGCATTAGCGTGAACGGGTTTAATGTCTATTCTGAATGAATTAGCAACTCTACAACGCCTTCCTTTTATAGAGGACTATTCTGCACTGGTGGTGGAGGTGATGATGGTTCACTTCGTATTAGTTTCACTAACCAGTGGGAAAACTGAGGCCCTGTCCCTGTCATTTTCCATCAGGAATGCTGAGTTCTTCAGAGTTGTAATCAAACCTGACTGCTTAAATACCTGGAGACAATTGCCCGGTATTAATAGCCCTGCCCTCTCTCTGTACTGTTCTCTCTCTCTCTCTCTCTCTCTCTCTCTCTCTCTCTCTCTCTCTCTCTCTCTCTCTCTCTCTCTCTGTTGTGCTCACTTAGCTCTGAGCACAAAGGACATATTTCACTTACCCGTCTAGGGTGTGATTATCTAGAAGTTATAATGCAGACTGCTTTGGCCTATCTTTTCACAATGCTTTGCTTGCTTGAGTGCCTGAACATGGGAAAACTAGAAGTTGATCATCTTAATTGCTTGTTTGGAAAAATGGAGGAAACATTACCATTTCTTTTCTCCATATTTCACCGTTGTCTACAGCCTCCAATTTTTATTGGCACCCTCTCCTCTCCTATCCGAATCTAATCCCTTCCTGTAGGATGGAGAAAAAATACTGGGTTTTCAAGTTCCTTGTAGTACTATGAGGTAGTCCCCAGTTTCTAGCATCCAAAGTGATTGCTGGATCTCCAAGCACCACAACAATACTCAAAGCAACCAGTCAATGAAAGGGATAAGGAAAGAAATATCCCCTCTCTTTTTAAAGAAACTTCACAGAGTTTCTATTTCCCCAGGTTAGTACTGTTTGGGTGACCAAATTGAGAAAAAAAAGAAGTGGGAATAATGACACCTTTGACCAAGCAAGAATCAAGAATTCAGAATTTATTAATCCTAAACTTCTGTTCCTTTTTATGTCTTATTTTAGTGTGTGTGTGGGGGGGGAGAAGTTGCTAGTTATGTGATTGAATCCTCTGTGTCTCGTGTACAGGACAAAGCACTCTAGCATTGAGCCTTAGCTAGCTGATGTATGTTTCCCCAGTAATTCACTAAAATTAATGTTCATAACTTTAGATGCTTGTCACAGTCTTCCTGCCTTTTAAAAACCTTGTCTTTCCTTGAGAATACCGCCAACGAACTGAGTAAATATCTCCCTCTGGGGTCATGTCTTCACTTTTGTTCAGTTTCTCAACTTCCTTCCTCTCTAAGTATTGGTGTACTAATATCTATCTATCTATCTATCTATCTATCTATCTATCATCTATCTATCTATCTATCTATCTATCATCTCTCTCTCTCTCTCTCTCTCACACACACACACACATACACTTTCTAATTCTTTCCTTTTCTTCTGTCTCCCTTTCAATTCCATTTTCTACAAACTTATTTTAGACCACTTGTCACTTAAAAATATTTCAACAACTAAAGCCTTAACATCTTAAGAAAGAAAACAAACTGTTGGGTTCCATGGAAATAAATCATATTCAAAATATAATGCAAAAAAATTACAATAGGGATACATGCTCTGATTTCCCTTATTTGGTGAAGTCATTTGTTGAAAGTCATATCACAGGGCCTAGAGCAACTAGAACCATTAACTACATACAGAGTGATTTAGTCAGTGTCTGTATGTCTTTGTACTTCCTATAAAGTCCTAAAAATCTTAAGGACAAGAAATTTCTGGTGAAGTATGTTATCTCCTGGTACTAACAATCAGGAGGAATAAAGAACAAGCAAATGGAAAAATAACAGCATTATTTACTTGTCTTCCCAACGTGCCCAACAATGAAACTATCTTACTTCATGTATTAGCTGTTTTCATTAAACCTACAGTCAGTGAATGCATGTTGACTGATATTATCAGATCCTACATTCATAAGATTGTGTCCTAACTGTATTCCCAAAGAAAGACACAAAAGCCATAACAGACAAAAGAATCCTATCTGTGTGGGGCTGAAAAACAAGTATGAAGAGCCAAAGTATATTCCAAATATTACTAGACGACCACAGAATGACAGTACCCAGTCAAATGAACCAATATGGTATTATTCCTATCTTAACGAGGAGAATGACTTTGATCATGAGATAACGGTGTCTTGTACTTACTCTTCTTTCTGTACAGCTCTGAGAACATAGTAGATTTGGACACAAATTTCATCTTGAACAAGTTCATGACCTTGAATAAGCATGTGACCTTGAGCAAGTTTGAGTCTTGAAGCAGGTTTTTTTTTTTAACTTTGCTTTCTGTTTCCTTATGCAAAATTTAAAGGGGGTATATAAAACTTACTTTGAGGGCTACTAATCTGTGAGAATTAGGGTAATCATGGAAGCTTTCTGAGGATGATTAAATCTCTTGTTTTAATTAACATATTTTTGAGATTTCAAGCTATACACCAGTCCTACTGGCTAGGGAATCTATTTTTAATATGTCTATTCTCACATGCTTTGTGTTGATTGAATAGCTGAGTTCTTGAAGGCTCTTCTTGCCTGTTTACTACCAGAAAACCACCAGCCACCAAGAAATCGCTATTCAACTGCAGAACCTCTCCAGTGTTGCTCTTGAATGGCAATTGGGACACTCCTACTGCAGGGAAGCTTCTCTCTACTGTCTCCTGCTTTCTTTTACCACTGGGCTGGCTTGCTCTTTCTCTCCAGAAGAGAGAAATCCCAATCCCTGTCTAGACTCAGTCCAAATATCATACTCACTTATCATGACGGTTTTATCTTGTTATACAGCCTGGGGTTCCTCCTTCCCCCTCACTTCTTCTCAAGTAATACCTCTCTGTGTAGACTATGGTTTTGGCAATGAAAGTAAATTTCAGACTAGACAAAGGTGGCCTCTCTGCTAGTTTTCTCACAGACATGGCCGATTACTGTAAATTTTACCTTGGTCATCGCTCATCCCTAACTCCTCTCTCAGTGTTCACAGCTGCCAACTGAGATAAATCATTAACCCTCTTGCCTGGATTGCCAAAAAATGTGGCTAATTTATCTCTTAGTAGCTTCTAGTTTCTCTGCTTCTATACAACAGTTTTCTTGCCTACAAAATTGGACATGTGACCACTGCTACTCCAAGAGACAATGAGTCTGGACTAATCAAGTTGAACTGACCAGAAATTTTCCTCGCCATGTACATGACTGTTTTCATCTATTTTAAGGTATTTTTTTACTGGGTCATTTTTTTTCTGGTTCACACTAAAAGTAAGTTGTCAGAAGCCAAACCATACCCCTTTGAAAACCCAAAGTAAATGTCCTAGATTTCAAATGTAGACATGATGGAGATGCTCCCTACTGGAAGTCTGGGGTAGGACTGCTTTCATCTGAACTAGATAAAAGGTAATTCTGAGAACCATCTGGAATCATCTATGGGCAGTTGTGAGTAGCCTTTGTGGTATAAGAGCAAAGTGGATATTCATACACTCACCTCAGAACTAAAAATTCCACTGGAACAGGGCAGTGCCTAACTTCTGTCCTCAACACTTAGCCTGCTTAACCTCATATAATTGATAGCAGATCATTCATTACTGATTGAACAGTTGAAAGAATGGATATCTTCCCAACTTCTAATTTCAAAGCTCTCTAGAACTTATCAGTGAAGCTTCTTTCAATATCTGGCTTCTATCCCGATTGTCTATCCCTGCGGGGTTTTGGGTGGGGGTTGCTTTGTTTTGTTATTCTTTTTTGTTGTTGTTTTGTCTTGTCAGACAAGACATTCAAACAGTTATATGAGTAGTTTTCTTTAATTATAGCTACACACAGCTATCACACCAGGAACGATAATGAACGATAATATATCACCAAATATCACCACAGAAAAACATGTTGTTTCTTCTCAGCTTCTACAATCCGAAGAGAAAATGTTTAACGTGTGAGATGAGGAAGAGGACAGCAAGCAGCCCTCCTCCAAAGGAACTCCCAGTCATCGTGTGGGAGCTGACACTGCTGCCGTCCCAGCATTGCGCCCTTCATTTTCAGGCTCCATTGTTGTCCTTTGGAAGAAAATCGCGACTGCTTTACATCTCTAGAATAATAGAAGATTCTTCATGAAAGAGTATTTGCTAGATTGGAGGTCTGATAGGGTATTTAGTAGTTACGAACTTTGTAGAGTTTCTCTATACTCAAAGCTCAGATGCTGTGGCAAAGAGACTGATTCCTCCAGCCTTGACTTCCAAATGCATTCCTTCAGAGAAGAGGAGAGGAGAGGAGAGGGGAGGGGAGGGGACGGGAGGGGAGGGGAGAGGAGAGGAGAGGAGAGGAGAGGAGAGGAGAGGAGAGGGGGAAGGGGAAGGGGAGGGGAGGGGAGGGAAGGGGAGGGGAGGGAAGGTGAAGGGAAGCGGGTGTAAAGTGATTTTTCTAAAACATGAAATACATTATCACTGCTGCTGTTTTCATTATTTCATACACCAAAGAGCCTAATTTGAGTTATAAAGATAACTAAATGTTGACAATCAACATCAATGCCTAATCCTAAAATATAGCTAGTTATTTAATAAGATTACAAAGAATATGCTATGAAACTAAAACCCTGTGAGCGAATTCTCAGTGTGGGATACCCCACACTCACTATGTTCCCTGTGCAGATTCTACAGCAACTCAAAGGAGCAAAAGGTCATGCGTATTTTTTTGACTTGTTTCTTGCCAGCTTTTCTTTCTTTTTTTTTAATTTATTAAAGATTTCTGTCTCCTCCCCATGAGGACTACTGAGAACTCAAGAACAATGACAATGGGTTTTTGTGTACTGGCTTTGGGGGAGCCTAGGCAGTTTGGATGCTCACCTTACTAGACCTGGATGGAGGTGGGTAGTCCTTGGACTTCCCACAGAGCGGGGAACCCTGATTGCTCCTCGAAGGTCATGCGTATTTTAACGAAGCAAGAAACTAGATCAAACAAGGCCATTGGCATTACATAGGAGAGACAGCAAGATAAATGCATTGTTCATCTAGGACGCTGGAAATGTCTAACTGTATTAAAGTATAACAAATGTAACATTTAGGTTTTATTGTTTAAAAATAAATCCTCCCTTTAACAACTAAGCTTATCCAGTTTCTCTCTTCTATTATTCCTTGTCTCTATTGATATGTGTCTCTATAGCTTTCTGCTTGCTAATTTCATAATTTCACATTTTAATCTCTAATTCTTGTCTTAACACAAAACCGAAAAATGTTTCCCCCTCATCCCATCTTCTCATTGAGTCTTTTTTTTTGTATTTTCCTTATTTTCGTTATCATTTTTCTCCGTGTTTTTATTCTCTCTTCTTCAGCCTGTGACTGTTGAGGAGCTTAGGAGTTCTCGACATGTCCCCTGCCCTTCATCTCCCTCTCTTTCACAATCCTACCCGTCTGTCCTCCTTTGTAAATCATTTTTTAAAACATGGGTGGGTGGCCTTAAAATGCTACAGGAACAATTCGTTACTAGGAGATCTGGGAAGCGGGTGAAGCCACGGTGAAGCTGGTTTATTCTGAGTAGCAGGCTTCTGAAGTCTGCGGGGGCAGATGGCTGACTGACGTCGCTAGGTGGCAGTATTCCAGGCCGGATTCCAATCACAGAGCTGTGGACTGCCTCCCCGCCCCCACTCCTGCCTGTTAAGGTCCTATATAGCGATTTGGATTCAGAAATTTTCTTAGTTGTCTGCAGCCTCTGCATTTGAAATCGAAGACATGTCACATCAATTCTCAAAAATAACATAATGTAAGACTTTAGGATGTGTGACTGCTGGTCTTAGCCTCAACTAGAGAGGAAATGTTTTCATAGATTTGCCCCTTTTCTCCTGGCATAAAAAAATTTACAAATTTAAAGACCTTCATATATAAATTTTCAGACCAATGAAATTCCAAAGACTAGTACAACATGTTGTTTATGAAATAGAATGTATTAATCAGTTTTAACTAATTAATGTATTTTATGAAAACATACCTTTCAAGACTTCCAAATGTCAAATATTTGATTACATTAGTAATCCATAAAATGTCCCATTAAGTACAGTATACATAGCTGCTGCTTTTTGCAAAAGTGATGCACACATTCAGTTTTAGGAACTGGCCTGCTTCACCTAGGAGACATTTAAAAATCATTAAGATGTTATGAAACCTTATCCTGCCTTAGTTTCCCCATCTGGAAATGGAGGTTTTGAGTGACACACTGCTCACAAAAATATTGTAGATCTTAAATGGGGTAATACGGATAAAAAAAAAAAAAACTTACAAGCATGTCTGGCATACCAAAAAGTCTTAGGTTAGCTTCTTTGTGTTCAAAATATCCTTACACTACTATTTATCCTTAGTATGTGCATATGTATATGTGGATATATGTTATGTACACCTTTGTCGACATGGGTAGCAGCCATTCAAAGCCAGTCCTCATGATTGCCCAATAGGCAGTTTGCAGACCGACTCATATCCTTCAGCTCCAACATAACCAATGACTTATTATTTTATTTGCATTTTTAAATTATGATAAAAATACATTATTTCTTTCTTCCCTTTCCTCCCTCCATACTCTTGCATATATCCCTTCTTTGCTATCTTTCAAATCCATGGCCTCTTTTTTCATTAATCATTGTTACACACATAGTATCTACTTTTAAGCACTAGACTGGGGTGAAATCAAAGGTTTCTGTCTCCAATGAAAGTGCTTTGCAAGATTTAATATTTTTTTTTATTTTATGTGTCAGTGCCTCCATGGACATATATGTACCACACGTGTGCTTGGTGCTCAGTGAGGTCAGAGGGGGACATCAGATTCCCTGGAACTGGAGTTACCAGAGGTTGCAAGCTGAGAACCAAACCCAGGTCTTCTGCAAAAGCAACAAGAGCTGCTGAACCATCTCTCCAGCCATCTCTATTGTAAATCTTAAAGAGTGCAGATGAGCTCAGGTGCTGGGGTGGGGAAGAGAAGCACAGAATTCTATGCGATGAAAACAGCGCGAGAGAAAGGACACACTTCCAGATGAAGATATTTCAGCTGAAACTAGAGCTTAAGAACTCTTGAACGCATGTTCAGGTGAAAAGAATGTTCAGGACAGTTTCCTGCAGAGAGATGGCACACACTTATCCTGATAAGAATGGCTAAGAAGGAAATATTGGCGTTATTCAAGAACTGGGTCATTTTTCCTTAATGCTCACAGGTGTCTGTGAATAATTCATTTTGATTCTCCATGAAGCACAAGGAAAAGAATCAATTCAAAAGCCAAGAAAAAGCTATTACGCTCTGGCCTACTGAAGTGTGACTGCGAACTAATGAAACAAACCTTTAAACAAAATGTGACATGAATCTTTACTCAGATAATACACTTCCCTCCTTCCTATAAAATAGTGCTAAATATTTTTTAAGAAAGAATGCATTCCTGAACTATGTCTTCCAACAGTAATGGTGGGTTTGTACTGGCTCATCTCTTATTCCCTCTGTGGGGCCAACTCTGTGAATGTACAAATTTGCTTGGCATGGGATGGACGATTTATTGACAGAGGACACACTCAGGGGCTGGTCACAAAAATGATGTTCCAGATTTTGAGAGCAATAAAAACTAGGATTAAAGGTCATCCTTTTCAAAAGCTATTTACAATAAGCTAGCCATAGGATTTTGTCCCCGGAATGAGATCAGGAGGGTTTGTGTGTGGACGGAATGAGTTCTCTTCAACCTCTAGTCCAAACCTTAATTTCTAAAATGGATAAAACAAACTTCCTTTAACATGTAAAACCTGAACTTGTTTTGCCCTTAAATTTTATTTTTCTTTTTTGGTTTTTGGGGGGTGTTTGTTTTTTGTTCATTTTTTGTTGCTGCTTCTGCTGTTTGTTTTTGGTTTGCTTGTTTGCAGAGAACCTTTGGAAGCTCTGCGTTAGAATCTATGAAAAAGTTTTATATACTTTTTTATGTATAGATCTTTGTATTATTAAACTTGGAGCCATAGTCAGAAGATTCAGACCATAACTGGCTCATTTTTCTATTTCCTTACCTATTAGAATTTCCAATTTTGATTTGATTTGAAAAATAATTTTTCAATTTTGATTTAAAAGAAAATATTTTTAACCACCAAAATCTTTGCTGTTATGGTATGTAGCCTTCAATGACTGTGGCACTCTTATGACCGATGGAAAGAAACCCTCTCACCACAGAAGTGAAACCATGCCGCATGGAGGTGTAGGTCGTTAGTAAGATTCGAGGCTTCTGTGGCAATCACCGTCCCCATGAGAGACATCTGGCTGTGTTCATGAGGACACTTTTGTTTCCAAATGAAAATTTGCTTCTTTGGCAGTTTCCATAATGGGAAAAAAATTCTTTCCTCTTGTTTGGCTGCAGTAATTTTAAGATGTCCCATGGGTATTGGTGTTAAGTAACACACAATGAACTGTAACTAGCATGTTGTTCATAGCATACACTGATAGGATTTCTTTTTTAAAAAAAATCTTAATGTTTCTATTCTATTTATAATTTCAAATCTTCATAAAATAAATTAAGAACATAAATTTCTTTGCAGTGAACTAAACTATGCTATGATAGATCATTAAACATGTCATTCACTTATCAATGGACATTTTTCCATTAAGTCGATTGACATTAATTTGCAGTCTCTTTTTGCAGCTAGATATATTAATGCTCCTCTGAACAGTATTGATAATTGGTTGAAAAAGGTGAGAGTAATGTTTATTCAAGATAATTGAAATAATTTGTCTAACTTCAGGACACTAAACACTATGAATAACTCTGAGTCTATACATAAGTCACAGAAGAGGGTCTGAATCTACCTGTGGGATTTATTTTATTTTCAGTGCTTAGAGATACGTTCAACCTTAATTGGTCTGGGAAAATGTCATATAATTTTAAGTTAACCTGCATGATGTAAATGTGTTTTGTGTGTAAGCAAAGGAAAATCTTTTTGAAATACTTTTTTTAAAAAAATTAAATACAGAGCACCTCAGAAATACAGAACAATGAGTTTAGCAAACCAAAAACAGAGAAGGAAATCCATTTACAAATCCTTTCAGGAAAGACGTGTTTCTGCAAGGCATGGAGACTTTGATGCAATGTGCAAGTGTGCAGCCTCAAGGGTCTGTGTATGGATGCAAAGTGATTAAGTTGAGCACTTATTGTAATTGCTTTCTACCATTTAGTCCAGGAATGATTAAGGCAGGAGCTGTGCAGTTTGGGTGGAGAGAGGGTCAAGCATATTCCCAGCTGCAGGGTTTCCTTTTCTAAGCCTCCTCCCTGTCCGTATTAACACTCTCCGACTCCAGAATTATCCTAAGTAAGGCTGACATTCTGTCATCTGTCTCTCTTCTAACTTCCAGAACCCACACTTAGAGATGAAGGATAGTGGGGGAAAATCTATAACAACTCCATGAGTTATAGGGAAAAAAAACAACTAAAGCTTGATGAAATGTAGGCCATCTGAGATAAACCTAAGAGGAATGTTTCCACAGTCCCTTCCTGTTGGCCGGGGAATGGTTCCCACAAAGCATTCTCTATCGGCAACCTGAAGTATTTCCCTACATGGAGTTTCACAACCCAAAGACTCACTCATTTTCAGTAGCTGCTTTCACACAACCCGTTCCTCCTCCCATTTGGATTGCTGCAAACCCTTGCTTCTCCTCTGAGCAACTTACGTTATTGGTTTTTTGGGAACTTCACAGGAAAGAGGGCAAGGGACTCAAAGTGCTGGACTTTGTTTTTTAACTTTCCAGTAAAACCAGACAAAGCCATGTGATTCTGATGTAATCAATGCCCACTTCTCCTCTCATTTTGTGACCCTGATGAAAGTATTTCAACTTAAAAGGAAGAACCCTACCGACATAGTCATTACACCCTTGTGGTACTTTCCCATTCTAACTCCCAATTGGTTGCCATGACTTTGTAGCTTTACTATAATATCTCATAAAGTTCAAACAAAATGAACACTTCAACAACGCCTACAACTGAGCACTGGTATGTCTGGAATATTATCTAATTCATTTAATCCTGCCCATTCTGCTATTACTGTCTAGGTCCATCTTCAGGGTGTGAAATAGATCCACTCAACTATTCAGGTCTTCCTTTCTTTTTGGGTTACTACCTTAAGACCCAGATGTATAAGATCTCATTCACAACTGGACACAGTAGAGCAAGGCAGCAAACCCTGCATTCAAAATGTAGAGTCTAGATGATCAGTAGTTCAAGGACAACTTAACTACATAGTGAATTACACCATGAAATCAAGATCCGCCTGAGCTACTTGGGAGGGGGGTGCTGTTATTCTTGTTTCATATACTTACCATAAAAGGACATTCTGAATATTTCATCTCTACCAAATATGATGTTTTTTCTTTCTTTTATCATTTCTTTCTCTAAGTTTACTTTTTGTGTGGATATGTGTGTGTCCTATGTGCGGTATATGATCCCAGAAGATATCCAGTATCTTGCTTTATTACTCTCCATTTTTCTTCCCTTGAGACAGGGTAACTCACTAAATCCAGAGCTAACCTGGCAGCCAACAAGCCCCAGCTATCCTCCAGAGGTGACAGGCACAGGCATGTGTAACGATGCCTAGGTGTTTTCGTGGATTCTGGGGATTTAAATACAAGACCTCATGCTTGGGGCAGCTAGCATTCTACCCACTAAGCAATCTCCTAAGAGGAAAGAGGAGTTTTTCAATAGCATATGATCCAGGGTATACAGCATCTCTTCTGCTTGAGAAAAAAATCAGGCTTCATTCTCTACCCTTCTGTAGCCATGGCAGGACAGCTTTGATTCAAAGGACTCCTGACAAAGATGCTCCATCTTTTCGTCCTATTTTAGGTTTTCAGAGACGGCACATTTTCTGACTATGTTTTTTTCCCTTGATCTTTTTTGCACACCACTTACAATTTTTTTGCATGACTCACTGAACAGCAAATCTTAGTAAACTCAAGTTTTCCCTAATGAAGAGATAAACTTGCCCTATACCATCATACTGAGAGAGGACAAAGATAATAAAAAGCAATCATTGAAACTAACCGACTTCTGAAGGAAAGGTGTCAAAGCAATTGCCAACAACCGCACGACATTTCTTTAATGTTCTCAGCATGGCCGGGTAATTACAGCACTTGAATTTTTATCAATGCTCTTAAAGAAACTGAAACAATATTTTACATCCTAAGCCGCTAGAGATTGCTGAAAGTGAAAAACATGAAGGCAGATACTATTCTTTAATAATATCTATGATTCCTGCTAGGATAAAAATACACAAGAATATCCAGGCATCAACTGGAGAGAGGGCTTCTGGGAAATAGGAGCATTCAGGAGAAGAGAGAGCTAAACTGGAGAGCTATTCTGGGCTTAAACTCCATGAACCATTATAGTTATCTTTCTCCTTTCCCTGTGCCCCTCTCTCTGCCTGTCTCTCTCTCTCTCTCTTCCCCCCCCCCCCCCGTGTATCTGCCTGATTGTCTATCTGTCTCTGTCTTTCTCTTTCCTCCTCCACCCTCTATCAAGAATTGTAGAGCCAGACCCAGCAACTCCAGTCAGAATGAGCTGTGACTTTAGATAAAAGAGGTGACATTAAGCTTTTCTCAGCCCTTGCCCTATGGCATTTGCCCAGTAGCTGGATTTCCAAGAATAGCTATTTTCTGTCTTTCTCAACCCCTGCTCCCGAGGGAAACCACTTAAGAGTCGAAACTCTTCTGGTCCTAGGGTTGTTTCAAGAATCAAGAAACTGCTTGCCTTGGTTTTATCCCATGTCTTCTTTCATCCAAACAAACTCGTGAATCTCAACTCACACAAGCCAAATGCCCACCAGATACATCAGTAAGATTTCTCTTCTGTAGCATGAATGGAAACTGGAGTTAAGAACAAAGCCCGCGTGACCTCTAGGAAGTATAATTGTTTGAATGATGGGAAGGGCGATTGAGAACTGACTGGGTGCCTCAGTCCTGGATTTCAAGTATGGCTTCGGGTCACAATTGATGTTATTTACTATTGAAAGGAACTCTTTAATGGTGCCTCTTGAACCAGCTCTCAAGGAAACTTAAAGAGGAAAACAGAATATTTCTGAAAATTAATTCGTAATGGAAAATGAAAAGCAGAATGGGAACTCAGCAAAAAATCTGCAGCTTCATCCAGCCTTGAACGCTACCATAGCAAAAACTACCCTTCAAGGAAATTGATTTTGCCATTTGATTCAAATTAGAATATTTATGGGTATATCCTCAAACTTGAGTATGAAAAATGAGTCATATAATTTTTTTAATCTGTCAATCTAAACTTTCACCCATCGTAGCAGCAAGAGTTCAGTAGAAAACCGCACAGTTAAGTTACCCAGAATGCAGGTAAACCGGAGGCAGCAATGCCCATCTGTAAGGCAAATGTGCTTGCAGTAAATGAGACATGGAGTCAGAAGAGTCTTCCCAGAAGTCCCCAGGCCAGCCAGTTTCTCAAATGCAGCAGTGAACAAGAAGTGGGCCCACCTCAAAACAAGATAGAAGATGAGGACCAATGCTTGAGGATGTCCTCTGACCTCCACACATATGCTAGGGCACATGTGCCTATACTCAAACATATGAGCATACACACATATGCAAGAAGAAGAGGAGAGAGAGAGGGAAGGAGGGAGGGAGGGAGGGAGGAAGGAAGAAAACAAAAGGGCAAGGAAAGGAAAAGAAAACTCAGTGTTGGCATCCAAAACCAAGCTAGAAAATCCACTCATAATATACTCATCTGGATTGGGCACCTAGATTACATCTGGAAAGATCTATCTGCCTCCGAAAGCCAACATTCCTAGGGTCTGGATATTCATTAGCACAAGGACATCTTCTGGGAATGTACAGGGGCATTTTTCAGTTTGATTCAGTTTATCGAACAGCAGCCCCTTAAAGTCCTGAAATGTCATTCACTCTCCTCCCACCCCCACGGTCCGAACACTGTTAGCAGATGGAAAGCTTCCCTTTGAAGGTTAAGAAACACAGCACTAAAATGCTTTGTCATCGTCTTCTTATGCAAAAAAAAAAAAAAAAAAAAAAAAAAAAAAAAAAAAAANAAAAAAAAAAAAAAAAAAAAAAAAAAAAAAAAAAAAAAGCTAACATTTATCACGCTTGGTATAATTATTACCTCAAAGCCTCAGGTTCTCAACACAAAAAGCATGAGGTCATTATTCACTTTTTCAATAACAGACCTGCCTTCTTGCTCTTCTTGCTCTATGAAGTGCAGATGCTGTAGCTACATCCCAAGGGGGGCAGGGGGATCTACTTGCTTCTGGACCTCTGCCTTGGGAAAAATGAGAGGATTTCCCTGTACTTCACAAGTTAGTAGCTAGCTAGGGACATCCCATGCAGTTCCAGTTTCTCTCCACATGGAAGGCAGGCAACTCAAAGATAAACTGCATGAGATGGCATGGAAATCACAGGGCTACATGAGGGGGCTGCTCTGTTTTGACTCTCACGTGTTTTCAAGTAAATTTCCTCCTGGCAATTTAAGCTAAGCTTCACGGTGAATAATCTTTTTTCCTCTGGACTTTTCTGCTTAGCCTATGGCGTGGATAAGACGGAAGGGAGCTAAAAATGCCGACTCAAGTCAAAGAGAGCTGAAGTTTGAAGTCATGTGCGGCTTTTCCCAGCTGTGAAATCATGAACAAACACCCATGTCGCCTTTGTATATTTGTTCGCGATATGTAAAACAAATGTGTTTGATTGCTATCTACTATGAAGGTTAAATAAATACAGCCCTTAGCATGCCTGACACTCTGTACACAGTAGACGTAGCCACCGTCCTCCTTTGCTTCCCTGTTCTACGCATAGAGAGAACTCTCGCTGGCCCATTCTTCCTCATTAACTGAAGGTTTGTTGTAAAGTTTGTAGGCTTCCTTTCTTCCGGGAGAATATTGATACACAGGGATTTTGACATACTACATAACGGTTCATTTCATGTTCTCAAGATCTAGGCTTAATAAAACTTACTTTACTTAATAAAACTTGAGCTTGACAAGGAATCACACCCATTCATGCTCTCTCTCTCTCTATCTCTCTCTCTCTCTCTCTCTCTCTCTCTCTCTCTCACACACACACACACACACACACACACACACACACACACGCAAAGACAGACAGACAGAACCAAAAGATCTGGGCCAAGGTTTCAGGATCTGCCTCAGTCACTGGATTCATAATTTGAATTCTATTTTTCAAAAGGCTTTTGTCCAGTGATATGAGCTTTAGACTCCACACACTTGCTGTGGTATCAGTTCCCTCTTAGTGATTTTTCTGGCATGTGATCAGCGACTTTTCTAGAAAATAGCATCCGTTCACCTACCCCAAGCCCAAATCTTTTTATCCTACCATGACAACCCACTGTTTCTAGGGTTCTACATATTTCCCGACCTATCAGTTTGGTGACTCTATCATCATTTTGATCTCCATGAATTTGTAATTCACTTTTCGTGAGTTACAGAAATTACATGGTTACATACTTCTAATCAATTGATAACTAAACACCTTTATTATTCTCATATGTGATGTGCCTAAAGTATTATAACCATGAATAAAAAAATCCTTAGGCTCAATAAGTCAAACAATATCGTAATGAAGTTACCAGCTAAATCAAAGAGTAAACCAGTCATCTTTGAAGTCTGTTATGATGGCTTCCCAGCGTCCCTATCCTGCGTGTCAGGACTTGCCTTCCCCTCTGTGACTCCAGGCGGTGATCACACTGAAATTATTTTCTAGTCACAAAAGCATACCCAGTGTTATCTGTCATGAAGACCTCGATTCTGAAACTGAAAAGTTTATGTGAGTCAGGGTTTTGCTCTGTATTTGCCATGAGCCAAAGGCTAAACTTCCAGGACAAGAGCCATCATAATCCTAAAGTCAAGCTTTAGACATTGAAACCAAAGGTGGTACCACTCACAGGAACTACAGAGGTCCGCCTGATCATGATGCATTTTGTTACAGAACACTGGAATAGTGAGCAAATATATTTTTAGGTTTTTATGACTTATTATTATTATTATTATTATTATTATCATTATTAATCTCTCATATATTACATTCTGACCACAGTTCATCCTCCCTCCCCTCCCTGAGTCTCCTCACAGCTCTCCTCTCCCTCAGACCAAAACAGGCCTCCCAGGGACATCAACCAGACAGGGTATGACAAGTTAAAACAAGACCAGGCACACACTATTACATCAAGGCTGGACTAGGCAAGCTTGTAAGAGGAAAGGGGTCACACAGGCAAGCAAAGGAGTGAGAAACAGCTCCTGCTCCCACTGTTAGGAGTTCCATAAGAACAAGCTACCCTGCCATAATACAGACACAGAGAAGCTAGGCCACATGAGCTTGCATGTGTCCCTGTCAGCTGATTCTGTGGGCAATGCTCTCGTGATGCCCCTGACCCTTCTGGCTCCTCAAGTCCTTCCTCTCCGTCCTCTGCAGGACTCCCGGAGCTCTGCCTAAGGTTTAATTGTGGGACTCTGGATCTGCTCCCATTGGATGCTAGATGAAGTGTCTCTGGTCTCTGTGGTGAAGAATCTTCTAGGTTCCAGGCCCAGAAAACTCTGCTGGCAGGACAAACCGAAATCCACAGGTTTTGTGGCTGGGTTGTGTCCCAATCACTTCACCTGTGGCCTTGCCAGGCTATAGAAAACGACCAGCTCAGGTTCCGTGTTCCCCATTGCTAAGAGATTATACTTCTGTAGGTTCCAAGGAGTTTGAATTACACTAGGTTTCCACCTTGCCCCCAAATGTCCCCCAAACCAGCAGTTTCTCCCAGTGTTTTCTCCCTCCCCCATCTCTTCCCTCCTGTTCCCAGGCCAATGCACCCCTAGTCAACCCTCAAAATCTATTCTATTTCCCTTTCCTAAGGAGATCCTTGTCCTCCCTTAAATCTTCCTTGTTACTTAGTATTGTTGGATCAATGGATTCTTGCATGATTATCTTTTACTTTACAGTTAGTACTCACTTATGAGTGAGTACATACCATGTTTCTTTTTCTGGGTCTGGGTTGCCTCACTCCGGATGATTTTTTTTCTAGTATCATTCATTTGTCTGTAAATTTCATGTTTTTGTTTTTAACAGCTGCATGATACTCCATTGTGTAAATGTACCATATTTTCCTTATCCATTCTTCAGCTGAAGGACATGTAGGTTCTCTTCAGCTTCTGGCTATTACGAGTAAGGCTAATATGAATGTAGGTGAACAAATGTCCTTGTATTTTGATTGAGCATCTTTGGGTATATGCCCAAGAGTGGTATAACTGGGTCTTGAGGTAGACAGATTTTCTGAAAATCCACCATATTAATTTTCAAAGTGGTTGTACAAGTTTGCACTCCTACCAGGAATGGAGGAGTGTTTCCCTTACTCTACATATTCCCAGCATGAGCTGTCACCGTTTTGTTTTTTAATCTCAGCCATTCTGACAAATGTTAGATGGACTCTCAGAGTCATTTTGATTTGCATTTCCCTGATGGCTAAGGATATTGAGAACCATTTGAGATTCCTTTGCTGAGAATTCTCTGTATAGATTTATATCCCATTTTTAATTGATTACTTAGTTTGTTGGTGTCTAGTTTCTTGAATTCTTTCTATGTTTTGGATATTAGCCTTCTGTTGGATGGGGAGTTGCTAAAAATCTTTTCTAATTCTGTGGGCTGCCGTTTTGACCTATTGATGGTGCCCTTTGCCTAGGACCAGATTATTTTATCACAGAATACAAGAGACTTTTAAAGAAGAGCTAATACCATACTCCTCAAATTGTTCCACAATAGAGAAACAAAAGGAACATTGGCAAATTCTTTCTATGAGGGCACAGTCACCTTGATACCCAAATCACACAAAGACCCAATAAAGAAAAAGAATTACAGATCAATTTCCCTCATGAACATTGATATAAAAATAGTTAATAAAATACTCGTAAACTGAACAGAACACATCAAAAAGATCATCCACCGTGTTCAAGCAGGCTTCATCTCAGATATGCAGGGGATGGTTCAATATGAAAATCGGTCAAGAAAAAACACACACTCTCATTAAATGCAACTTCTGGATCTTAATTCCTGTCTATTAATTGGCAACTATGAGGACATAGTCAAACCAACTATACTTCCTTGCTTCGGGTGTTTTCTCTGTAATAGGGGTTTGTATAGTTTCTCTATATTTGAGGTTCTTTTTTGAAAGTGAAGTACTTAAAATGTTGTAAAGTTTCTGGCTCACAGTAAACACCCCACCCATACCAGCTTATTTTATTACCAGCTATTATTTCAAATATGTAGAGCTTTTTTGAGATAATGAATATTTCAAATTTGGTTGTGCTTCTGATTTTATGTAATATACCTTGGCATGACAAGCCTAAATGTAAAAATAATAGAGATTTTTACCTTCAGTGTAAACTCGACTAGAATTTGCTCCTGAAATAATAAGTTATTTGAGAAGCACTTTATGCTTTCATTATCTAAAGCATAGAAATAATGGTAAAATTACAAATGAACTTTCTCGAAAATATGCATTTACATATAGTATACACAGGAACTTCTAAGATTAAAAGTGCATTGAAGACTCTTCGTCTTGCCAGAGGACAGTGTTCTCCGAAGCAATGTCCTTATCTAGTGTGTATAAGGACAACACGGTGATACAATTGAGACAAAATACTAGCACATAGTCATGTTGTCATGAGTTACATTCTAGTAAGAAGAAAGACAACTAAACACTTCATTTTCACTATGCAACGTACTATATAGCAGATGAATACATACAGCATTAGAGTATTTAAGCTTCAGTTTTCTCTTAATTGCGAGTTAGACTCCCGCTCTATATAAGTTTATGCTAGCCACATGAACTTTTGGCATATGTGTGTGTGTATGTGTATTTTAGACTTAACAATTTTAATTACATCATTTCCCTCTCCTACTCCTACCATGTCCTCCACCTTTCCGAATTCATAGCCTCTTCTTTAACCGTCGTTATTAAATACATTTATGTATATGTATGTATGTGTACATATAGATATACACATATATATACACAACCTTATGAGTTTGTGCAGTATCCCTTGCATGTATATGTTTCTAAAGCCTTACCAGTCTATTGGATAAGCATTCACTAATCATTACACTAACTATTACAGGGAAATATCCATGAGAGATCAACAACACAATTGCCTAAACAAGACCTGAACACTTCAACAAGAGTAGACATCCTAGTATAGATGGGAAAAACATCACAGGGACCCATCCCTAGATAAAGAGCTATAGGCAATAAACAATTTGAGAGAAGGAGAAGGAGATCTATAGAGAGACAGACAGAGAGAAAGAGACACAGAGACAGAGGATCAAACATTTTAGTTATTACAGGGGTTACATTTTTTTTCTTTTCCCTCACTGTTTGAGACCACAAAGGCAAGTTCTCTTACCTTTATAAAGTTTTAGTATGAAAAAAATTGTAATAGCAATGTTTCTTTAAGCAAATTAAATGCAGAACCATCTGTTACACTCAGTACAGGCACATAACTCAGAGTTTTAGAGAGGACATAGTTAAAGTCATTTTCTTCCTTACCAAATCAGTATCCAGAGAAATAAATCCCAGGAGAGCATGGGTGTGAATTAGGATACACAGGTCATCCAACATTCAAGGAAGGGGTTTGCACTTCAGTCAAAAGCACAGTGGCTTCCATTTGGATTTTAAATACAGAAAATCAGAGTGCCTTCGTTGAAGGCTGCTGATAAAACATCTCCTGTGAGTCATTCCGGTCTGTGGTGTAAAAATTTTGAGGACTTTTTCCTAAGTGTGAAAGGATGTGGAAGCTATTTTCCCACCCGCTAGGTGGGGTGACATGGTTGGATGCATCACTGGGTGTAACTTGAGTGTGATACACCATGAATCAAATCTCAGTGATGCAATTTCTTGGAGCGGCCCTTAACCAGCCTCACTTCACATCGCAGCATGGATTAGAGACTCTCTTCCCATCCCAGTACAGAAATAAAAGAAACCAGTAGAATGCAAAAGTGGGGTGTGCTGTGGGGGAGTTCACGAAGGGGTCGAGAAGACAGATGTATGTGAAACGAATTATACATCTCAACCTCGTTCGCTCTTACCTAGCATGGATAGACAGCTTTGTCATACAGCTGCCTAAGGCTAATCCTCCACACTCCCTCAATCTTCTCAGTCTACTGCCTGAGTACCTTTGAAGCCGGGACTTAAAACCCTAAAATTAGAAGCAGGATTACTGGTTGCAGACTGCTGAAAAGCTTACCGCTTCCTGGAAAGAGCAGAGAATGATGTATCCCTGTGAAGGGATAAACGTAGAAAAGGACTGTCAATTTTAAGAGACATGGTGAAGATCAACTTAGCAGGTTCTCAATAAATCTGACTACTCTTTCCCTGACCCTTAGACATATTCATAAGCTACATTTTAGTTAAGTAGAAATCTTACCCAATTAGCTTCGATCTTTATTTATAAAATGTCCTATTCTCATACAACTGATCTCTCTGTCTCTCTCTCTCCCCTTTCTATCAATAATCCATACACCATTGCTAAGCTTGTCATAAAATATCCAGCACTGATTCTGATGTCTCATTTGTGGTTCATTTTTTGATGGAGTTTTCCAGTAGGCAATCATAGTCTAACCAGGTTTCTATGACTGTGCCACAGTTGGGAGTGATTATCGTCCTGGAGGCAAAGTTCAGCAAGTGCCATCTCTATTGGTTGAGCAGGCAAGTTTGTGCATATGCCTACCAGCTTATAATGTGATCAAACGACTCCAAACCCCCAAACTGAAAATCCCTTAAGTTCAAAACACTTCTGATACAGTTGGCTCAGCAACATAGAGCATTGCAGTGTTTCAGGAGTTTCTCCTTGTGAATGCATAGCTCTGGAGAGATGAGGCTCCTTGTCACCATCTAACATTCCAAGAGAGTGTAGTATTGCTTGCTCAAAAAAAAAAAAAGATCAAATTTCAATGCATGCATTCTAATGAATGCATATTACTTTCCTACCATCACAAGGTTGAGAGATCACAAGTCAAGCCATTGGAAAGCAGGCATCATCCATATACATTTTCACAAATCAAGGCCATCTAGATTAGCACAGAGTAAAAGTTAATAAATGTATTTTAGTAATTACGTTTGATACCATATTTGGAATCCATAATGAATGAAATTCCTGTAATTACCTTGAGTGTAAGGACTATAACCCCACTTATTTCCATACCCCTTCCAGTTGCACTGGGCTGGCATTCCCTCGTCCTAATGAGCTCAGCTGCGGCTACGCAATTTCCTTTGACCAACAAGTATGCATTATGGAAGTCATTTCCAAGCACAGAATTTATGAAACACAGGGGATGCTTCCACGAGCTCTTTTGCTTCTCTTATCCTAAATGGGGATAGTCTGGATACAGAGAGAATCACCAACTGGGGCCAATAATGACAGGGGGGGGCAAAGACCCCAACCCATCATCTGTGGCCAGCAGTAAACCCTTTTTTGTATACCTGAATGACACTGACCACTGCAGCATGACCTAGCCGACCCCAACTAACTCATACCAAAACTGCATCTCATGATTTTCCAGTGATCCTCTTTTTCTAGCCACATCTTCTAAGGCGCCTCACTTTCACTGAGTGAATGGTCTCAAAGCGATTTTACACATCTTGTAGGTAGTAATGGGAAAAGATAGTTTAGCCATACTTCAATGAAATCCTGGCAGAATACAGACAGGAGGAGCCCCAGCTGCTCTCTAGCTCCCATTGGATGGACTTTTTTTTCCATACGGAAATAGTTTCACAGACCATCTAAGTATATCCCTCCCAATTCTTCACTAGGGTAAAAGCAGATTCATTATCTATGAAGAGCTGAGAAACAATGTTTATTCTTAGTTCATCAACATGGGATATCATTAAGCTGACAAATATTTGTTAAAGCAAACAGGTAGAGCTACAACTCCCACTTAATGAGACAAACATTTCAGGGCTCCAGGGAATACTAATAGGACAACATTGTGTTAATATCCAGCATCTCTCTGGGAATCCCAAAGGGACTGCTCTTGAATTACTTCCCTTGTCATTAATTGAAATTATTTTTACCCACTTGTAATTTTTCTCCTGAGTCTGTTTTACTTTAAGATCCATCACACCGCAATGTTACCTGCTCATTTTCCATGTATGGATGATATTGGAAGATTAGCAAATCAACATGTTCTCCTCTAAGAAACAAAAAGCTAACTCGAGAATTTTTTTTTTAGAAGTTACCTAGCTGAACTCCACCACCTTTGAACTTCACTTTAGTGATATAGATGTATCTCCCCCACATCAGTTTCCTATTTTCTGTGGAGAACACTAATCAGATGAACAGTACTTTTGGACTCCTCTGACTGTGGATCTGAAAGAAGCTAATGAGGAATATTATGGGAGGAGCTGAGTCAATATTATCTGTGTCTTTGCTCAGCATACACTGTGATGGTAGATGTAAGCTCTCTATAATGACATGCAGGACAGAAAAGGGGGGTTCTCACAGTATTAAGAGCATGTATTGAAAGTGCCTACTTGCTGTGCGGTGGTGGTGCACACCTTTATTCCCAGCACTCTGGAGGCAGAGGCAGGTAAACCTCTGAGTTCGAGACCAGCCTGACCTACAACAGCTAGTTCCAGGACAGGTCCCAAAGCTACAGAGAAACCTTGTCTCAAAAAACAAATAACAACAAAAAGTGCCTTCTCTGCCCTAGGAATGTTAGGAATGAGAGTAGATACAGGTGTGTAGGACTGTTACATATGTAATATGGTCTGTTACTTAATATGTTAAGCGTGTTACTTCTGAGACAATATTGGCCATGCAAAATATGTAAACACTTCTCTGGTTGTTGAAATCTGGACATGAACTTATGATGGCAATGTTAAGAAAACTCAGGGGAAATTATGCTGCACACAGCTGGCAATCCTTGTCACAGATGTTCTCCACATCTCTAAAAGCTTAATGCTGCAGGAAACCATACAGACAGTAGCCTTTAAGTTACCTGACCATTTGGGCATGGACTCTTATACTATATAGGCCAATGTAAAGCACACCCTCTCTTCCACTACGGGATTCAGTTTCTGTTCCCCATTCGAGCAGAGGACTTTTTATTAATAAATTAGGAAGCTGAGACTAAATGATATCTGAGGTCCTTTCCAGATGAGTTATTTTATAGTTCCATCAAAATACAATTCTGGTACAGTAAATACTTCCAAGAGATTTGAAAATGGGGAAGGGAATTTATGGCTTTAAAAGATCATTAATTACATGGGATTTATCTTGTCAGTAGTAAAAATCTTGATGTGTGTTTACAGATCATGAAACACGTCTTCCAAAAATGAGTCTCCTATTGGAATTCAGTAAGTGAATGATATAATCACTCCAGGGCTGTCTTGTGTGATGGATTCAAGAAGACAGGAAGAAGGGGAAGTCAATTCTGGTTAGGATCTGAGGTGACATATAAGCGATCGCAGTGACAATTATGTAAAATTCTGATGATTTCTATTTTTGGAATCACTATGTAGCCTATATGCATTTTCTTTCCAGAAGATCCCTCCAACAAAGAATCTCACAAAGCCCCCCAACCAATACAGCCCTGAAAAGGAGTCAGTCACTTAAGGGGAGAGATGTAGAGGCCGAGGCCTTAAAATGAGAAGATGTCAGCTAAGATTGACAGAACATTTTCCATGTTTAAGGGAGCAGAGCGAAGAAAATGTGTGTGGGAGAAAGCAGGATAAGTGATGATAAGTGAGATGAAACTCTATACGGACTCATAATTTTAAAAACAATACATAATAAAAATAACCTCCAGAAAGATAAACGAAGCCCTCAGTGGAGAAAATAGAGGGAAAAATCTTTTATTTTATTTTCTTTTCTTTTTTTAAATAAGAAGTTAGTAGATACATGGAAAGGAGGGTAGCACTTACACGAATAAAGGAGAATCGTTCCACGACATCATCTTGCTGTATAGCCTGGACTGCCTTGGAACTCGCTCTGTAACCCAAGCTAGTCTCACGTTGTTGGATCCTTCTACTTGAGTCTCACGTTGATGGCTTTGTAGGCAAACATCACTCCCCCCCCCCGTTCACTTACACCATTTCTAACTTTTCAACTCTGCTGTAAGCTTGGGAGCCGTACCCCCACAGCACCATGTGCATTTGAAACATAGTGGAGGCTGAAGTGTTTATTTACCAAGTTCAAACTCCTTTTATTTATCACAGCAAAATAATGGTTGGACACTAGATATAATTGGGTGTAATCTTTCTAGATGAAGAATAGTTGCAACGATCCTCGGGAAGCATTCATACAGAACAGGAGAGGTGATAACCTGATTTGGGAATGGTTTGGTGTCTTGCTTATCGGCATTAATGCAGAAATACTAATTAATAGCACCTGATGTGCTGACCCCTTCCTGTGAAGTTTGCCATCTTACGTGGGAGTCAGATACTTAAAGGCACTAAGGGGTCAATCATGTTCCTCAAGGACTTGGCACAGGGTTTTAGGTCAGTACTAATTCTTCTAAACAACATCACGCATACACAAAATGGGTGCTATTTAATATAATGTTAACCTTTTGACATTTTGTGTCAAATTATCTATCACACAGAGATTTATCTATAGCTATTGCTTTAAAAGAAGGCAAGCAAAGAGAAAAGGCAAAGGAATGACAGGTATGTCATTAATATGAAGTAAGTAAAAATGAAATAGACAGTAGAGAAAAGAAAAGGAAGAGAAATAGAAAGGATCTATAAATAAAAAAAATATGACTCAAGGTTGATGAGATGAACAATACGCAAACAGCACTCAGCCACTTTTGGGAAGGTTCTACCTTCATTACAAGAGAGATATGTGGCTACAACCAGAGTACTGAGGCATATAATCTACAAAGCTCTACCTATGAATTAAGAGGCACACAGCCCCTTGAAATAAGGAGACACATATATTCACATTTAAATATTCAACTACAAACTTTTTTCAGTAAATATTATGTACTAGATCTCATTCTGAACACACAAAAGTCATTGAAATATCATAACTTTTATGCCAACGGTAAGGATAAAATATAAAGAAAGTACAGACAAAAAGAATGATGGATCGCTTATATGATGAAGTCATGGAATGATTCAGCATCATTGTCATCATAGTCCCGGGCACCGGCACCAGATCTCACACTTCCCAGCTGTGTGACTTGAATCCCATTGCTCATTGCAGTTTTGCTGGAAAACACTTATTTCTTTTAATCCTCTGACAGTTCTAATAATAGGGCTGCCCATCCAAAATCACAGATTAAAACCATTGAAGGAACACGCCTTCTCACTCCACTACCCACAAAGATGACTCAAGCAGATTTTCCAAATATAAAAGTCTGCAACTGAGCAACTCATCTGCATGGATCGTCCTCTCGGATAAACAGGATGGAGGACTGGAAGCATGCAGACAAGAAATCAAACACCTGCCTTCTTCCCACTGAAGAAGGTGGCAATAAAACAGGGAACCCAAAACTGTGTCGGGCACAGGACTTCAATGGGTGCCCCTCATGCTATTCATTCCTTACTTGGTAGGGGGAGAATTTAGGATTTATCATTTTGTAGTGGCCCGGAATACCAAAACCATTTTAAGCACTGCCTTACCTAATTCCTCCTTTTGATCCCAGGAGAACTGAAATGGAATGATATTTTGAAGTTATAGAACTAGTCAATCAAGCATCCAGCATACATGGTTATATAAGTTAGGAAGTGGGTGATCGTTTTGACATGGCGGTGGAAAAGAAATGATGAGTTGTGAGCCTTCCTCCTTCTGTTCCAGGAAGAATACTGTGATAGGACTGAATCACACAAGAAGGAAATTGCCACAGAGAAAGATATCAGGTGATGGAAGAATGAATACAAAATTAACTTCTTTTTCAACATCCATAGCCCGTCTGCTCTTTGAATATTTTAAAGGATATATCGAATATCAGAGAAATAAATTTCACACTTATGCTTTTGCATCTTGCAGAGAGTTAGAGTTTCTGTCATAACGGGAAAGAAAACCAATTTCTTCTCTATGTGTGAAATATTACCAGGTCAAAACTAAGTAACCAATAAATAGCTGCAGACAAGTAAATCTCTAGAGTTCCTCCAGGTACAGCTTGGATGTTTGTGCTAAGAAGTCTAGTCTTGAAGTGAGCTGGCTACCTCTGAAGGAAATATTCTGAGAAATTCTCATTTCTACCCAATGCACCAAACACCTCTATGTAAGTTCCATCAGTATTTTTTTAAATCATAACCATCATCATTGCGTTAATCAGCTTTCTATAACTGTAACAAATTCCTGACTTAAGCAACATATAAGGAAGAAATTTTTATTTGGGTTGACGATTTTGCATATTCTAGTCCATGATCATTAGGGCTCATTAATTTCAGGTTTGTGGGAAGGCAGTGCATTGTGGCAAGGTGTCTTAGTTAGGGTTTTTCATTGAAGAGACACCATGACCATAGCAACTGTTATAAATAAAAACATTTAACTGAGGTGACTTGCCTACAGTCCAGAGGCTCAGCCCATAATGATCAGGATGGGGAGCATGGCAGCACACAGGAAGATGTGCTGTTAGATCTGAGAGTCCTATATCTTCATCAGAGGCAACAGGAAGTCAACTGACTGCCACCCCAAGGGAAGCTTGAGATAAAGAGACCTCAAAGTCTGCCTCCACAGTGACACACTTCTTCCAACACGGCCGCACCTCCTAATAGTACCATTCCTTTTGAACCACCACACAAGGGCACAGAGAATAAGAAACATTTACTTCATAACCAGGAAACAAAAACAGGGGATGGTGAGGCCTGCAACTGTCTCCTTTAAGAACAAAGCCTCAGGGACCTAGAGACCTACCATTAGACTCTACTCCTTGAGTGCTTTGTCTCATCCCAAAACCACTTCTTTGTGTTAATAATAAATAAACAGTCCCTGGGACAGCCTTTAAGACCAGATTCCCAGCAATCATGCAATAGAATATGACTATATCAATATGTATTTGCTAAGGTTTTCAAAAAATAGTTTTACATGTTACCTTTAAAAGTTTGGCCTAATCATTATATCCAATCATACAAGACCTGTAGCAAAACTAATATCAGAAAAATCTTGAACAACAGTCCCTGCGCCTTCCTCCTTTTTTATCCCCACATGTGGGAAGATCTTTACTATGCGATGGCAGAAGAGAGAGAATCAAGGGAAGTGGAGAAACCTGGAACTCCTATTGGGATTCACTATTCTGTTTATCCAAGAGTTTCGGTAATTCTTGGTCAATATAGCTGTTCATGGTTCATCTCATCAATCACTGGTATCCAAAGGTGATGTATGTGCAGGTGTGCATGTATCTGACAATTCTAACAGTCATGCTGCACATCCAAATTTACAGGTTAAAACCATTGAAAGAACCTGCCTTCTCCACTACCCACAAAGGTGGCTCAAGCAGCTCTTCCAAATATAAAAGCCCACAATTGATCAACAAGTCTATGCTGATTGCCTTTCTCGACAAACAGGATTGAGGATAAAAGCATGCAGGGAAGACATCAAATGCCAGCTCTCTGCCCATTTCATAAGGTGGTGACAGAAACAAGGAACCTGAAGTTGTGTTGGGCACAGGACTTTAATGGTTGTTTATTCCCACAATGCCTTTGGTACATTATAGGGAGCAGGAAGAAAATAGTCAATAGAGTAGAACTTAAAAGTAGTATCTTAAATCACTTCAAAGCTTTGGGTTACATCTTTTATATATAAGTAACAAAACTTGGTCATTTCTTACTCCTTTATAAATGGGTTACACAAAGTCTGCAAAAGTCAGTGACTTCTGTTAGCACAAGATTGAACAATGGACAAATGAACACAAAGGTTCTTTACTGCCAAGATTAACAACAACCTCCATTGCTCACATGTTTTAATGGTTTGTGTTTAGCTAGTGTCTTGGAAATGGTTCTTGAATTACTGTGGTAAATGCTTTATTACCCTGCGTGTGTGTTCTCATTGCTGTGACAAAACTGGTTACAAAGCAATTTCAGAAAGGAAAAAGAGGGAGGGAACAAGGGAGCGAGGGAGGGAGAGGAGGAGGATAGCAAGCAAGCTAGTTTTATTTGCATTCAGAATTTCTTTTAGAGCCCACCATGGTGTCGAAAGCCTGGTAGCAGCAGCATGAGGCTGTTGGTCACACTGCATTCAGTAAGGAAAAGAATTTCAGTGACTGCTGTCACTTAGCATTTTCCTTTCTCTTGTATTCAACCTAGGATCCAGGCCCATGGAAGGATGTCACCAGAAATGGAGGTGGGTCTTTCCAACTGCATAACCGCGATCTAGAAATCCCTTCACACACCACCTCAGAGGTTTCGCTTCGTAGTGATTCTACATTCCGTCAAATTTACACTGTTAACTATCACAATATGTTATAGACAGTTCTCTGCTGTTCCCAAATGATGGGGGAAAACAACTTACAGCAGGTAGGCTTAATTTGGGCTGGCTCTCTCACGTATGTTGCTCCATTGTCTCTATCGCTTTGGGCGTCAGGTGAGAAAGTACACATGGCAGTCATAACAGAGAGTGCTGCAGAGCAGCTTTCTTGATGGAAGGCAGGAGAGGAAAGGGAAGAAGGAAGGAGGGAGGAAGTGAGATAGAGAGAAAGAAAGCATCCCCTTCAAAGACATGGGTCAGTCCATAATGAAAACAGCATTCTCCTGACCTAAAAACTCCCATCTAAGTGAGAAGTCCTCAACACTGGAGCCTTGAGGACATTTTTATCAAAGGCTTGACGTATCTTGCATGAGTTACTTTCTTTATTACTGTTACGAAAAAGCTGACAAAATAAACTGAAGGAAAGAAGGGTTTGCTCTTCTTCCTGGTTCTAGAAAGCACAGAGTCTAGCATGCCAGCGAGAGACTAGCGTGCCATCAGAAATGTGACCAGGCAAGTCACATTGCTCCTGCAGTCAGAGCTGAGAGCAATGAACTCTCGTGTATCACTCATTCCCACCTTTCTATTCAGTCCAGGACTCCAGTCCATGGGATGGTGGCCCCCACATCCAAGGTGGATCATTACACCCCACAGAAAGGACAGAAAGTCCATGTACTAAGTTTAATCTGGATCCTATCAAGTTGGATCCTATATCCTACCTGTCCCTCGACTCTCATACATACACTTCTGTCCTGCCCAGTTCTCATAGCCATTAAGTCCCAAAGAAATTACACAGAGGTCTACATTAGTTGTAAACTGATTGGCCCATTAGCTCAGGCTTCTTATTAACTCCTATAACTTAATATTATCCCATTATTCTTATCTGTGTTAGCCACAAGGCTCGGTACCTTATCCTTCAGGGCAGTCACATCTTGCTTCTTCTGTGGATGGGACAGGACTGCAGACCAAACCTTCCTCTTCCCAGATTTCTCTGTTCTCATTGACCTCCCCTCTACTTCCTGTCTGGTTGTCCTGCCTATACTTTTTGCCTGGCTACTGGCCAATCAGCGTTTATTTAAAACATAATTGACAGAATACAGACCATTCTCCCACACCACACTTCTGTCTGAACAAATGATCACGACTTCTTTCTTGATGGAAAATACATGGATTCAAAGCTTCCTAAACACCATTGACCAAAACCACCATCTTAACACTTTCTGTTCATGTTTCCTTGACTTTGCATCTTGTAATTTTGGAGCTTTCTGTGTGAATTCTCCTTTCTCAACAAATAGCTGCCCTGATTTACTCGCATTTTCCCAGACCATGAATGAGATCATTCTTTACTTCTTATCGCTAATGAAATTCAGAAGCCTTCTAAATTCCTTCAAAGAATTTTTCCTTGCAAATGTCACGAAACAGCATTGGAATGAAAGGGACATGTCAGCTAAGGCTCGCGTCTGTCTAGCCTCCATTCCGTATGATCTCACCAGTCAGCGAATCAACAACTGACTAAGTAAATGCCACAATTTGCTAATCTGCATTGGACAAATCACTATCTTTTGAACACTTGGTTGTCATTTCTGCAACGATAATCTGTGCTCTTGGAAGAAAATAAAATATCAAGCACACTGTGCCAACTTATAAATGTACAAGGAATTACACAGATGTAATTTAGCCACATATCCACCATCAACCCATATTACATTAGAAGCAAAATGAAATTCACCACTCTCAATGACCCAAGGTCACAGAGTGAGAAAATAGCAGAACTAATTTTCGATCTGTGGTCTGTCTGTCTCTAAAGTCACTGTTCTTGACCTCCTCCTGACACTGCGTCTCATTATTTGTATAGTTATTTATCTTCTGATGAACTCGATGCTACTGGTCTGTACTTGATTTAGGTAACAAAGTTTATTAAATCTTAGTAGCTTCAAATGTTTTTCATTTCCTTTAAAAGGAGGAGTCAGTGGGTTGGAGCCATGGCTAAAGCTGGGAACCCTGGGTGGGACTGAGATGGAATGTTTCTGGGGTTCCCTGGTTCCCAACCTGTCCCCAGGTCCAGGCAGAGTCCCTGCCACAAGGGAATAAAGTGGGTTATGATAAAACTAAACAACCAATGTCTTCCTCTGGCTTCTGTGTATACACAGGTGCTTGGACACATGTGTAAACATATACCACTTATACATGCACCTCATACAAACTACATACAACACACACACACATATGCATGATTGTAGAATCCATAAAAGTGTCACTTCCTATAACAGGTCAATAGAAGAATTATATCACAAGAATCACAAATAAGCCTCTCAATTTAAAAAATTGTATTTCTTCTCAATATTCACTCCCAGCAGACACTTGTAGAGTTCTTTAATAAACAGTATTTAAAATATGTTTTATGGTTGAGACCACTTTTCAAGAGCCTTCCCTGTTTTCCTCCCTGATTCACTGAAAGTTTGATTATTGTAATATATGAATATATACATAGATATATATTTATATATAGTATTTATAAATATACTATAGGGTATATACATATTATATATATTCATATTTCCAAATAATCTCTACAGAGTGTTTTGCGTCCATTTTCTCTTCCCATTTCTGGATTCTGAAAGAGAATTATTCACCAATGATACTCATTTTAATGCTTCTTTCCATCTAAAACTAAGGGCTCCCAATATAGCTATGTCTATATGTTCATGAGTTGTCTGCCTATGCCCAAGAAAACATGCTTTTTAAACATGGTAGCACGTTCTACTTTTAGGGAACTATTCCTCACACCCATGTAAAACAGGGAGAATCTTCTATAATCATTTTTCATACTCTTTAACTTCATTTTCATGTGTTTTTATTTTATTAAAATGAGTTTAGGAACAGAAGTTAATTCTCCTTTGAAAAGGTGAAGTTGCCCAAAAAATTCATGTATTCCTTATGATCTGCAATTAAAATTTGGTTTATATAAAATAGAGTGTATTACTAAAAACTTTGAGATGAGTTATAATAAATCTTCCTGCAGAATCATCCTAGTGAATCCAAGTCTCGTCAATGTCACCCCATCCCATTTCCCTGAAGCTTAGCTCTCATTAATGAGTTTATTAGATTTGGGGTATTTGGAATGATGATCTTGAGACACCATCATATTAATAAATATTAAGTGGCCTATAAAAGCCATACAATCACATGAAAGAGGACATAGTCTAGAATTTTCAACAGCAAAGATTAAAGTAAAAAGTATTAATAGAATCCACCCTAAAATAGCCAGGAAGTCTATTTAAATAAAACTAAATAGAACAACCCATTTACCAGGAAACTTGGCTAGTCATGTGTTCTAGAGCATCTTATACTTGAATTCACAAGGTCGGGATGATCCCGCTGTCACTAAAGTTAATTTTAGGTTGATTCATGTATAAACAGGTATCACAGGGAAACCAGGCCAAGTGTCCCTGCAGGAAGCCAGCAGAGTTTTATGGTTGCTCGGCTCTCCTGGTGGGTGCAGGAGAGAAGAGAGGATAAAAGGAGACATAAAGGCCTCAGGGGTCAAATGCCAAGTTCAATCGAGATCAGTTCACAAGGCTCCACTTATCCAAGCTGACTGCATCGTAGCAGGGACCACAGTGCCAGGAGCCAGATGTAAATAGCCCCTTGCCAAGCTGTCAGGAGTTTTTGGTGGTTTACCAGCCTGACCTTCAAAATCATGCTCATGACATTTATTGCCAGCCTGAAAGTTCTATCCTGTAGAATTTGAGCTGTGTAAGCCTAGAAAGAGTAACCTCTTAATCAAGTACAAAACCCACATCTCTATCCAAAAAAAAAAAAAAAAAGGAAGGAAGGAAGGGAGGAAGGGAGAGAGAGAGAGAGAGAGAGAGAGAGAGAGAGAGAGAGNTTAAGACACATTTACATCTTCCCTTGTCTCATTTGACCTCTTTTTCTTACATTGTTTATTCAGTGTTCAAAATAATGGATTTCATTATGACATTGTTATACATTTATGTCAATGTACCTTGTTCTTGTTTGACCACTTGTTGCCTTCCTTTTTTATCACTTCTTACTGTCTGGCCCCATTTCTTGCCCCAACTCTCACCCCAACCCTGCACTTGACAGAACTCTGGCTTACCTCTGTCTATGACTTTTGATTTGATTTCAATTAGCTGTAATGTTTTGCCTTTGAAGGACCATATTTAATGGCAGGACTCTAACTGAATTTATCTTTTATATCTCATTGGCTAATTTTGTTCCTCACCAGTCATTAGCTGATTAAAGAATGAATTAAAGTTTCACTGAGAGATTCCAACCAGAATGACTAAAAAGTAACTCTCCTACATCAAGACCATTTAATCTGACGTCTGTACTGTTCTCCTGACTACCGACTGAGCTTTCAACTGTTCTTTCCAGCCCCCAATCCACCACCTTTTCCTCCTTTGAAGCCCTCTGTCCACTGAGATTCTTCTTACCTGGCCCTTCACCATCTACTAGTACCTAGGGCACAGCTCTGTATACCTAGGAAATACTGACTCGTATTTTAGTTTTTCTCCTCCTATAGTCTGCACCCATCACCTTAGGAACCTTCACTGCCAAACTACCAAGGTCCAGGCCTAGGGGTTTTGGTTCTTTTGTTTACTTCTCCCTGCTGGCTATTTTCCCAAGCTTGGGAATGTGGATGGATAGACGCAGAAGTAGACTAAGGCTGGGAATTGACTGTGAGCTGTGTGGCAAGTGAAAATCGGTAATTCGTGTTTGCCAGTGAAGACCAGGGAGATAGTTAACTCTAAAATATCAAGAATAAAATGAAGATAAGATCAGTCTGAGAGACAAAAATGAAGTAGAAGTAATCAAGGTGGTCAGCGTTCTCTTATGTATCCACCAGCGCATCCTCCCTTGCACCCACCTCCCAGGCTTCCAGCATAATCCTGTGTCCCCCATCTTTTAGGTGCCTTTTTGTGATGAAGAGTGAAAAGAGGGATCTAACGATGCAGGAGAAGACAGGATTTTCCTCTGGCTAGAGCTGGATACACTGAGATACACATGGAACGACTCACTCTGGGGGCAGAGTGCGGCAGATTTGGTGGATTGCGGCGGGTTGAGAAACAGAAGACTGTGGCAGTTCCCAGAGAACTGCAAAGGAAAGGAGACAGAATCAAAAATTTGAGCAGTCTCCAACATGCTTTTCACGGGAAACCAATGATTTCATGCTTGTATGCATGCGTGCATGTGTGTGTCCTGTGTTCTGTTTGAGGCTCAAACCACATAGTTAACAACATCAGTTGAACGATCCGACATCTAGTACTCATGTTTCGGATCAAACGACAGACCAGATGACATCAGGTCATTGATTTCACTTGTTCTAAGGAGTTAAATCAGCCAGATCCCCTGTGAGCAGAGAGCAGAGGAGACATAGAACCAAGCTGGGTAGCTGTGATCTCCTACCACTGCTAGATGGTAGCGTTCTAGTCCCTCACCCAGATCAACCCAACCATCTGTTTCTGTGGGCTTGCTCCCAAGCTACCAAATGCAGTTGGAGAAAATTGGCTCTAACACAGACTTACAAATTTCAAGTTCAGCTGGACTGTCTGTGCCATTCAGCAATTCTTTTACTTACACACGATTGGTTCCCCTTTTCATTTCCAAAAGCAGCTGTGCCAACATTTTATCTTTGTTTTTCAGGACTCCCACCCATTTGTGTATGTACTCAACAACCATGTACCAAAAACTTAGCATATACAAGGAACTTTTGCAGGGATTATAGAAAATAAAAAATAATTACGAGTTCTTTAAACCACTTCTCATTAAAGAAAGATGGAACCCATTACCCTTCCTCTGAACCTGATCTGGAACTCTGATTTCTTTAGGTCAATAAAATGCAGCAAAAATAAGATCTATGCTACTTTCAAGCAAGACTTTGGGAGTGTCGACAGTTTCTTCTTACACTCTTGGGACCCAAGAATACAATGTTCTGAAAGCTCTGCTTTATATGACTTGCCCAAGGACAAAAAAAAAAAAAAAAAAAAAAAAAAAAAAAAAAAAAAAAAAGGGGGGGAGGGGGGGGGGGGGGGGGGGGGAGGGGGAGGGGAGGGAGGGGGGGGGCGAGGGGGGGGGGGGGGGGGGGGGGGGGGGGAGGAGAGAGAGAGAAAGACAGACAGACAGACAGACAGACATAGTCCGACCATTAAATCTTAAAATCCTGTTATTTTATAGCCAGGGAGAAGAAGAAAAATATATAGAAATTCCTGCTTTGTTATTCTGTGAAATCAGCTTGTAGCAACTGAAGTTTAAAACTGAAGTCAGTAGATGTTTTTCACATATAAACGTCACGAAAAAGGTCATATAAGATATAGTTTGTCAGTGTTCACCAGTCCATAACGGATTTTGTTTTCCTGTATGCGTTTCCTATTTGTTTCCACAGTCTCAAAAGCATATTAAAAATTCACACAACGCTGCTGGGGAGATAACTCAGCAGATGGGAGACCTTGTTGAGAATCTGCGTTCAGCTCTGAGCAACTAGAAACTGGTTGACAACTACCTATAATCCCAGCTCCCAGTGATAAAACGCCTTCTTCTGACTTCTGGGGCACCAGGCTCACACATGACAGACATACACATATGTAGGCATTCCATATACTCTCTCTTCTTCTCTGTCTCTCTGTCTTTCTCCTCCCTCTCTACACATACATGGATATGTGTGTTTATGTATGTATGCATCAAGTTATATAGGTGTGTGTACATTCAGTTAAGAAAGTAAATTAGCAGTATTTTTTTCTAAATATGAGTGTTTTTATAACCAACACTATTTGTGTCTTTCCAGTGTAGACTCTACATTGTCCTCTAAATGAGATAAACATAAACAACTCAATTTTGGGGGGAGTATTTTCCGTAAATAAGAGGGTACGTTTCATAAAAATTAGCAATATATTTGTAAGAAAGCAAGAGTAAATCCACCTATACATTTAGCCTGTCTGTGGCTCTCTCCAGCAATCCTGTCCTCCTCCTATTCTGATTATACTTTCAAATAGGTCAACAACAAACCTTCAGGCGTTTTCTAAGTGTTCATATGAACGACGTTGTAAGCACCTGCTTCTTGAGGAAGAAATATATTGTCTTTATTTTCCTTGATATTTCCCAGTGCTCGGCCAGTATTTAAGAAGCACTTGCTGAAATATTGCCCCTTCAATCATAAGGTTACACACGAATGTGGTAGAAAATCACCTGGAAAGATAGAAGGAGGCTTTCTTATCAGGTGGCACAGATAATCCATCTAACAGACAGAGCAATCAAAGGATGAAGTCAATCTACATTGTACTTCTCCAGGCATCCAGAAGGTAAAGCAAGGCTGGCGTTCTTCAATGAAGTCCTCGCTGACACTTGCACCTCATACCTGGGGCTCACCTGGCTAAATGGGCCATCAGACTACGGCAATTATCCAGGTGACGCATGGAAACAAGCCATTTTTAGCCGAAATATCCAAGCAGCTCAAGCTAAAGTAGGTTGTTCCCTGGGTCATTCTGGCAAAAACAGATTGTTTCGTTCAAGTGTTCTGGTTGGAGGAGGGGACAAGGAGAGACCAGCTGAACCAAAGGCTCAGCAATAAAATTCTCAAAACACTGCTGCTGCTTGTGATGTGATAAGCTAGGTTCATGAGCTGCTGAGCAGAGAAAGGGAACCATTCTCTTAATCCACCACATGCACAGAGACATGGTCTTGATTTGAAATACAGGGCTTCTGATGTGATGATATTAATTATCTCCATAAGGTGGAACCTATTCCCAACACTACTAAATTGGCCAAGAACCTGGGCCTAGGGAGAAAATCTTCTGCTGTAAACTCTGCTAAAGGAACACAGAAATCAAATGACACCTAACGGTATGTCACTGTGACCACTGATGGGTATCTCCCTCAACCCTCATCAGAGAAGCTTCTTCTTGCTATGGGAACTAACACAGAGACTCACAGCTGGAAAGTGTTCAGAGAGTAAGGGACTTCAGAACACTCAATCCAAATGGGATATCTTTTTCAAACCCCTCCCCTCAAGGCTCAGGAATCTACAAGGAAGTGGAGGTCGAAAGATTGTACGGATGACCCCAAGAAAACAGCGACTTGCAGACACAACAGGACTGATACACGTATGTACTCACAGTGACTGTCACAGCAAGCGCAAGACCTGTTCAGGTTCAAAGCACACAAAAATTCTAGCAGTGAAAGAAAGAATGAACACTCCTAACCAAGAAAAAAAATCTATTTGCAACTGATACCTGCTGAGAGAGGTGAAATTAGTTTTTGCCAATACTGTGTCCCTAAGAAGGTCAACCACATTCCAGGACAGGTCCCATGTGCAGGAGGAGTTGACCACTACAAAATGGACTCCTGTTCTTCTGTGTGCTCTTTCTGTTGGGTTTCTTTTTCTTTTATGGTACTTTTTTAATCTTATTGATTTTCTTTTCTATTTGTTTGGCTGTTTTTGTTTTTATTTTATTAGCATGTTTATCATGTTTTTTTTTTAGAGGGGGGGGATTCAGTCTAAGGATGAAGTCTGAGGTTTCTTAGAGACAGCAGTCAGTCTGATGGTTCGTGGAGACAGGAGAGCCCTTTGGTCTGAGCATTGGCAAAGGTAAGAACTCTAGTGGCTGGCTGCTCTGCTTCTCTACCCCTGATAACTGACTCCAGGTTTTCATTATTAAGACCAATTAGAATTTGGGCTACAGGGGGCATAGAGGGGGCAGAAAGGGGGTCCTTGAGGATGAGTGTGGTGGAAGAGAAAGAGATGGGAGGTGGGCAAGGCCTAACTTTTATAAGGGAATGTAGTCTGGCAAATGCATACAGGGGGTACCCTTATTGGCTGCAGCTGAGGATGTATCCTGTCAGAACTGGGAAGGCCAGTACAGATGCCTGAATACTAACAGACTCATTATACCCTACATTCAAGGGCAAAACAAGATAACACTATGACAGTAGACTGTGGTTCTGGACATACACTGTGAAGGGTGAGTATAGGATTCTGAGAGCCTCTGCGATAGGAAAGAAGGGAAGTGAGATGGGGTGAATATCGAGAGTATTTCAGTAAAGACATCTGTGTGTGCAATTGGCCTGGGGTGGGAATGAGTTTTGCTCTTTGGGAAAATTCAGTAAAAGCATATGTGGTTTCCGGAAGCAGAGAACAGAAGATAGGAGATGGTCACTATAACTTGGGCAATTATAGAATAGTTTCAGTTCTTACTTGATAGCATTTGTGGGACACTAGAGTTGAACTTCTTTCAAGATGTTTATTATAACTTGATTTTATCAGCAGGTACACCGCAAGTATAGTCTTCTAATGTTCTGAGTGCACTAATAGATATGACTCAAATGGCTTAATATAAATGTTCATTTCTCATCATTAACTTTTATTACATTTATCTAGTGAAAAATTCATATATGTGTACAGTATATTTTAGCTATTTTCATTCTAATAGTGAATCTATGACTGAGAAGAAAAACATTAGGAGAAAAATGAACTTATTATTGGCTGCTAGCTATGTAAGTATTTAGAAATTTAGGCACTGTGGACAAATTTGGGAGTTTATTTTAAAATATCCATGGTATTAGTTAGATATCAGGACAGCAATGTTGAATTTGTGACATCATAGCTACCTAAAATGAGTGACGTCAAGGAATATAGGGTAGGATTTTCTCTAATTTCTTTGGAAGGTGGTAAAGAAGGTAAATTTAATGCAACTGGGTGAACACATTTTTCTTGCTTCAATGCACTATAACAGGTAAACATTTGTAAGGGGCTCATTTGCTGGGAGGTGTTAGAAGTGGTGGTTTTCCTTTTCTCTTGTCTGGACAAATTCCAAATAACAAAAACGTAATTCAAAACACGTTTAATTAAAGAAAAAAAAACATAATCTCTACCTGTGATATAACGGGTGAATTTCAAAATGCCTTGGCAAATGCTTACAAAAAAAGCAAGACTTTTTAGGTCCAAAGCAGAGATACAACATCTAAGGACCAAGGATGCTATTTGAAGAGCTAGTTTCATCCCACAGAGATGGGTACCAATGATAAAGCGATTACATGGAAAGGAGCTTCACACCAGAATACAAACAAACACCCAAAACTCTGTTACATACATGATGGCCTCACTAGAATGTTTCTCTGTGACTGGACTTGGGGAGCATTTGGCAGTTAAAGTCGAGGCCTTGTGCAGTGGAAACCCATAGAGCCTATAAGGGTGACCCTAGCAAAGCCTCCTAGTAATGGGGATAAGGAACCTGAACCTTCCATCTTCTGTAATTAGACAAGGCTTCCAATGGTGAAAATGGGACATCAAACCAGCCACAAAACCTTCAACCTAGGATTTTTTCAAAGTCCTGGTACCAAACTACTGTGTCTCTCTTGGGCTCAGAACTCTTGATCCCTAGTCTTGTGTGATGATGTACTGAAAAGTTTGTGCCCACTCAATCTGATCCTCTTTGGATTTCTTGGATGGCAACGTATTCAAGCCTTTGGATCTTCTTTCTGTCTCTACCTCACTCCTTGGGCCCATTCAGTTTTCCTTCATTGTGTCGTACAGGTCCTCACTCCTATTGGGATGTCTTCTGTAAAGCCACTGGCCAGGCCTTTCTGAACAAATCTGGCCTTCGTATTCTTTGGACCAGACAGTTGGGAAACCAAGAAATAATTCTCCATTGTCTTTCTTTTCCATTGCTCCAAAACTTGCTTGTGTCTGTCTGTCTGCTCTTTCTCTCTAAATGTCCTGTCTTGGTCCATGGCAATGTCGGAGCCAGAGATGGAGACAGTCCTCAGGAAAGACAAAATGAACTTATCGCTCCTTAAAAAATATCTTTGTTAAAATAGCACAGGAACTTCACCTCAACTGGAACCCTGCTTCCTTAAGCTTCAGAGGACACCGAGATCAACTGCCTTCTCCCCATTCACAGCCACACTTAACTCTACTCAATCGGGAACCCCATATAGAAGTAAAAGCTTTCCTGACCCACCTTCTTGTTCTCCTATCTTTAATAATCAAATCCTGCTTCATCAATTTCTTCTCTATGTCTCTCCAATGATACATTCAACAATCTCTAATTAAACAACTAATAAGCAATTGTTACAGAACTCCCAACTGACAGCCACAGAGCTGGAGGTGCAAGACTACCAAACACGTCCAGGTGGTGAGAACCAGCAGCACCCCAGAAGTATACACATCCCCCAGATTCAAAAGAGACTCACGGACAGATTTTAACATAATGTTTACTATTCCTTTATTTAAAAGGTACCAACTCTACAATGACTGCCCCCAGTAATCAACCACCTGTGTCTCCTGGTAAATTGGATAGAAAGAGGGTATTGGGGTGATGCCATGGTGATGAGAGAGGATGGGGTGCTTTAAAATGTGTTTGTGTAAAGATAAGAGAGATGATGATAAGGAAGAGTGACTTCATAAATTTAAAAACAAAAGAAATATGTTCCAGATTTCTCTCTCACTATCTTACTGTTATATTAAGGCTCCAAAAGTTCATAGTCTTAACATTAATCAAAAGAATTCTGATAGGTAATTAATCTGGCAGAGTACTACCACCATTTGAGTATACTACCTTTTCTGTAACGTAGATTTTGGTACAGATTACAAACAGTGGGGATGCTAATATACCTAAAATTTATCTTTTCACAAACTCAAAGAATTCTTACAAGCAGAGGGAGTCAGTTGAATCCACCTCAAACAGAATCCTGCCAGATCTAAGAGGCACCAAACAACCCCACAGAGCTTGGACAGTGAAGTGAAACAGCCAGTTGTTCCTGGACTGGGCCAGCACTCCAGTTTCCTTAGGTTCCTCCAAAGATTGTGATGCCTCCAAGATTAGCAGGAAGCAGTCTTGAGTATGCAGCATCCTCATTCCTGCCTCACCTTTTACCCTTTTCTAAGTCCTCATCTCTTTATAATAAACGAAAGGGAGGAATGGAATGTTAGTATTCAGGCATCTGTATTGGCCTGCCCTTAGGGTCCTGGCAGAATACATCCTCAGCTACAGCCACTAAAAGAACACCCTATGCATATTCACTACATTCCCTTATAAAAGGCAGGCATTGCCCACCTCCTGTCTCTTTCTCTCCACCACTCTTGTTCCCAAGGACCAGTCTCTGACCTCTCTTCAGTCCCTAACTCTCTCTTTTCCCACTGCTCCTTTGTGAGGCAGGTAGGCAGGCCTTAGTGCCTCTTCCTTCCAATCTCTCCCTTCCTGTCTTAATAAACCCTCCATGTGAGCCCTGTTGTACGGCGTGACTTCTTCCTGTAATTTTTTTAAATTATAACAGAGACTACTCATTTTATCCTTCATGTTTATTGATCTGCTCAATGCTCATTGCAGAAAAGTGCATGGCAAGTATTCAATAAGCATTAATTGACTGATGGGCTAAGAATTAAGTTTACCAGTGACACTTATAAAATTATCATACAACTGAATCCTCCTTCCTACAGATTATCAGAGTAAGTCCAGGAAGTTGTAGCTTTCATAGGCACTCTGGGCCAATCCAAAGATGATTATTGTCCTCACCCATCCCAGCCCCAGCAGCCAGTCAGCTGGCAAGTCTCCTGAGGCCAGACTACTTCACCACCATCCCCAGATGCATCAGAGGACCACAGGGGCACAGTCCCCACCAGCACTGAGAGATGGATGCTCTCTAGGCCCTAGGTCCAGGGGCACTTCCCACACATCTCCTCCACCAACCACAACTCCAGCAACTGTTCAGTAGGTAAGTCTCCTACAGTCAAGTTACTCCACCATCATCCCCAGCTGAAGCAGAGGACCACAGAGGCACAGCCCCCACCAGCACTGATTGGAAGAAGAGCCCCAGCAGCCAGTCAGTAGGCAAGACTACCACATCCAGGCCACTCCACCACCAGCCACAATGGCATCAGAGGCCACCCGGAGGCACATCGCCAACTGCACCGATTGGAGGAAAAGCAGCTCCCTGAGGCACAGACACCACCTGAATCAACTGAAGAAAGAATCAATGCCTGTACCTATAATTATGTGAAACCCAGATGGGTAGAAGGCAGTGTAAGAATACATTCCACACTATAAACAGCAATACATCACCACCAGAACCTAGTGGTTCTACAATAGCAAGACTTGAACTTCTCAACACAAAGCAGAAGAAAACAATCTTAAAAATTACTTTATGAAGGTGATGGAGGCCCTTAAAGAGGAAATGAAAAATGCTCTTAAAGAAATGGAAGAAATGGGTGGTCCTTGGACTTCCCACAGGGCAGAGAACCCTGATTGCTTTTTGGGCTGACGAGGGAGGGGGGCTTGGTTGGGGGAGGGGGAGGGAAG
>NW_026067906.1:1937736-1956704 GCF_014885135.2 Alexandromys fortis
ACAAAAAAAAAAAAAAAAAAAAAAAAAAAAAAAAAAAAAAAGAAAGAAAGCGGACAGAGATACTGGTCAACTCAGCTATCAGCTAACTACTATCTAAATACAGCCAACTGATCAAGTCCAGACAAAATGATATGCCAATTCCAGATTTCAGCATGGCTGGATTAAATATGCAACTCTTGTATCTGACCTGTGACCTGTTCTTCTAGTTCACAGCTTGTGAACTCCTGGATTATGCACCAATCCATCTGACTTATGCTATAATAGAAAGCACTAAGATATTAGTGACTTGATACAATGCTGGCTTGTTTCTTTCTCTTTTAAATCCAGTCAGCTGCGTGTTAGTTTTTTAAGACCATAGGCTCTTTGAGAGCCAGCCGGAATCAACAGGAGATGGGTCTGAGCTCAAGCATTCATTTTTTCTCTGCTCTGGAATGAAGATGCAATGTGGCTGCTGCCTCGCATTCCTGCTGTGGCTTCCCCACCTTAAAGGGCAAGAGTCCCTCAAACTGTAAGTCAAATAAACCTTTCTTCCTCAGTTTTCCTTTGTGAGGTTTTTGGACAGAGAAGGCAGACAAGTAGCGAATACAGACAATTGGTTCGGCATATGGATGGCACTGTTGCAACCAATACACATAGAAAGTAATACTTTCCATATCTAACATCATGAATGTAAATGGCTGTGTTTAAACGCAACGATGTTTGAAGGATAGTATACGTGCCCAGGAAGACAAGAAAATAAGTGTTGCTGAATACCAAGGAGTCTGCAATGGTTTACCCTTCTGCTCACTGAGTGGATCACCGCCTCTTTTCCAAACAATTTCCTATTTGGAAGAGACAGCCCAGAAAACCATTCAGCTCGGAGTGTAATATTTCCGGGTTAGGTACAGTTCGTTCTCTTGGGTCAGCAATTTTACATATTAAAAAATAATCTCCAAAATGTGTGTGGGTAGCAGGGGGCAGGGTATCAAATAAAAGCTCACATTGGAAAAAGTCAAAGGTTAGCCTGGGTAATTTAGAGAGAGCTTATCTCAAAATAGAAAGGAAAAAGAAGATGCAGAACTACACCTCAACAGCAGAGCACCTGTCAGCATGCGCAAGGTCCTAGACACAATCCCAAGTACAGAAAGAACAGCAATGATGCTAAAACTAACGACAATGACCAAGCTAATGGCCAGTCTTCCACAACCCAGCAGAGGTAAGGGTGACACTGGAAGCTGAAAATGCATCCCCAAAACGATAAGGTTCTAGGGTCTACTTCTCAGGACAGTTTAGTTAAACAATTTCCCCATTTATAAGAAATTGGGGAATGTGTGTGTGTGTCTGTCTGTCTGTCTGTGTTTATAGCTATAGTATAAATATAGATCTCCTCCAAAGAGATTGAGCAACATATAACTAAGTGCCTACTACATTTTTACTGAAGATTCTATGACATTAAATATATCCTCAGGTTGAGACTAGAAATTCATTTTGGATTTCAACACAATTTACCTACAAACACACACACACACACACTCACACACACACACTCACACACACACTCACACACACACACACACACACACACACACACACACACGAGCGGGCGGGTAGGAAACTTAACAAAGCCTCTATAACTCAGGTTCAAGCCTAACTATCCAACAGCAATGACAATCTTCCTGTGCCTGAGTCCCTCCCTCTGGTGCAGCATTCACGTTTTTCTTGGTGATTTAATCGCTTCCTCCCGTTTAATTACTTTGAGGATTAACTGTGGTCAAATGTATTCCAATAATAGGCCAATCTACAAAGAACAGGAAGCTCCCCCCCCCCTCGACCCTACCCCTCTCCCCGAGATCCCAAGGGAAATTTAGCACTTGCAACTGTAACTTCGCATAACCATTCTCATGTTTCTTTTAGCCCTTAAGCCATGTGTATCGTCTTGCCTGTTTGGGTGTAAGAAAAAAAGAGTGTCACAGGTTTCACTGTTTGCACGCAGCCATTTGTACACAATTTCTGGCACAAGCAAAGATGACTCTTTTTAATCCAGGTCATACAGGAAGCTGTTTCTTTCCAAATCAAGTCATTAATGCTTAAACAAGCAAACACTGCAGCCAAGACTAAAATCAATTTGCGAAAAGCGAAGGCTTTTTTCCAAACACTCCAGCAGCCGCTGGGGAAGACGTTTTTACAAATCCAGGGCTGCAGAGTATTAGAGTATTAGGTTAGGTTGATCCTGTTTTTCTAGTTGGATTTATTTTATTTGGGAGTCAAGGTGATTAATGGTAGTGAACGCTATCAGGAATGTTTCACCGCTGTAAGAAATCCCCTTTCTGCCAAATAGCAAGAGAAAAAGAAATCCGTCTATTGCCAGTGACCTTCATTTGACCTCTTAGGCAAGTATGTCTGGGAATCGTCCAACGACTTAATGCACTATGACAGAAGTTTTCCCAATTTTGCTGTACATTAGAATAACCTGGGGAGCTTTTAGAAATTCTTGTGTTCAGGTTGCACCCATCCCAATTAAATTGCAGTGTCTGCGGGCTGAGAACCAAGCATCAAAGCGCAATAGCACTCCCCAGATGATAAGAGTGCACAGCAGAAGCTGGAAGTACTCTGGGTGCTGGGCGACACTTCTGAGGCTTGCTGCTCTGGGTGATAAACTCCTAGGAGAAAGAACAAAAAAAGGGAATTCTTTCTCTGCGGTCCAGGAAATCCTGCGTTTATATTTATTAAAATTGAGGGAAATGCTTACATCCAAAGTCCTGAAACAGTTTATGTCCTTTGAGCTACATATTATAATTTCTAAACCTGTGTTAAAGAGATAAAGATAAAAAAGATGAAGGGGCAAGGATGCCCATGGTAGTATTAGTTAAATTTTAATTGTTAGACAAATCGTCATGTCAGTTTGCCATGATTTAGTCAAAAAAACAACTTTATACTGAAAGGCATCTTTCATTTTTACATTGCATAAAAAGTTCTCCTGAACATTATTATGTGAAAAAAACATTGTTATGTGAAAAAAACATTATTATGTGAAAAAAAACAAAATATGCACATGTACTCATCAATAAACATTAACATGTATAGAATATATATTAGATATTAGAGTTGAGTTATGTGCATAGACAGATACACCTAAATACCTCAGTGAAAAAGGTAATATCTGCATGGTCACATTTCAAAGGAGAATCTGTGTTTACACTGAATATAGAGGCTGTGTATAGATAAGAGACCTATCTCCTAATGGTACATGTACCTCTCTATTGTTTCCATTCCTCAGCAGACCCTATCTACTATTAAAATTTCAACAGTTCAATTAAGACAACCCAGACAATTATGCATGTACATGGTCAACGAGTAAAAGCTCATCAAAGCATACATGAATACTTTGTTACTTGTACAATACAATCATTTTGCTTGTTGCACAGTTTCCCACATTTAATCACTAAGAATCCATTACTTTCTTGTAGAAGATGAAAATGTAGACCTATAAATAGATTCTTCTGAGCTAAGGAGATAGCTTGGTGGGCAACAGCACTTGCCTTCCCAGCCTTTCAAGCAGAGGACATGAGTCTGGATCCCCAGAATCCACGTCGAAACCTAAGAAGTTTCTGTGCATTCGTGCAATCCCAGCATTCTGTGGTGGAACCAGGCAGATCCTGAGAGAAAAGGCTACCTGACATCCTGCTTTGGACTCTCTGTGCTTGCACATGGGTACTCACACCTACATACACAAACACGCACACACACGTGCACACACACACACTAGATAAGCAGTAGAAATAGAATATCAGATACATATATGTTCTTAAGTTTGAAAAGGCTAGTTCTCAAGTTTGTCCCCACAAGTTAGGTCAGAATCAATCATCGTTTCTTAATCAGACTTTTTTTTTTAAATTGAAGCATTCTCTTATAAAAAGGATTCTTTACATAGACAAACACCATCACTCAGATAAGAAGCCACCAAACAAAAAAGAATGAAGTGAAATTTCAATGATTTGTGTGACAAAGGACCAAGGAATAAGCTGTCCCTGCCTGACAAGGGCACCACCAATGACAGTGGAGGAACTGGAGATGGTAGGGGAAAGGTCTGGAAGCTTCTGGGGAACTGGAGGAATCCAGTGGTGGTCCCAGGCTTAATTTGTATTATCTCATTATTGGTTATTGCTGACATTCTACAACCAGTAACTATTTTCTAAGGAATTAATCAATCCAGATTTTCAGATGGATATTGGCTTCAGTGTAGATTCTCCTGTCTCCTCCCGTTATATCCTTTTCTTTTCAGTTTTGTAAAAAAAAAAAAAAAAAAAAAAAAGATTAATGAATTCATCATTTGTTTGTCTACCATTATCTGCTTCTTCCCACCGCCATTTGCAGAAGACTGCCTACTCTTTTTTTATCTTCTTGAGGCCAGATTCATATTTCACCTAGCTTTGTTATGCTTGGTTAATTTTTTGTCAGAAATATTATGTGCTAACATGGGGGATGGAGAGATGTCTCGGCAGGTAAGAGGGCTTGCTGCTTTGCCAGTGGTCCTGAGTTCAGTTCCCAGAATCCACAAGGCTGCTCACTGAGGCCTCTCATTCCAGCTCTAGGAGATCCAATGCCCTCTTCTGGCTCCAATGGACACCCTCACAGGCATGGCAAATGCTCATACCAACACATGAATAAAAATAAAATCAATCTGTAAAATACATATATCTGTTAACAGACAATTTCCATGATTTCCAAGGTTCTGTAGTTATAATTGTATATGCTGTCTTACAGAACTGTTATATGAATAAAGGTCACTTACATTTCCTCTATTTTAACAGAAATGTCACATGCCTTTAAGATTCTCTTTCACTGGGGCTCGAGGACCTGAGTTTAAATTCCCAGAATTCAGTTAAGAACCTGGGTGAGGGCCATGCTATGCACTTGCAATCTCAGCAATGGCAAGATAGAAGGAGAGACGGGCAGATTCATGGACACTGGTGTGCCACCTACCCAGGCCTATGTGGAGAAGCTCCTGGCCAATGAGAGACACTGTCTCAAACAAAAGGTGAAAAGCACCTTACAACCAACACTGGAGATTGTTCTCTGACCTCCATGTGCTTTTACCCTCAATACTCACAGGCACACACACAGAGGGAGTAGGGTATTCCTCTATTAAAATATCAGTCATCCATACCTATAGAAATAGGCCTTATAAATTTTTGTCTTCCTTAATCCAGCTTGTAAATCAAACACAGTCTGTCAGAAATCAGACAGAGAGCATGCACACAGCCAGGGACCACTGCTGGGCAAGAGGTAGAAACTGATCTGGCCAGACCCATTACTGCTCTGGGAAGCACAAGCCCTCATGAGGCTGAGTCACACATTATGACCAATCTATTTTTACCTCTTTACTTTCAGAGCCCGGATGAGTCTGGTATAACTCTATTACAATCATTTGAACACTATTGTCTAAGTCCATTACCATACACTGTCGCTGAGATAAACATTCTATGGTAGTATGGAAAATATCTAAAAATACTGTCCTTGAATGGTGATCAGCAAATATATGAAATCATTTTCTATTTCTGTAAGACAGACAACTGCTCTCTATGATGAGACGCTACTGCACATCAGCGCATAAGGGAAAAAAAACCAGCATCTAGCAGTTTCTTTGATCTGTGCTTGCCTTACTTTTTTTTTTTTTTTTTTTTTTGCCAGAGCTGTGAGGATTTCTTGGTTGCGTAGAAAGAGAGAGACAGAGACCGAGATGTGCCATCAATGACCACACTGTCAGAAGCAAAGCTCTGGTACTGACTTACATAAAATTTTCACAGAACTCAGATGCTCTTGGTTGCTACTATGATGCCCACAGTCAAGGTCATGCTCTAGTCAGCATTTGCTAAAATATTATTTAATATTCAGTTTTATTAACAAATATAAAATAATCACCTACGGCGCACAAAGAGCTCTGCCAGGACAGGCAGCAGCAACGGAACATGGAGAGTCCTTATACAAAGAAAAAAAATTGCCATGTTCTAATATGGCTTTTTAATTTGTTTTCTGTTTTAGCTGCTGGCTCTAACCCAGGGTCCTGGACTTGCTGGGAAAGAGCTCTGCCCTTTACTTCATCCTATCTCTAAAGCTCTGGTGTTTCAATGGCCACAAGTTAGGATTAACTCCTAATGTGTAATATAATGCCCTTCCTTTAACTTGAATGAATCGCCTTCACGTTTGAGTTCATCCAGCTGCGTCCTCCTTATCATAAATGGACCGTCAGTCTTGGTATTCTTCATGGTGAAGCTTGAGCTTGAAGACCTCTTAGTCTTACTGAACAACCTCCCTTATTTTTGTTTCAAACTATATATAACCTCGTCTATGCCATCACGCTCAAGTTGCCACAGGCATCCTTTTCCTTCTGTGATTCCTTGTGGAGTGTGGGAGAAAGTACATTATTTTCATACTGATATATCATCATCTCTCGGGACCTATGTATGTGAGCTTCAAGTTATAGAAATGTTTACTTTTCTAGCAGTAGACTATTAGTTGCTCATAATAATATTGGCAAATTATTTTTAAAACATAAAGTCAGTTCTATTCTCTTGCACGTTGAGCCATTGCTTTACAGATATATTTGCTGGGCAGAACATTCCCAGGGACTGCTGTTTATTGCTGATAAATATAGCTCGCTGATTTAAGCTCTTTACCTGGCTGTAACCCTGCTGTGAGATCTTCTGAAGCAAGAAGCTTTAGAGTCAGATAGGCAGGTAACGTGCTGAACGCATTCTGCAAGCTCTTATTGGGAGCACCGTGATCAGATAATAGAGCAACCACTGAACCTCAAGGTCAAATGATCCTTAATCTAAAAACAATCTCTAAATGACATAAGATGGGCTTTAACTTTAACATCCGTTGCATTTGGAGATGTATTTCATCTCTCTGCAGAGTAAAGTCAATAATATGAGAATCATAAACCAAGCAGGACTGCAAATCCTCTTAGGCTACCTGCTGGGAATGGAGTGAGTAGGAGAAAGCACTGTTTCCAAATGCTGCAAACACAAACAAATGTGAAAACAGTTCATAAGTTGTTTGCTGCATGAGAGCAGTGGTCAAATAATGTTATTTAATGAGAAATATGCTCCCTCTGCTTATTTTCTATATCTTCGATTTAGGCATTCCAGGGAACCATTGTAATGGAAAAGTCCAAAGATATGCAAGGTTAAATTGGGCTTATTAATTACATTTTATAATTGGACAATTTGAACACTTGTATTCAAAGAGATACTTCCAAGCTCCAACTACACCTTTAATTACTGAAAACCTTAAACAAAAAAATAACGCGATCCTCCCATTTCTGTAATGGGTTTTATTTCTCTGAATACTAAGTACTCTATTCTAACTTGTACTCCAACAATTAATAAAAGAAAGCAGTCATTTGAACGACTTAAGAAAACAATGGAATTTTAACTTCAATTCATTAGGGAAAAAGACTCTATCCAACAATACTTTTCAAACTTCAGTGTAACTAACTGAAGCATCTAATTGAGCATCACAGGGAAAAGAAGCTTCATGGGCATTGACTTTGAGGCAGCCTCTGCCCCCAGACTTGGCCTTTCTTAAAAGCTTCAAAGCATGCCAATCCTTTAGGCTCAAAAACTTCTAAATGGACTTCTAAATGGAGAGGTGGGGATGAGGGAAGTTTGAATTTTTTTTCTGATTTATTCTTCATGCTCTGTTTTTACGCATATTCATAAACATATCAAACCTCTTCATAAAAGAAACTAGGAAGTGTGTGGTCTACCCATTTGAAATATAAAACACGACACAATTGCAAAATGATCACTGGTATAATTCTTGCTAAGCTTTGTGCCAATATTGGATCCGTCATTGATCAACTCATGGATCACTCTTTTTACTCTGGCCAGCCAACAAATAAAGCGCTCCTAGACTGTTTAGAAAACATAAGTATAATCAATCAAAGCATTCAGGTTCCATCACACGACTCCAAAGTAATGCAATGAAAACAGTATTTTAAATTGGAGATGCGCTCAAAGTAACATTTTCTCTTTGCTGAGCTCAGAAATTAGCATATTCCCTTCAAATGCTGACTCAGACTTTGGACAGGCCATTTGCTTTACTGAGTTCAAACTACGTTAAAGCTTTTAATAAAACTCTGGGGGAAATTCCGTTGCCATACAATGAAATTCCATTACATATGGCTGGTTTTGGCTCCCCAGTCAGCAATAAAACACAGCAAATGACGTTTCCTTTCATTTTGTTCCTGAGACTTGGCTATGACTTTATTGTTTATGTATTTTTCAAGGATAGTGCTTCCATTTAATAATATTTTAAATTTTATTCTTCAAGAAGCCCTAAAAATAGGTGAATTCTCATTGAAATTACATCATTGTGTGTCAAAATTAATAGCAATTATCCTGGTTAACATTTAAACGAACAAGAAGCAATCTTTTGGCATAAAATTTGCTTTTTCTGAAGTCCTACATGGGGTTAATATACAGAAATATTCTGTGTGAACCCAAATCCAATGTTTTAACCTTTTTTTAATTTTGTAAATCTTAATACAAAACATTGCACACCAAAATGAAGCAGACCTAAAGTCCATACAAATCACCAAACATCTATGCAACTAAAATAGGCATTTGGAATAGAAGCTGTGGAGCCTCATAATAAATTTTATACTTTCAGTATCAAATATGTTTTATGCACCTATCTACCACCAAAGGTCAAAAAACTCATGACCGAATTAAAACTAGAAAAACAATTGGCCCTGTATCCTGACTCAAAAGTCATGTCGAGTAGACCTAAGGCAGCAGCAGTTCTCTACCAGCTGAGGCTAGCTCCAGTTCTACTTCTTCAGGCCTCATAGATTGGGAAGGCTTTAAAAGCTCCACACATGGTACAGGGAATGTTCTGTAGCTGTGAATAGATTTGAATATGTGGAGTACTCTGTTAAGTAGAAGACCAATCACAAACAAAACTGGGTTTCCTTTACTAGAGACATAACAATTGAAAAGGAGTTTTGCAAATACAACCTCTGGGACTACTTACTTTAAATATTACTTGATAATACATATTCCCAATACAATAAGGAAAACAATTTTGATTTTTGCAATCACTAAAGTAAGATTTGATCTACTGTGATAAAGAGAAGAATATGCTCATTGAAGATTTCTTAATCTCTTTCAAGGGATTTCAAGTTGAATGGAGAAAATATGAGACAGAAAATATAGGTAAGGCTAGGAATGAACTCAGTGCAGGCAGTGTCTACTAATTTATAGCACACAATAATTGTAGAAAATGGCAGACATATCACTTATGTTCTCAGTTGTTTGAATATACCAAATATACTTTAATACCCATACAGAAGTCAACACCCCTCTTAGATAATTTATATCATGTCAAAATAAGTTTCATAAAAGACTTTCCTTTTGAATGTACAAAAGGAATATTATTTGATGTAAAAAAGATATATCCCTATGCAAAAACCCTAAAGTCAGGGATGGTAGAATTATAAATAGAACTAGGAAGAGATAAAAGAAATGTGCACCAAATTAATGTTGGAGCTAGAAGTCTGAAAAGGGATCACTCGATAAAACATTCATTCCAGATCAAAGGAAAGAATGAACAATGTCATCATATCATTGATCACAAATCTGGCAGAGATTAACAGAGGAAATATTTGTGTGTGATGAGAGTTTGCCTAGATAGCGCCTTAAAGTCATGAGCAGCTCCAGAAACATATTATTAACAACTTCATATTTCAGGAAACAGTGAAGCAATGCTGGGAGTTACTTCCCAGAACTTAGTTTTGAACAGTGATTTTGACTTAGATAGGACTTAGAACTTAGATTTTGACCAGCAACGGTTACAAGATGGAAATGGCAAGGTTCTTTGGGTATAGAAGAGTAGTCATAACCCCCTATAATCTTTGATAGGCAAAATTTTGTACCTAAACAAAGACAGATGTGCCCTTAAATCTAAATGCCCAGTTTAGAGGTTCGCAAAGAACAGAATTAAAGCTGCTTGTTCAGCCACTGCAGAAGTACATAGCTCTAGGCTTTTACCTACACAGACCCAAGAGTCTAAACATGGAAGGTGATGGACAGAGGCTGAGAAATCACTCCAGTAGTCACCAAGCTCTTAAAAAAAGATCAATAATGTAAAGATGTCATTTATCGAGAAAAAATGTCAAAATCCCATCATGACAAATGAAAATAATATAATGAAACATTATAATGTATGAAAATTGTCAAGGAAGGTGCCTAAGTAGCAACAGAATGATTTGAGGACAGAAAAGTTTGCAGAAGGCAGGAAACAAATTTTTCCCCTGTTCTAGAACACAAGCATTTCATAGTCCACCCCAAATGCTCCCACTTCTCCTGAGGTTGTTATTAGTCACAGTGCCCAAGCCATCCCTGCCCATGGCCATGAAACAGAGCCCACCAGATACACAACTTGACTTTTGGTACGTGGGTCTTGATAGAGAAAGTAAGCGACTTAATTTCTGAGTTGCATAAAATCCAGATGCTATCTTCTCTACCACAGGAAAATCCTCACATGGAAAGAATCAAGAGTTCAAGTGAGGCAAGGAAACTGGGGCTCTTTCACCTCTGCACCTTTGAATTCAGTCAGGATTCAAACAAATTAACGTCTGAATCCTCACTACATGAACCAAATGATTCATTTTCTTATGCCAAGAATTCAAGTTGGACTTCTTGAATTTTTAATCAAGAGAATGTTGACTACTATATGGGTTAAGAAAGTCAACGCAAGGAGAACGCAAATATTGAGAGGAAGAAATTAAAGTCTAAGCTAGGCAAGGAAGTTTTTTTTTAAAAAAAAAAAAAAAGTAGTGTATTTCAAAGAACTTTGAAGACCAAAGAAGTCTCCACTCAACAAGACCAAAAGAAGGCTCAGATGACATCAGTGGGCCAGAAATAGTCATCTTTGAAGAACTGTAGAGAACAGATGTCTTGCAGGCAGGTGAGTAAAGGGCAAATAAATGTTTCCATTTTCAAAAAGCAGTTCAGTTCTTTAAACTGTATGCCAAAGAGACTGGATGGATCCCTAGCAAAACTTTAGAGTTATAAAAGGTTAGTCAACAGTCAGGAAGCAAAGGTGTGATCACTGAGGACCAGGGTAGGTTCAGAAAGTTCAACTCATGCTAGGATTATATCATTTCCTTTTTTACCAACATTTACTGGAGAGGCTGAGAAGAACATTCGTTATGCCAGGTGCTGTTTAAAGCAATCTCTGATATAATATAGTAACATATGCGATGATTGTGGCCATAATTGGTTGGTGTTGTTATTGTAATAACTGGTATGCATTACCAATCAAATGTTCCAAAATACATGCTCAATTATATGGGAAAATGAGTGAATAAATGATTGCACACATATATGCATAGTCTATATGCAGTTATTCACAAATGTACACAAACATACACTAGAACACATATAAGTGCACAAACACACACATACAAAATACATGGCATATATAGGCCTATATACATAATACACAGAGGCACATACATGAACACATCACAAAAATGCATATAGTGCCTACACACATGTACCCATATCCACATGCATACATACATACATGCATGCAGACATACCCAATATAATATGAATAATAATCTAACCCTCACGACACTGAGGAGAAATACTTGTCTAAGAAGTTTGCTCATCTATACACTACTAAGAGTAGAGTTTACATCAGGTTTTCTGATTTTCAAATCAATATTTCTTGTCAACAAAGGGTATGTCTCTGCAGTGTTCAGAAAGAACACTAATTGAATTAAGCACAACAGATCTAATGAGATCTGAAATATCTTTGGCCTCTTCAACTTTAAAACATTTTGAATAGTAATAGAAAAAGCATTATAATCAAGTCTGGAAATAATGTATAAGTAAGTAATGTGGTATTAAAAGGCTAGAGTCTATGTTTAATATAACGAGAAGAAGGGCAGTAGAAACAAAAGGCTTTCTCAGACACAGCCCACACAGCAGCATATTACAAGGAGAAGGCTTTCTAGACTGTGAGCTTAAGAAGTTACTGCTAAAAGAACGGACTCAGTCCTGAGCTGCACAAGGAAAACTAATGTGAAATTCATAAAAGGAGAGAAAATTGCTTCATTTAACCTTGTGTGAATTAAATCAACACAGTGGTGCTTGTCCAAAGAAAACTGAGCCTGGAGATGAAAAATCCAATGCTCTAGCATGTGCTAGAAAAAGATAAATACTATGTTTTACAAGAGAAGTAGACTTGGGCAGTGGGCAGGGAAGAATGCATTACCTATTCACTTTATTCTCTGGGGAGCTTTAAAAGCAAACGGAGAATAAATGGAAAGACATTTCTCTGAGTCAGAACTGAGCACAAGAAACATAAGAGGTTCCTGTTAAGGCAGGGATTAGATGCAGTCATTAATGAGTGATTAAATGTTTCAGGAAGATGATGCATCTAACAGGATAAAGGAAGTCAGAGTCACCTTGGTCCTGACCAGAATGAATGGAGCAGGCTCCCGGATGCAAGCGTAGGCAGTGAAAGTACCTATTTCCCTAGAAGTTCCCTCAATGAAGGCATTAGATAATTCCTGGGAGGAAAGTAGATCTATTCTACTTAGACATCATAAGAAATTCAAGGTTTTCTGGGAAGGAAGGAAGTCAGATCCCAGTCTGGGAGTAAGAACTCAATATCTGACTTTTAAGGAAGTCTGTGAGAATGAACGTGACCTGAACCTCAAGGCAAGAATTCATCAGTATGATGGGAGAGTCCTATTCCTTGCTATATGTTCAATACAGGGAAATAAATGTTTTTAGAAAAGAGCTAGTGGCACAGTGTAAAGCCAATGTAGAATATTCTGGAGGATCTGTTCAAGTTATCAGACGCTGTTTCTGCACAATAACTATTGAACATATACACATGCAAATATCCTGGCAACCAAGTATGATACCGTATAACTTGTGAAGAAATACAGGCCATTAAAGGTACCACCAAGACACAGCAAGTCCAAGTTTGTTCATCTGTGCAGACAATCATCACCAGGGTGTTGAGGAATATTTATTTCCACTGTGTGAAGATGTATCAGTATGATGGCTTAATAAAGAGCTGAATGGCCAATGGCTAGCCAGGAGAGATGGGCAGAACTTCCCAGGAGAGAAAGGAAGAGGAGGAATATAGGCATGCAAATTACGCCAATGAGTAGCCAACAACACACGAAGGGTATCAGATGTACATAATAAAAGAATGTTAAAAGGCCATGTGGTAAAACATAGATTAATAGGAGCAGGTTAATTTAACTTATGGGATAGTGGAACAAGACTAAACTAAGGCCGAGCTTTCATAATAATAAGTCTCTGTGTTGTTATTTGTGAGCTGGTGGCACAAAGAAAACTAACTCTAACTACACTAGGACACCATGAGATAAACAACATCAAAAGGCAGAGGGAGCTGCTCTCCAGCTCTTTCTTTACTACCATTGGAGTTATGGCCAACAGGCTCCACCACTTTGTGCTGAGTAACTAATGAGATTCCTGCCAACTCAACTCAACTTACTGAGTGATGAGCAAAACACTGATAGCCATGCTTCTCTTTCCAAAGACAGCTGAGTGCTTGTCTACCAAATATTCAGCAAACGCCAGTCATCGTGTTGCCGGCTCTCCTGATCACAAAGAAAGAGAAATTACATTACGAAAGAAACAAATCTATGGACGACTTTCAAAAACGTTTTCTTAGCATTCAGCCACACTTCATATTACCTGCTACTCACTTGAATCTCACTGAAGATAGATAAGTAAACAAAAATTTATCTTAAATAGACTATGATTATTAAAAAGAATGCCGTGCTCAAACTCATGGTTAATGAGCAGAAAAGAACAGGACGGAACACAGCTACAGTGGTTCACATCTTCCCTGAGGTCCACTTGCTTTATTTAGGGGCTTAATTGATTCAGTGAACAGCATGAATAATATCAGTCAGATCTAGAAGTCCGCTAAGAAATATTATTCCCCCATTTTAGAAATCAGGAAGGACTTAAAAACAAACTTATTTGCCTAAGATATCATGGTAGCAGATCTACTACTGTATGGTCGTGCGTTCGTTCTTAATTTTGAAAGTGAATGTGCCACAGGTATCTGATTTATTCTCTTAACAGTGTTAGAAGCAATCCCACCCTCAAGTGAGGGTGCATATTCAAATTACTTGAGTGCCCAAACACAGCAAGCTATACTAACTCATTTTCACTGTTCAAAACTCAATTAAAAGTGTCTAACAAAAGAGGATTGAAACTGGAACTTAAAGAAGTAACTATGTCTCTGGGCACAGCTGCTTCCAGGAGCTTAAAGTCAAGTTTCTGTCTTACCATCTTTTGGCTCTGTTCATTGCTTCCTGGATTCATTCTCAGACTGGCTTTTATCCTACCCAAGAGGAAAGAAAACCCTTTCCCAAAATATCCTGGAGGAAAGCCCAAAGAAAGATTCTGATCGGTTTTGTTTGGATTGTGTGCCCATTCCTGAACCAATCACTGGGGTTAGAGAAAGATGAGATGAACTGATTCGCACATCATGTCCACTCTTTGACCTCCAGTTGGGAGTTGAGTTTATTTCAAAATAGTTACAACAAAGGAATTCCTCATGGGAAGAGGAATTCCAGAACAAAAGGAGAAAAACATTAAACAGAAATGATAACAAATATCCTCTATAATGATTAATGAATCTGTAATGTTCTATTAGCATTATCATCAGTAGCAGTAGTAGTATTGGTATTATTATTATTTTGATAAATAATATACTAGCCAGCATTCTCCGTATAAATAGACTCAGTAGGGTCTGTATCTATGTGTCTATTGGGTAAGAAGGCATTGGCTCATGTGGTTCTGCCAGATGACATGTCCCAGGATCTGCAGGGTAGAGACACAGGAGAACGAATGGTACAGTCTTCCTCTGCAGGAAGACTCAAGTACACACAGCAAAGGCTTTGGTCTGTATCCAAAGGCATGAGGAACTTGATATCCGTACACAGGTACTCAGGCAAGAGGAGTCTTCTTACTTGGGGAGTCAATCTCAACCTTTTGCTCTATCCAAATCAACAACTGATTAGGCAAATCCCACCCATATTAATAACCATAATAAGCCACCCACAAAAGGGCGATATTCCTTAATTAGTTTTCAATTTTGCATACCAATATCATTTTTTAAAAATTACTCTCAAGCCAATACCCAGAATGATATTTGACCAAGTAGCTGAACACTTTTAACTATAACCCCGGCAAACTAGAATATAAAATAAGAAATAGAAACCCATGATTAAAAAATTAATGCAAGTATTAAATATTTTCTTAATGCTAAATAATAGCATGGAAATGCAGAACTTTATGATATCTGTGGTTTATAGAAACCTTCATCTGAATTTAATATGACATCCTCCTCTCAGGCCATGTTTCATGTTACATAGATGTAAAGAACAACAGTGTTCTCTTCATACAGTCTTCATTAGCACTGAAAATTGCCCACGGGTCAAATGAAAAACTAACTTAAGGGAAAGTGCATAGGCCATTACCCAAATAGAAATTTACTACCAAAGCAATCAAGTGACATTAGCCAATAGACACACACAGTATAATCAATATCTATGCATGCCTCTATCACTAATAAAAACAGACACTTTTTTTTTTTCAGAACAACACAGAAGAGAGAATTAGGACAAAAGTTTAAGAGAATTATTCCTCAAGATTAAGGCAATTGTCAGATCTATGGCAATGTGGTAGACTGACATTAAGCCAAGATAGAACTGACTCTTTGATACTAATTAGCAACTCAGTATTAGTTATGACCTGGAACTCCAGAGTGAGCAGATTGTTGCCAACATAATTTGTCCAATGTATCTTTGCTACACTTACTTAGGGTCATCCAAAGAAACTCAGGGATGGACAGGATTCCTGTCTTAAACATAAGAGGGACTTCTGACTTAGTTTAAATAGTGAAAGGTGGCTTCAAAACTAACGTCCAAACAGAGGCATTCATTCCCTAACCAGCTGGCATGGCTGAGCCACACGGTTCCCAGCCACGGCACTATTGACATCTGGAGCTGGATAACTCTCTATTCTAGGGGTCTGTAGAGCACACTATAGAACGTTTAGCAGAAGTAGCTCTGATCTCCAGTCACTAACTGTCAGTAGCAACTCCTAAGCAGAGCAGTAAATGTCTCCAAAGATGGTCATGTTTTCCTGGGAATTGAAATCCTCCTGGTCCCCCAGCTGTGATTCTGACCAAGAAAAAAAAAAAAAACACAGTTTTGTCTGTAAGTCTTTTAGAACTTTGTTTGGTTAGATTTGTTGTTTGATATTGTATCTATGCTGTCTTCTAATGTACGTGCATTTCCCCAACTTCTTTAAATAATTAGATTACAGATGCTCCACTGCTGGTTTTAGAAGAAACATCAAGATGGCAAAAATACCTACCTTTAATAAACATGTTTTTAACTTTCACCTTTAGCGTCACATCATTGTTTTTCATAGTGATTGAGGGTCAAAGAAAACATTGTTTCCATCCATTTGCCTGCAAACTTCAAGAAGTCCTTGTTTTTTACTGCTGAGTAGTACTCTAATATGTATATATTCCATACTTTCTTCGTCCATTCTTCAATTGAAGGGCATCTAGGTTGTTTCCAGGTTCTGGCTATTACAAACNGGGGAAGAGACAGAAATGTTTAATAAATAAATAAATAAATTGAAAAAAAAAAAAACAACATGAAAAAAAAAACATTAAAAAAAAAAGAAATGGAAGAAAATACAAACAAAAAAATGAAATAAATCAATAAATCCCTTAAAGAAAGCTGGGAAAGCAAAGAAAAAAAACAAACAGGTGAAGGAAATAGTTCACAACTTGAGAATTAAAATAGAAGCAATAAAAAAACACAAACTGAGGGAATTCTGGAAATGGAAAATCTAGTAAACAAACAGGAACCACAGGTACAAGCATAACCCACAGAATACAAAGGCTGGAAGAGAGAATTTCAGGCATTGAAGATACAATAGAGGAAATAGATTCATTTGTCAAAGAAAATGTCAAATCCAACAAATTCTTGACACAAAACATCCACGAAATATGGGAAACAATGAAAAGACCAAGGTAAGAATAATAAGACAGAAGATGGAGAAGAACTCCAGCTCAAAGGCACAGAAAACAGATTCAACAAAATCATAGAGGAAAACCATCCCAACCTAAAGAAGAACATGCCTCTGAAGGGACAAGAAGCTTACAGAACACCTTTGCCTGTCATCAGATTGATGACCACCCTAATTGTCATCATAGAACCTTCATCCAATGGAAGCAGGTGCAGAGATCCACAGCTAAGCACTGGGCCAAGCTCCCAGAGTCCAGTCAAAGGGAGGGAAGAGGGATTACATGAGCAAAGGGGTCAAGATCATGATGGGGATATCCACAGAGATAGCTGACCCAAGCTAGCGGGAGCTCGCTGACTCTGGACTGAAACCTGAACTCAGTCCTCTGAATATGGGTGTCAGTTTTATGGCTTGAGAAGTCTGTGGGGCCAATGGCAATGGGACCAGGATTTATCCCCAGTGCATGAACTGATTTTTTTGAGGCCAATTCCCTCTAGAAGAATACCTTGCTCAGCCTAGATACAGGGGGAAGGGCTTGGTCCTGCCTCAACTTGATATGCCAGACTTTGTTGACTCCCCATGGAAGGCCTCACCCTTTCTGAGGAGTGGATTGGGGGGGGGTTCGATAGGGGGAATGTGGGAATGGAGAGAGGAGGGGAGAGATGGGTAACTGTGGATGGTAAAAATGAAAATTTTTAAATAAATTTTTTAAAAAATATATAAATGATTATTGTATCAACTTTTGGTGTGCAGTACTGCCTTAACTCAGATCTTCCTAACACAGCAGTCCCTGGCCTTTCCGTCAAAATCCTGTCTTTCTATCTGTAGCCACATAATAGAACTATGGAAAATACTTTCTTTCCAAAGCTGAATGTCATATGCTTTTCTTTTAATCTTTAAGAAACTGTTAACCAAAAAACCAATTCCTAATCAAGTTCTCACCCATTTCCCTCTCTCACTCTTTTTGGGTGTTTATGATTCACAAACTCAGTTCCCATGCTCCCCCCCCCCACACACACACACACACGCTGTCGACTTCTAGCTGAAACTACTCTACCACAGTCTAGATGACTGTGAAGGGCAGAGAAAAGTCCTGCTCTCTCTTCTTCCTCTTCTCTGTTTGTAAGAGGCATAAACAACTGAGTACAAGCAGATCTGCCAACTGCAAGCAACATAATGTATTCTGGAAGTTTCAATAGGGGGAACTTACCGTCTCAGTCATACAGGAGGAAGTCACATAAATTATGTTCCTAACCATCCAAGCTGACAAGAGCATCATGACCAGCCAAGCCTCGCCTTGCACACTGCATATTCCCACCCGAATGTCTACTACACAATGCTGCTCCTCACATGTGGTTAAAGCTAAAATAGAAAGGTGGGCCAATCCTTTCTTGCGAGACTTTTTAAAGCAGTTTGCACAATAAACTCACTCTCAAACTAGCCTGTCGTGACATTTAAGACACAAAACCTTTTCAAATAAATAGGATGGAAAGACGATTTCCGAGTGTCCAAAGAGAGATGTGTTGATGCTGGTTTCTGTCAAGCTGCCCTGTGATCAAATAGTGTCAATTGCACAAGAGTCCTTCTGGCTTCAGAGAGGATGAGCTTAGGGAACAGCAGAGTTTACATAAGCTCACTTGCCAGAATGTGAGCATGGATTTGGCTCCACTTCTCTTTAAAAAAAAATGAAAGAACTAAAAGTCTTTCAAACTGGAGCTTCAGCTGAACTTCAACCAATGGTCTTAGTGGCCTAAGGTGTAGTTACGAGTTACCCCAAACAAAACTGAATTGCAATTAATTGACTTGACCATTGACCATTACACTCCCTCTCGCTCCTGAATCTCTCTCTCTCTCTCTCTCTCTCTCTCTCTC
>NW_026067906.1:1963753-2005251 GCF_014885135.2 Alexandromys fortis
ATGCTCACCTTACTAGACCTGGATGGAGGTGGGTGGTCCTTGGACTTCCCACAGGGCAGGGAACCCTGATTGCTCTTTGGGCTGACAAGGGAGGGGGACTTGATTGGGGGAGGAGGAGGGAAAGGGGAGGCGGCGGTGGGGAAGAGACAGAAATCTTTAATAAATAAATAAATAAAACATTGTGCTTTTACAACAATAACAACAGGATATTCTAAATTTCACACCAAAGAGCCAAAGTGGAAAGGTTTCGTTTAGAATTCTTTAAATGCAATAATCAAATTAATCGTTAGTACCACTTCCAACATAGCAATGCACTGATCAGTGTTAAAGCTAGTATTTCATAACATACTTTGCAAAAGTAAAGTCATAGTAAAAAAAAAAAAAACAAAACTGTAGTAGTTAGTTGCTGCCTTTAGGTCTCGAGGATCTGATGTTGACAGAGATAGGTAGGTATGAGATGACGTTGGGCATTTTACAGTTGGGTGAGCAGTGATAGTCAGGTATTTTGCACTGTATCCATCTATAGCCATAGTGTCACTCTCATGGGACTGTTTAACATATACAACCAAAGAATCGGTCAACCTGACACCTAGTTTAATAAAGAAAGAGACATGTTTTTATTGTGGACTAAAATCAAAATCTACAATTTAGTTTAGTTATCCATGCCTATATTTTTTATATGAGCTAATGTCCATGATGTATTATTAAATCAAAAAATACATTTTCAGGGTGATATATGTGAATGTGTTCAACTGGAATTAAGAAAAGAATGCATGAGGGAAAAGGCATAAATATGGAAGGCCAGGAACCAAGCTTAAGGAAAGTGCTAAGTTATGGGACCAAAGCAAAAGCATTTGTTTAAAATTAACATGTGCTCAAAACGAGTATTCAAAATTCCTTCATGTATTTTCCATATATGTGCAATTCATTTAAAGCCAATTATTCCTTCTCTTCTGTATTTATAGTAAGGGAATCTGCAACAACCAGTCAAACACTGTTGCATTGGCTGAACACACTTGGTTATAATAGCATTTAAGATGTGGTTCCTATGGGTAGATTAATAACATGTGCATTCTAAACAAATCTTTTAAAATATTCTGAAAACATTCATAGTCAATATCTCTCAATGAATCATGAATTACTTTGCTATTGTGCTTGGCTATTTTTTTTAATGAGTATGCTATGTCTTTGTGAGGCATAAGCATTAAGGAAAAGGATTTGGGAAGTGGGGAGTGGAGTGAAAAAAGAACTGGCTTTGAAGAACACTCAGAAGTATGTCAGAAAACACTGCGTGAATAGGACGACTGGAAATGCATGTGACTATTTCTAAAATATGCCTCGGAAATCTCAGTCCCTAGTTGCTGGAGGAACTGAGTCATACGTTCATAGGAATCTCTTCACAGAGTAGGGGGATGGATTCAGGGAGATAAAAACAGGTTGGTGGAAAATGGCTCGCGGGGATTTGTTCTCTTCTGGGCATGAGTTTAGCTCAGTTCAAGACTTTTTGATTATATATGGAGATGGGAGTATATTCTCATAGGAATGAAAAGGTAATTAATATGGGACTAAAGCCAAGAATTCCCTTTCCATTTGCGCAGACTCCCTGGAAACCAGCACTGCATTTCCCTTCCCTGGATGGAGGAGGCCGAGAGCACACAGGAAGCGGGTGGGGATGTGCTGGTGGAGGCTTGCATGGTGCCATGGCCAAGGCCTTATTTGGAAAAATAATTGGCATCCCAGGGCTGTAAACACAACCCTCAAAATTATGTTCTCAGGGTTGGAATTGGCATTTTTTCTTGCCCTGAATCGTCCTGCTGTGGAGCTCTAGAAGACACGCCTTTTCTCCATTCTGAAGCCTAGCAAACTAAACAGAAAGTCCTGTTTTTTTTCCCTTTGGCAGAAGATAATTGTCCATATTGGAGGTGTGGTTGTAGTGTGGTAATTCAGCAGATGTGATGTTGGATCAGATCCAAGTAATTAGATTTCTGTCTCTTTATACACATGATCTCTTTGTAGTTAGAGTCTTCAAATGTCTTTCTTCTAATCCATCAACAAAGTACACTACAGGTTGTTTGAAAGCATGATGTGAGATGTCCTTCTGTATATGTGTTGCTTTTTTTGGTTGGTGAATAAAGCTGTTTGGGCCAATGGCTTAGCAAAGTAAAGTCAGGTGGGAAATCAGATTTTCTCCTTTCTCTAGAGTGCATAGCTGGTACTTTGACTCAAAGAAAAGTAGCCCTAAATGCAAGGGTTTATTTCCAGGCTCTTTCTTCCATTTGTTCATTTGTATATTTGTTTTAATGCCAGAGCTGCTCTGTATTAGTTACTGTATGCCTATGATGTGCCTTGCGATCAGATGTGTTGCCTCCAAATTTCTTCTTTTCTGCTCAAAAGGAAGAAATGCATGGGGTGTTTTTGACTCCTCAAGCTCTTTAAAATGAGTTTTAAGTAGAATTAATAAAAACACAGCATGGCAATTTTATATTATTCCTAATAAACACACTTAGTCCCATGAAGATTAACATGTGAGATAGTTTGCTCAGAGAAGTATAGAGTCATGAGGATGCTAAGAAAATTAATTTTGATCTCAGGCTGAGTTTCAAAGAAGCTCAGACATGAGATCAAATGGAAGCTCTCATTTGGATGACTTCATACAAGAGACACCCAGTTCCGAAGAGAACTGTGGGACTGGCGAGCAGAAGTTTCTAATTAAGTGACCTAGCAGGTTCAAAGGCTCCAAACTCCTTAAGAAATGGCTTTTGAAAAGTTACAGAAGTAATAACTAAGAAAAGGTTTGTGAAAGGCAATTTAGAGAAGGCTCCTGCCCCACCCTTACAGCGGAAGCTCAAGCTCTTCCTCTTGAGGTCAAGCCAAGAAGCATGATTCAGTAGGACTTCAGAGTCCCAGAGTGAGCCCTGGTATTGTCAAGCACACAATACTGATTCAGAGGGACCCGGAGGTCACCAGATAAGGTCAAGGGCAGAGACACAAGAGAAGGTCTGTTCTGCTAGAGTTCACCTGTATGTTTTTTTTCAATTCCCATGAAAGCCTTGATTCTCAGGAAAACAGATGTCTGTCAAGTGTCAGTATGGAAGGAGCTGCCCCACTTGCAGGCCCTGAGGCCAGAATCTGAAGTAGCTGAATAAAAGGACAGCTACATCCTTTGAATCAGGGGTGCTGGGATGAGACTTCAACAGGACTACAACAGAAGGCACCAGACTGCCCAGGAGACAAAAGGAATGTTTTGAAGTTCTCTGGGAACTTCAAGGCATCTTACAGGCATACAGACATACTACCCTCTTATTTCTTAGCCCCTCATTCTCCTGCTTCTATCTAAAGAAATCAAAACATGAATGCATGATTGCTGAAGAACATAAAGAAGCTGAAAAAAAATTTTCACTGCTCCTAAAAAGGCAGACTGCTCACCCACAGCCAGCCAAAGCTCATCACAGGATGAGGAGAAAGGAGTCTTATCTTCTAATGTGAATCTAAGGGTTGATATTTTTATATAATGGAACTCTTTTAGCCATGAAGAGGACCATGCATGCTTTTCATCTGTATCTATAGCACATGAGACCACACCCAACGTGGGCCAGTATCTTAAACGTTATTGGCTAAAGGAGTTCCCACAGCACCTTTATTGTCAAATTTAGATGTTATTTAAAATAATACAAACAGAGAACTCATTTGTTGTTAAGGATCTGACACCAACCAATGTACAAATAGTGCGGAATGCAGAAAACGTGTGTAATGGAAGTATTTCAAGACTAACTCTTTAATAGTTCTAGATGGACTTGCATTGCCATGTCCATCTTTGAAGGTTGATCAGGCAGAGGCTACGACATTTGCCATGGTCCTCACACTGAGGACCACTAAACACTGTAATTTGTCATAGCCAAGTTTGCCAAACACCCAGTCCTCCTGGATGGGCCATTGTACTGGAAACCAACTCACTCCACATCATGAGTGTACCGCATTTCCTCTCATGAGTTTATCTAAGTTTCAGTTTGTCCTCATAAAAAGCACTTTAAATGATCTTTAATTGGTCACTGGCCTTCTTCTCTGAGGTCTGAAAAGGGCAGAACATAAGCACAAACAGTGCATTTTTGGATATACTTTAAAAGATATCCCTGAATACAGTTAATTATTATACTTTAAGTAACCTGCTTGTTCTTCCAGTGGCTCCTTCTCATACCCTGGTCCTTCATTCATTCTGCTTCTTTTTTAATAATTTATTTATTTTTATTCTATGTGCATTTAGTGTTTTGCCTGCATGTATGTCTGTGTGAGGGTGCCTGATCTCATGGAACTGGAGTAACAGTTGCTAGATGCCATCTGGGTGCTAGAAATTGACTCCAGGTCCTCTGGAAGAGCAGCCAGTGCTCTTAACCACTGAGCTATCGCTCCAGTCCTCATTCTGTTTCTTAGGCCCTGCCACATCCTACGCAGCTCCAGGGACTGACCCAGTTGGGATAGGCAAGGTAATGAAGCAAAAACAGCCACACAGACAAACAGAAAAGCTGGCATCAGACAGACTGGGCTCTCAGATGGAGAAACCTCAGCAACTTGGAAGCTCAAAGTGTTTATTGCATACACCTGAAGGGGTGGGCTCATTGCCTGTAGATAAACAAGGAGGCAGAATGACTACATACAGCTGGACCAGGAGACAGGGCTAGTTAATCTCAGTGGTAGAGGAGTCTAAAGAAGAGCAGTCTTCAGGCAGGAAGTATCTGAAGGGAAGAAGCTAAAGTGGCCATTTTCTGCACACCATGTCAGCCATTTGCCTTTGCCACTCCACCAGGCATGAGGCATTGGTCCTTGACATGCCCGCGTCCAACAATATACATTCACTTTGAATTTCTCAATCTCCTACAATCTGCCCAACTGCTATGCCAAAGTGTTATAGCATAAACAATGAGGTTTTGTGGGCTATCTGGATGCTCAGAATCAAGCCCCCGCATCCTTTTACCTGTACTGTGTCAGCAACTGGGCTGCAGATACAGGATCGAGTACTGTAAAGATCAGAAAATCCCTTTTGTCCCTGCAACACTATAGGGGGAATGATCTTAAAGTGTCCCTGACCTCACAGTGTGCAGCAGCAACAGCTGAGTTTGCTGCGCGAAATCACCAGAGAGAAGGTGGCCAACACTGTTCACATACACACAAGCGGTGAGTTGTCAACTCTCGGCTTCAGATAATTAGCTCTGGCAACAAGCAAACGAAGAGCACAACCTAAAACCCAAGATATTCGGTGGTACCGAAAAGAAAAATGTAGATGTTAAAAAAAAAAAAATCTCAGTATATCCTTCTAGGAAGGCAACAGTTAGCACCCAGTTGTCTGGAGAGGGTGATTAGTAAAAACTATTTATTTCAAAACAAAACAAGCAAACAAAACCTCTTGCCAAGTGGTTGACATGAAAAAAAGTTTCAATAGTGGTCTGTTTGGGGCAGGACAGAAACCAAAGTCCGCCTCAGGCTGACACTTTGCAGCCACCTCCTCCCTCCTGTTTGCAGACCACAGCAGCAGCAATGATTCCCCTGGCACCTTCAAGTATATTTTGCCATCTCTTCCCTGAAGTCCTCCATCCCGTGGCAGAGTTAGATCAGACCCCTGAACAACCACCACCTCTCTGCCCACCCCACCCCGTGTGTGCCTGTGTGTGCGTGATCTACCTAAAATGCATATGGAGTACATGCTATATAATACAGCACTTTCTATATTAGCATTTATCTCATCCAATTGACCTTATTAGGTTATACATTACTATACAATGCCTTGCTAAATGAAAAATTCCTAAGAGATAGGAATCATATTGTTACAATATCAAGTGTAAAGCTAAATTAATGAGCTAGTGAGTGAATTGAACAAATGGATGGATGGATGCATGCGTGCATATATGCACGCATGCAATGGAATGTTTTGTGTCATTGGCTACAAACACCATCAGCCAATTCCCAGGGCCCAAACTTTCCCAGTCCACAATGTTGCTTTCATTTGTAAAGGCACAATTCTACTAGGACAGCCATAGAGATAGAATTCTTTCCTGTTATAGATTATATTTAAAGATGAATTTGGCAGACTAATACTATTAGGAGCAAAACTCAAAGGCTTTGGGTTAAGCTTGCTCCATTAGTCTCACTTAAAAAAAAAAAGAAAAAAAAAAAAAAGAATGTATTTGAACTAAATGCTATAAAATGTAAGGCTGGCCCTTGGAAACAAACTAAGTGGACCTGGGACTATATTTCGCCCTCATAGTTTACCAAAGCCCTGGAAAATGAGAGACTGGATTAGAAGCGGTATGCAGCTTGGGTACTTCTTGGTCATCAAAAAGCAACGGCTTGGGAATCATTAATATTTGGTGCTCATTACCTAATTGAATTGCTCCAGTGTTGATGTATCTTGGCCAAAGCTGGGCATGCGTGTTCTCCTTCTGTGGGTATCAGTAAATATGCATACCTCCCCCATGTTGCCCACGTATTTCTGTCTCAGGAGGATGGAGCTGTTTCCTTGAATAAACCAGCTTTTCCAATTTCATCTGAATCTGACTTTTTGTCATCTTTATTTTTAGTTTATAAACTGCTTGGGAAGAAATTTTTTTTCTTTCTGGTTCCTGGATGAAAGTGAGGTTACAGAAATACCTCAGGAGCGGTTATTTCTATCCACAGTGAAATGAGAAATCGGGTAGGTTTAGCTAAACATTGAGATCTTTCAGCTCTTACCCTTCACTATTAATAAAACCATCATCTCTCTTTCACGTGTTAAAAAAAAATCTTTAACTTTGTACTTGAGAAGTCTGATTTCTTTTTCATTTTATGTCCTTCTAGAGAGTCTCCCTGGAGTGAGCCAGAATATGTGGAGGTCAAGTCAGTCATACTCGGTTAGGCGGAAGAGTATTTCTTTCCTAAAAAGTGTCGGATCCACTGGAGTGTCATCATCAGTCATGAACAGAGGCCATCCATACTGACGGATGACTGGGCTCGGGCCGTCCAAACAACTGTCCTCATTCAGCATAAATACAGATAGAAAGATTCCTTATAACCTGAGGCCCCTATCTCCAGTCTTAATAGAAATTTATTTAATGTGACAGTAGTTATTAAAAACTAGTCTGGGCCAGCCACACTGAACCTCATAGAAGAGAAAGTGAGAAGTACACTTGAACACATTGGCACAGGAGACCACTTCCTAAATATAACCCCAGCACTGACACTGAGAGAAACAATTAATAAATGGGACCTCCTGAATCTGAAAAGCTTCTGTAAAGCAAAGGACAGGGTCAACAAGACAAAACAGCAGCCTACAGAATGGGAAAAGATCTTCACCAACCCCATATCAGACAGAGGTCTGATCTCCAAAAGATACAAAGGACTCAAGAAATTAGTCATCAAAAGAACAAATAATCCAATAAAAAAATGGAGTACAGAACAAAACAGAGAACTCTCAACAGAGGAATCCAAAATGGCTGAAAGACACTTAAGGAAATGTTCAACATCCTTAGCCATCAGAGAAACACAAATCAAAATAACTCTGAGATTCCTTCTTACACTTGTAAGAATGGCCAAGATCAAAAACACTGATGACAGCTTATACTGGAGAGGTTGTGGGGTAAAGGGAACACTTCTGCATTGCTGGTGGGAATGCAAGCTGGTACAGACCCTTTGGATATCAGTATGGTGATTTCTCAGAAAATTAGGAAACAACCTTCCTCAAGACCCAGCAATACTACTTTTGGGTATATAGCCAAAGGATGCTCAATTGTACCACAAGGACATGTGCTCATCTGTGTTCATAGCAGCACTGTTTGTCATAGCCAGAACCTGGAAACAACCTAAATGTCCTTCAACCAAAGAACGGATAAGCAAAATGTGGTACATTTACACAAGGGAGTACTACATAGCAGAAAAAAATGGCATCTTGAAATTTGCAGGCAAATGAATGGATCTAGAAAACATAATTTTGAGTGAGGTAACCAGGCCCAGAAAGATAATTATCATATGTACTCACTCATAAGTAGTTTTTAAACATAAAGCAAAGAAAACCTACAAATCACAACCCCAGAGAACTTAGACAACACTGAGGACCCTGAGAGAGACATACATGGATCTAATCTACATGGCAAGTAGAAAAAAAGACAAGATCTGAGTAAACTGAGAGCATGGGGGCCATGGGAGTAGGTTAGGAAGGGAGGGGAACAGAAAAATGTACAGCTCAATAAAATCAATTTTTAAAAAATGTAAGAACTAGTCTGGATTTCTTGAGTTCCTTTCTCCTCTACGTAGTGTTCCTCCAAATTAAATTATCTTTCAAAGCCTTTAGCAACAACAACAAAAAGGTTTTATGCCTTTTTCCTCACTTTATCCATTTCATATGAGAACATGATCAACTGAAAAATGAATTATAACCCAAATGGCTCATATGCAGTTGGTAGCATTCTGCCAAATTATTCACCATCCTCTCATAGGTACTATCATTTCCTGTATGAGTGTAGAAGACAAACTCATGAGGAATCTCACAGTTACAATTCCATCATCTACTTCACACACTCCCTCCATTGTGAACATGTGCAAAGTTCCACTACCTTTATAAATCTCAGAGTAGATCCCAGTACAAAAAGATGTATGCTGTTACAGAGGTGGAAGAGTTTATTTTTTTATTATTCTTTATTTCTTTATTCTCTCGTAAAACTGTGACTATAGTTATGAGGGCCTACTGAATCTCAACAGTATGTTTTTTTCTTTCTTTTTTTCTTTTTTTTGGATTTTCGAGACAGGGTTTCTCCATAGCTTTTTGGTTCCTGTCCTGGAACTAGCTCGTGTAGACCAGGCTGGCCTCGAACTCACAGAGATCCGCCTGCCTCTGCCTCCCGAGTGCTGGGATTAAAGGCGTGCGCCACCACCTCCCGGCTTTCAACAGTATGTTTTATTTTATGCAGACAGCACATCAGGAATCCGAGCATTCAAGAGTCTGAATTCTCCCATGAGTTCACAGCCCACTTCCTCCCATGACATCCATCCCTCCCTTCTTCCACCACTCCGTATGGTAGACAGACTCACACACTTCTCAGGCCAGACTGGATCTTAGAGATCAATCATTTACTTCGATTCTCACTTCATAGACATGGAAAGCTGGAGCCCAGAGAATTTAGGAGACGCTCACAATACGGCCCCATTAGCTAATGATGGGTCTGGGACAGATACTCACAATTATTGCCTTTTTATTTAATGTCCTTTTCACATTTCTATCATCCCACAGCCCTTGCATTGACTTGCCTAATGTTCCTGACAACATCCTCGGCCTTTTGACCATCGTTATTTGTTTTCACAATACCCACCTAATGAAGACCTAATGTGGTTAGGCCAGTGTCTGATCTGCCTGGAAATCACTCCACCGGGAAGATGGCTCCATTTCCATTCCAGGGCCTCTCCTTCTCTCTGACAGGAATACTGTTGAAATTTGACAGACAGCCCCACGGTTCCGTGACCTTCCATAACCAACAGGTGTGAATCCAAACTTGCTACACTGTCATGGAACCTTGCACTTACTTCACAGAGAAAATATGACTGAATCTGCTTTTGCCCTTTAACCTCTGGAGTTAGATGCTCTCTCTCTTTCTTCCATAGGAAGAAGTGCAATCCTATTGAAATGAATGGACGAATGTTTCCTGTTTAAGCCAAAGCTCCAGTCATGGCAAGTATCACATCTCTGGCCTTCCCAAAGGATCTGGTCTAAAACAGTCACTTTTCACTGTCTTCTCTTCATAAGTATTTAGACATATTGAAGCATCTTCTTCTCCCTCACAGCTCTAACTTGTGACTCTTCAAAGACTTTACCACGTGTCTGCAGTCCTGGGGACCTGCCCTGGATAGTTCACCATGCCTTCGACACGCCATGCTGCAAACTTCCAAGGTTTGTGTTGCTCTTCTTTATCCCACTGGCTTCCGAATCTATGTCTCCCCACTGCGGGGTGTGTGCTCTCCACGCTCACTTTTCTCTACCCATTTCAGTACAGGCTTCACAGACATCACAGACTCAGCAAGGCTGAAACTCAGAGCATGCTCCTTCTTCACAAACTATTCCTGCTCCCTTGTCCCTTGCTCCATGAAGTGACATCACTACCTAGCTAGGATTTTCCTTTATCTCTTGATCACAGTGTGAACTATAGAATCGTTACCATGTAGACCTCAGTCACTTATAGTCATCAACAAGTTGTTTAACATTTCTAAGATTTAGCGCCAGTTATTTTTAATAAAATAGAGATGCCAATAGTATACAGAATTAATTGAACATATAGATATAATATCTACTCCTAATAGCCTTCATTGATCTCATTTACTGCTATAACTATGATGACAATTGTTACGAATATGACCATCACATATTTCAAATCAAAGTCCAATTGTACACTGTAAGCCGGGCCCAGGACACACTCCTAGTTGCTCTGTCTCACACAGGAGTCTCATTGGCCAGCTCTCCGACCTCAGATATGCCCCCCTTTGATCTATTTTCCATATTACGTTCAAAGGTAACAGGCCGAAGATTTAAAGTTGTTTCTCTTTCCAGAATCATTCTAAGGCGTCTTGTTACTAGGTTATAGTCCAGCTATCCTGGGATGGCTTTAGCAATATTCATTATCAATCTCTTGCTTACTTCTTGTTTCATCTATTGGTTTTCCTACCCACTCTTCATACTTAAAACAAAATGATCCTTTAAAAAGAAGATCCTACATCTCTGTATGCCACCCTTACACCAAAATCTCACATTGATTTTCTATGTAGAATATTCTGTGTATTATGTGTTTGAGCGTGTGTGTGTGTGTGTGTGTGTGTGTGAATGTCACAATACATTTTTCTCAGGCTTTCACAAGAAAGTTAAAGGCATCCTAAGTATTTTAGGCAGGACAAACTTTAATAGAATAATTGATGCTTATGAAATTATTTGCTAATTCATAGCATATTTCATAATTCTGCTTATATACAAGGTTTCTTTCAAGAAATCACTAATCTGTGCAAATTCTAGGATATTAACTTTTTAGAGCAACCTAATCTGATATAAGATACAATCACTTCTCAAAATGTGCTTGTGTATTTGATGTCGTTGGTTCTTCAGGATCATTGTAACAACATACCACAAGGAGAAATGGAGATTTATTCCATCAGATTTAGGAAAGCATATGACCCAAATCAGAGTGTCAGGATGGCTATACTTCCCTTAAGTGCCCTAAGAGAAAATGTCTACATTAAAGACATTGTATGTTTTCAAGCATGAGAGCTTTTTTAATTAAATTTATTTTATTATTTTACTTTAGTGAATGTGCTTGTCTCTGTGTGTCGCAAACATGGGTGTGCACGTATGTATGTGTGTGTGCACTTAGTCCTGCATGTGTATGTTGCTCCTCATCTCATTTTTTGAGAAAGATTCTCTCGTTGTATTTGACGCTGGCCAGTGAACCCCCAATATTATCCTGAGATCTTTGCTGTTGTTACAATGCACATACCTCAAGCACTTTCTTTTGTGGGGGTAGGAGAGTGGGGAATTTGAGATAGGGTTTCTCTGTGTAACAACCCTGGCTGTCCTGGAACTCACTCTGCAGACAAGGCCGACCTCGAACTCAGAGATCTGCCTGACTCTGGCTCCTGAGTGCTGGAATTAAAGGCATGCACCATCACGCCCAAGCATGTGGCTTTTATGAGGGTGCTGTGGATCCAAACTCAGGTCATCAACTTGACTGGCAGGCACTTGACCTGCTCAGCCATCTCCCTAGACCTCAGGAACTTGAATGCACAAGCTGTGTATTTATACATTGCTTGGAGTTCTCTCTCCAAACCTCATGCACTGCTTGGACTTCTCTCCCTCATCTTTAACTCAGCAATTGTTTGTCCTATGCTTTCATGTCCCACTCTCAAACCTCACACACTCTGTCCCAGGGTCTGATTTGAAAGCAACCGAACTGTAGAGGGAAGTTGCTGACCCACCCAGTCTTGCAACCATTCAGTCCCAAAGAAACACACAGAGGCTTATATTAATTAAAAAGGCTTGATCTATTAGCTCATGCTTATTACTAACTAGCTCTTACAACTTAAACTAACCCATAATTCTTTTCTATGTTTAGACATATGGTTTGTTACCTTTTCTAACTAAGTCATTCTCATCTTGCTTCCTCTGAGTCTGGCTGGTGACTGCATCTCTGCCTTTCCTCTTCTCAGAATTCTCCTAGTCTGGTTGTCCCACTACTGGCTACTGGCCAATCAGTATTTTATTAAACCAATATGGGTGAAAAATCTTTACAGTGTACAAAAGCATTATCCCACAGCACCAACCATCTCTCTTTATTGCAAACTATTAAGTGATAATTTAGTCTGCATGCTGTTCACCTGCTCAATTTCAAGCTAATTGCGTGACTCTGCATTTGTCCAAACCAAAGCAATGGTGCTTTTGTTCTTCTTCAGTCTTTAACTTCAGAATAAATGGATAGAAGGTCTTTCTGTGAGAGAAAATCTGCCCTGTGATTTGTGGTGGACCTTATTGCAAGGGCATGTGTGAGACTCCCAACCTGCTCTTGCCTTGCTTTTGCCAATACAGGCTGAATTTATGCCATACCGCTCTCGGTGCCTGTCAATCACCAGACCCTAAGATATTTCTCATTTGCGTGGTCTCTGGCTGAGGCCAGTTCAGCAGATGCAACGAAGCACTGTGGAATATTGACAGCTCTGAAATATGTATTTTTTTTTCTACCGGCTTTCACCTGAGGTCCAAGAATGACTGCTTCAAATACAGAGCGACTGCTACATAGCTTTCAAAAAGGTTGGTTTTTTTTTTTTTTTAAATCTGCTTAATTGACTTCTTTACCAAAAGGAGCTCAGAATTAGAGAAAGCTGAGATGTTTTTCTCCTCGAAGGTCAGGGCAAACATTTCTTCTGAGGCATTTTCTTTAGGATGGACTGGGCTTTTCCTGACATTTGACATGTCAGCTGAAGGCAGCTAGTCAGCTCTCTAACATCTGGTTATAGTCAGCTGGTATTAAACCTGAATTAGTTAAACCTAATTTGACATTCATATTATAAATTGTTGCTGAAGGCTGGGGATTACAAACATGGATCATTGGACAGCAAAGCCCCTAAGAATGACAAACCTGCTCTGAAAGCCAGCAAATGTTGACCGCTGTTAGTGCAAATGACACGGACATTAATCCCTTCTGATGTGACTGTACACACACACTGTACACACACACTCACACACACACACACATACACACATACATACACAAGCGCGGCATACGCTTGCAATAAGATTAGTCACTATAAAAACTGTCTCCCATATCAGCAAAAAAGCTGCGTCTGGGGATAAATTTGTCATTTCCTGTATTTGGCTCTGGCCAGTAGCCAACAGAGAATGTACATCGAGATGAGAAGAAATGGGAGGTAGGACTTGGTTCCGCACTGGTCTGGAAGACGATAGCTAACATAAAGCTGTCTCCTTAAAATGTTTTTCAGGAATATAAGGAAACGTTCAGGAAAATGACAGGCAGCCAGTCTCCAGTATAGACTCAGGCTGCCCTCGATCCATTCATAGCGTTGTGGGATCACCTACAGAAGCTCAGAGCTCATCTCTGGCAAACCTTGACATGCGCAAACTGGGAAGGAAGAAGGAAAATGAATTCACCCTTTGTCTGTGTCTGACCCATGTGCTTGCTGTTTCACACAGAGGCTGACACAGACAGCAGCATGGATACCAAGAACCGGAAACCCTGAATGGCAGCAAGTCCTAGAAGCACTTTGTCTCAAGGAAACCTCTACATGAATCTCTGAGGCCTCAAATCGGCGGTCACTTGCTCCCTGTTCACATAAAGTCATGCTTGGAATTGTGGGGCCACTTCCTGTCAATTGCCACCACAGTTACGATTGGCAGGGTCAGAAAAAGAAAAGAAATGCTTTGTGGGTCAACCTTCAGTGTTCCTCAGCTTGTAAATGCATGACTACAATCTCTGCCCCATCCTATTTTTGTTTGTTATAAGAAAGAATCTCACTATGCAGCTGGCCTCAAACTCTAGATTCTCTAACCCCAGTGCCCTTAGTATTGGGATTGCAACCATGCGGACCCTTTCCTGTGCACACCCAGCTCCACGCCTACTCTTCCACCAATTGCTGCATCAGTTCCTATCCTAACTCTTTACAACTTGGTCCTAACTCAATCACATCTTCAAAGGCTCAGTATCCAAATAATCTCACGTTTGTGACAATCTAAGATTGGGACTCTTTTAAGTTTTTTTTTTTCCTTTAACAATTTCAGACAAGCTATGTAATAAATTTTAGGGTTTTTTTTTTCTTCTTCAGCCATTTCTTCCCAAAAAGTTTCCTTCATACTTTAAAGCCCACTTTCTATATGTGACCTACTGAGTTTACCTAGACTGGCGTCAGTGAGAAGTTATCTACTACAATGTGGTGGTTGTGGTACAGCATGGTAGCTGCATCACTAAAGAAAATGGTATTGCCCCCACCACTAAGCACTAACCGTTAGAGTCCCCTCTCATGAATCAGTTCCTTCCTCATCTACGAGGAAATGTTGACAAGCTACTCTTGTGCAGACCTTTAACAGATGAACGCAGCGAGTTCATGGGCGGGATGTTTATGCCATGTCCCGGTGACATCTTCGAGCTGCTTGTCTCTCTGTCCTCTCTGGCTTTCACATCTCTTGCACCTCTTGCCTTCCGCAGAGTTGAACGCATCTTTTGGAGAGATGTAATTCAACCCACAACAAATGATAATGATAGCAGGCTCTCTTAACAACAGTTTCAGGTCTGATGGCAGAAGACTTTTCCCCCAGATGCACAGCTCCAATTATATAGTCAATATCAGAATCATTGGACTTTTACATATTCAACCGTAGAGCTACATGCATTGGAATAACTTGAAAGTAAGTATACTGAATTTTCAGGGACCCCCATCCTTTATTTCAAATCACCTCTTTTTTTTTTTTTTTGACAAATGCTGGGTTACATTTTTGGTGATCATCTTCTAGGGATTTTACCACTGATTCTAACAACTAAGTTCGTTGTTTCTTCACTTACTTTACAATAAAGGCAAACTTGCTATCTTTGCTATTTTGTCAGAAAATCTTTGCTATCTTCGTAACAATTTTTTGTGACATATGGACAGATGTGACAGGGAGGGGGAAGGTAACAAGTCTCTAACTCTTGGGACCTGTTATCTTCTTGTAACAAAGGATGGAATTATTATGGGACATTGGGAGGGGAAGCACATGCTGGATTATCAAGGTCCAACTTAAATGTAACCGTGACCTTCTAGAGAAAAGAGGGGAGAAATGAGGCAGGCACACAAAAAAGCTGAAGTGTGATATGGAATGCGAGAGGGACCCAGGTACCAGCCGAGGAATGTCCAAGCCACCAGAGGGAGAGGTTAACTTTTGGAAGAACCTTACATCTCAGTTTTATCCTTCTGGCCTCAAGAACTGTAGAAGAACAAATTTAGCTTCCCAGACCATAAAATTCGGTGCAATTTGTTAGAACACAGAATACCAATACACTAGAAGCAAACAGAAGGCATTGAAGGAAAAGAAAAGGTCCTGGTCCTCAAAATGAATGTAGCGTTTTTACTGGTGTCTACCATATACCATGCATCTACTGGGTAGGTTCCAGAGAAACTATTATGTGTTGGAAACCTGAGAATTTGCATGGTTTCCCCAATTTTACAGGTGAGAAAGCATCAGGGACGTGGCACCAACTGATAACTTTGCGATGAGCCTCAAATTTTCCACTCTTCCTGAGACATGCCACCACATCTCACGCATCTGCCTCTAGACTCCCCTCTTAATCTGGCAGGACATACAACCTTGTCTACCTCACTCTTGAACAGCTGGAAGCATTCTTCTCCACAGGCATAAAGACTGGCCAGTTACATTCCAGGCTGTCCTAGGAATCACAAAGCCTGAAAAGAACCCACAAGGCAATATGCCTCAAATGTCATGGTCCGGCATCTTTTTTTAGTCTCATTCCTTGATGTTGGATCTAAGCTATCCATACAGGTTGATTGCTCTTCCACACCAAGGCCTGACTTATCCCAGATTAGACAAATTGCCAGCAATTCCCTGGTTGCCAGAGCAACAACCTTGCCTGTATAAAAACAGAATTTGAGATTGCTGGGTCCCCTCTGACCCCTACCACAAGCACTCTTTCTCTCAGGTTCCTATGCCTCCCTCCTCCTCCTCCTCCTCCTCCTCCTCCTCCTCCTCCTCCTCCTCACCATTTCTCCTACTCTGTGCAGCCCCCATCCACTGTAATATAAGCCTCAGTGTGATTTCTGCCAGCAGAGACACACAGAGTCCCATTCTCCTTGGGATTTATATAGGTACCTACCCACGCACACACCACAGCGCAAGCGGGTACTTATTTCTTGAAGCAAAAAAAGACAGGTGTGCAGACATGGGAATTTCTTGATTTTTTTTTTCTTAGTTAAAAATGGCCTGGCCCCTAATCTCCAAATTCTCTTGATGTTGGTGGGGAAAAAAATTCTTTCCAGGCATACCCTTAGCTGTTACTCTCCCTGTAACCCACACCCACACCTCCCAGTTTTTCTTTGCAGAGATCTAAATTTTCAGGGTTTATGCATCACGCTGGCAATGGAGCAGGGGCTTCTGTTTTGAGAGTACACACCACCCCCAAGCTTGTCCTTCACATTTCTTTCTCCCTGTATTAGGTTTGAGTATGCCTGCTGCCTCCAGGGTTCCCACGTTCACGGAATTTGTTCTCTAGTTTTTCCACTCTGTCCCCAACACCCTGATGATCCATGACAAGCAGATACAGCATCATTGTCAGGTACCTTTCCTACCCTCCCAGACCTCAGCCTCAGGCAGTGTTATGTATTTTGCAGGTGAATCCAAGGAGGAAGAGATTTGAGACTGAGGAGGCTGAAGGAAGATCAACCCTTCTGTATAAAGCATCCTATGACCTATTTCTGTCTATTCACACATCTCCAGACAGATAGGCCTGGTAGTAAGATGTCAGCCCACCCTCCATTAACACAATCATGTTTCATACTCTCCAATCCAGGCTTCAGTGGCAGGAAGACAAGAAGCATGGTCTCTGTATATAGTGATATTCCATTTGTATTTTAATAAATAAAGCTTGCCTGAAGTTCAGAGAGTAAAACAGCCACATTGATCAGCCTTACAGACCAGGCAGTGGTGACACACACCTTTAATCCCAGTAGCCACACTAGTTTGCCATAGAAACCCGTTGGTAGTGGTGCACACCTTTAATTCCAGCACTAGAGAGGAATATAAAATGGGAGGAGACAGCTCTCAGACACAGTCTCATTCTGAGATTCCTGGAGGCAAGATCGCCATTTCAGACTGAGGTAGGGGTAAAAGCCAGTGGCTGATTGTTTTGCTTTTCTGATCTTTAGACTGAACCCCAATATCTGTCTCTTGAGTTTTTGTTAGTAATGCTACATCTATTGGCATTAAACATTCTCCATCAATTTCTTCCTGAGCTTAGGAAACTTTCAATAGTGTACCAACAATTGGGCCTTAAGATTTAATCATCATACACACACACACACACTATATATATATATATATATATGAATGGCTTCTCTATATATGTGCCCACATACAAAAGGGTGTGCCCCATGTGTGGACATCAGAGGTTGTCTCTGAGTATATCCTGTTTCTCTCTCTACCCTATTGTGTGAGACAAGGTCTCTATCACCCTAAAGCTCACTTCTTCAGCTAGATTGGCAGGCCAATGATCCCCAGGGATCGTCTATCTCCTTACCCACAGAATTGGGGTTCCCGGAGTTGCCTGCTATTCTCGGATCCTGAATGTGAGCTCCAGAAATCTGCATTCAGTTACGCATACTTGCACACCAATCGTTTTACCCACTGATCCACCTCTTCAGCCCTGAAATTTATTATTTTGTATGCTAACTAAAGTAATAACACTAATAACAATAATCATAAATAGCCTCCGCCATTAACTCTGGTTGAGGACATACAACCAACCCTTCCTTGGCTAAAATTTTCTCTTGGCTTACCAAGCCAAGTTCTGAATGTCAATAAAGTATTTTTATTTCTTCAAAATGCTGAGGTTTAAAGTACCATGTATGCTTTGGGTTCCAAGTGACTTGAAGGGGGAAATGGGTAAAGGGGGGACAGTTTAGTTGGGAAGGTGTGAGGGCCCACAGATGTGAGCCTGTTCCACCTGGACTGGAGGTCAGAGGGTTTGCGCTTATTCTTACTCTCTCAAGAGTTATTGACAACAGATGTAGCTATGAAGAAGAGAGTGGTTAATTAGTATTTCGGGTAGAAGTGGACCTGTTCCACCTGGACCAAAGGTTGGAAAATGCAAGTCTATTCCTTGCATCATGTTAATTAAATCTGTTCCCTGCCTCCTCCCCTTTTGGAGTGAAGTATATAAGCATGTGACTTCACTGAATTTTCCTCCCGATGTTGTTCTATGTTTCTGCCTCTTATTTCACTTATATCTCTCTTCCTTTTGCTTAATAATTCTAGTCCCCACACTCCTACCCTGGAAAGTACAAATTCTGTTCAAGGCTGGTCTTTGACGGGGAGAGGGATGGAGGTGGATATAGAAAGATAGGGAGGAGAGTAAAACAACAGTAAGACAATCTAGAAAAACCACAAAGAAGATTATTTTTATTTACCTAAAACTATGTACAATACAGATAAGTCTATTGTGTACATATGCATATATAGCTTAAATGAAGCTATCACACTTGGGTTGACAATGCTACCCACAAAAGTCATGGGCAATCTGACAAAATATTCATAGCAAGCATAATAAACCCTCTTTCCAAATATTTGCTGTAGGAATTTCTACTGATAGTAGCCTTTAAGTTACCCTCCCACTTGGGCATGGACTCTTAGACTATAAATGCCCATGTAAAGTGCACGTCTGGCTTCTTTTCCAGCTGTGGGATTCAGATGCTGTTCCCCGTTCCAGCAGAGGATTGTGATCTGTGGGTCTACCCCTAAATAAATAATCCTCTATTATGCTCAGTTCTGAGCTGGCATGGGATTTCTTTTAAGTGTCCTTCTTCACATATTCATCAAGGGAGTCTAAGAGGACTCCAAAACAACACAGACTGTTGCTTCTGGTTAACTCCCAGAGGTTGAAGGTAAGTCTCTAGTGCTGAAGACACCTTACACTTTCGATATAAGATTCAGAGGCCCCAAGATGGATCTTACCTGCAGGTCATAGTATTGGAAGGTGCTATGCAAGCTTACAAGAGAGTGAAGCAACCAATATTCCCATACTGATAATACCTATGAACTACAATGAAGACTTAACCCTACGGGTGTAATAGCCACACTCATATCTTGGCAGGAACCAAGAGCTCTCTAATTAGACTTAAGACATACTCAACAGAGACAAATCATGTCTGGTACAAGAAACCCAGTCAACTTCCCAGGGCTAATGAGAGCATAGTTCTTGGAGGAGAGCACATTACCGCCATTTTACTAAAGCAGCATAATTTCTAACTGCATCCTAAACAACTATCCTTATTTCTGCAGACGAGTGAACCTTTCTCCCATTATCAAATAAACTTGCCCTTGTAACAGACAAAGACCATTACAGGAAGCCACAATCAATCAAAAGTCAGAAAACAAGTGATGGATCATGAGGTACCCAGCCCAAAATGGTACAGCTACAATACAACTCCTCATAGCCTCAGGAGCTGTCATGGGAAAGGGTACAGAAAGATTGCAAGAGCCACAGGACCAGGAATCTGCTGTAAGGCCGTATCTTCTAGAAATGACAGAGAAGCTTCACACTATACCTCAGTAAGATGACTGCCTAAATAAGACCCAAGGAAGCAGGCCACAAATAGACACATTAACATGAAAGGAGAAAATGTCACTCCACCCAAGACAAAGAACTGCAAGCAACTAAGGAATGCTAAGAGCAGGAGAAATAGTCTTCCCTCGTGATTATCCCCTAATTGTTTATCTGGTATGAAGGGGTCAGCCCTGACATCATCTACATAAAGGTAACACTAAATGACCTGAGCAGGTTGTATTTTCATATTTAGGTTTGTGTGTGTAAAACAATAGCAAGCAAAGAGAAAGACGCTGGGGGATTGAAAGAGAGGGATGCGGGGAGGAAAAGGGAAAGAGAAAGTGTTATAATTATGTTTAAATTTAAAAATACTTTACAGAGAAATCCTGAATCCAAGTAAGGGCTCCTGTACCAGGTGGACCTGCTCACATGTCTGTAGAAGCAGACAGTCTGACTATTTCTGTGTGAGAGGCGTTTCTGGCAGTGAGCACCACATCAGTGAGGTTCTTGGTGACACTATTTGGCCACATTGTGTAGGCACTATGGTCTAGGCCTAAGCCGTTGTTTATAACTATGTAGTAGTACTAATGCTTTCATGGTATTATTTAGTTAATTTGCTGAAATGGTGTTTAAATTTCTTTACTGTGTTTAGTTTTGAAATCCAAACATTACCTTTATTGGCTCATTTTTATTTCAACATCAAAAAATTAGTTTATATATTAGAGTCTAATATAGTGCGAGATGTCAGAACTAGTAATGCTACTTACAAAACTCATATATTTTGTAGATTACTCAATTATATTCATATTTTGTTGTATTTCATTGTAGAAATACATAATCGAAACTTTAGGGGAAAAATGTAGTCACTCTGAACTCCACCATTCCATGTGACTAATGAAAGGCCCTACAAATATTAAACTAACTCCATTTTACTGGATATTAACTGTGATTTTCCTAATTGTGCATGATTATAGATGATGGTAGAATAAACAACTTTCTGCATACATGTAATTTCTTTATTAGATTGCTTACTTGTGACCAGGTGCCAAGATTTCAATTACTGAGCACAAAGGTTATGCCTGGACCACTTCCCTAATCTCAGTGCCGTGTATGATACCAGTAGACTTTTTACAAAGCTAATGGGACTGCAATAAAAAGCTAAGTTTTTTATAAACAGGGGCGTTTCTCTTCTTTTTACGGGAAAGTGACCTTCAACCTTTACATTCTGTTTAAACAAGGCATCATAAAAGTAGCCAAGTTGAACAGTTTTAAACCCAATAACCTGCAATGTTTTCTACATTTCTGTTATCTGTTTTCTCTGCTATATTTTCAAGGTTCAGGTGAGCTCACAGACACATAGTGTGAGCCAAAGTGTAACGTGAGGCCAGCTTCCCATGTATCCTTGCACAAAGATAAGAGCCCAGATTTGAAAGTGGATAGACTTTAAAACAAGAAGACCGTAAGTTGAGAGGCTTCTATATCTTGTATTAGATTGGCATCTTCCTAGAGTTGCCCTGAAAATGTTTGATGAGGTGGACACATCTGTGTTTGTGCTTACACAATTTCCTATTCTTAGAAATAGGAAGCTTAACCTTTTATAAGGCAGTAGGCGTCTCTAGGACTTCTTAGAAAGTACTACCATTAACTTCTTCACCTGGGTCCTGGCTATCTTGGCACAACTTAGAGTCATCCAAAAGGAAGGAACCTCAGTTGAGAAAATGCTCCATAAGATCCAGCTATAAGGCATTTTCTTTTTTTGTTTGTTTTGTTTTTCTTTATTTTAAATTTTTTATTCATTTTACATACCAACCACACCCTGATACCCAAACCACACAAAGATGCAACAAAGAAAATAGGTTCACATAACAATCTCCCTCATGAGCTTTGATGCAAAAATAATCAGTAAATACTGGCAAACCAAATCCAAGAACACATCAAAAAATAATAAAAATCATCCACCATGATCAAGTTGGCTTTAACCCAGAGATGCAAAGATGGTTCGACATACGAAAATGTGTCAATGTAATCCACCATTAGATACAAACTGAAATAAAAAAAACATATGATCATTTCATTAGATTCTAAAAAAGCCTTTGAAAAAATCCAACACCCTCTATGATAAAAGTCTTAGAGAGATCAGGAATACAAGGAACACACCTAAACATAATAAAAGCAATTTACAGCAAGCCAATAGTCAACATCAAACTAAATGGAGAGAAACTCAAAAAGATCCCACTAAAATCAGGAACAAAACAAGGTTATCCACTCTCTCCATATCTATTCAATATAGTACTTGAAGTTCGATCTAGAGCAATAAGACCACAAAAGGAAATCAAGGGGATACAAAAGGAAAGGAAGAAGTCAAACTTTCGCTATTTTCAGATAATATGATAGTATACATAAGTGACCCCCAAAATAAACACCTTTAAAATGTAGTGGGATACAAGATGGAATCAAAAAATTGGTAGCTTTGCTATATACAAATGATAAATGGACCGAGAAAGAAATCAGAGAAACATCAGTCTTTAACAACAGCCACAAATGATATAAAAAAAAAATATCTTGGGGTAACTCTAACCAAACAAGTGAAAGACCTGTATGACTAGAACTTTAAGTCTTTGAAGAAAGAAATTGAAGATGATTTCAGAAAATGGAAGATCTCCCTTGCTCTTGGATAGGTAGGATTAACATAGTAAAAGTTACTTAGTGATTGATGTGGGAAGACCCAGCCCATTATGGGTGGTGCCTTCCCTGGGCAAGTGGTCCTGGGTTCTATAAGAAAGCAGGCTAAGCAAGCCATGTAAGCAATCTAGTAAGCAGTAGTCCTCCATGGCCTCCGCATCTCCGTCTTCCTCCAGGATCCTGCCTTGTTTGAGTTCCTATCCTGACTTTCTTCATTGATGGAAAGTGCTGTGGAAGTGTAAGCCAAATAAACCCTTTCCCCGCTGAGTTCCTTTGGTCAAGGTGTTTCAACACAGCAACAGCAACCCTAACTAAGACAACATGTATACACACACACACACACACACACACACACACACATATACATATATTAACATTTTTATTGACAGGGAGCCAGGACTAATGCCAGAATGTCATTGACATTTCAATTTCAGAAACGTATTTGTTATTTTTCAGTGGTCTTCTGGAGAACAAAGTAGGTTAAAAATAAATGTTGCTACAATTACCACAAACAGCCTGTCTTTCAGTTGCTGAGAAAGACCACTTAAGCCAAACAATGCCTACCTAGCAGAATGAGTTCTAGGAAACAAAACTCTTAAAAATAGACTTACACACGAGTTCTTCAACAAAGGGTGAGACCTCGCCTCTCTGGACTTCAGTCTAAACATCTACAACATACAACTCAGGGAAAGGGGCTTTGAGACCTTTATTGGGCAAGCAATGCTATTCTTCTACAAGGCAAGAATGAACAGAAACACGTACAACAGATGCCATGGCAGTGGCCAAGGTAGCAACCTGATGCTATAGCGCAGGCCTCTTCACAGTTCGGCAGAGGAACACTCTACCCAGGACTCCTTTGCCTCTCTAAGTATTTTTTTTAATGCACGTGTGTGTGTGTGTGTGTGTGTGTGTGTGTGTGTGTGTGTGTGTGTGAGTCATAGTACATGTATAGAGGTCAGAGGACAACCTGCAGGTGACAGTTCCTCCCCTTCCTCCACGTGGGTCATGAGGTGAAGTGAATCTCAGGTTGTCAGACTTGCTGGCACGTGCCTTTGGCTGCTAAGTCATCTCATTAGCCCCATAGGCCCTCTTTTAAAGCATGGCCAAATTGGGGCATTTTCTAATATTCTCAGTATTAAGTTCAGAGACTTACATGTGTATTTAGTGAACTGCAGAGGTTTATTGTTCTTGCTACTTGATACGGGTATTAGATTGGAAACAGATTTTTTTTTTAATTCTAGAAATGGTGCTTAAGAGATAAAAAGGAAAGATAAAATGTTTGATGCAGGAAAAGGAATCCTGAGATGCCATAATTCACTATCTCAGTTCTATTTTTGCCTCTACTATTAAATCTTATCCAATATTTCCAAGTTAAAAGTCCCATCTCTCTACTTCCTGCACCCTTGTATCCATACTATAGATCCACCTCCTTCAGGGAACGTCGTGACTTCAAATAACACAGATATTTCTTTTCTGTTAGCTTTAAGTGAGTACAAGTCATAATTTTATGAAGCACATTTTAAAAACTTTTTGAATATAAGTTTTTCCTTATTCGTACATATTTCATAAGATAGTATCTGTATAGTATTAAACTGTTTGCTTGATCTGAATTTGTAATGGCTTAATTAATTAACTCAATATTTTTTATTTTTGGTACTAATATTTACATGCCTGAGTGGTGAGACAAATACAACCTAAGTCCCAAGTGGTGTGCATATACAAGAACCTACAATAAAACCGGTTTTTATTAGAGTCTTATGAGTACATCTGGACAGCACATACCGTGGTTACAGAGTCATGGGAACCATGCAAACAGTTGTGCTAAGACACAAAGCTGATCCCATGGTAGGCCTTCCAAAGAGTTTATGTTCCGAGTCCTTCCTTCCGGTTGTCCACTTACAAAACTAAATCCTTCCTTCCGCTTGTTCACCAACGAAAGAGTATACTTTTCCAGGATGGAAGACCACACACGGCTCTCACAAGGTCTGGGGAGCCATGCACTGTGAACTCTAACCTTTCCAGGCCTTGCAGCTACCTGACACCTGACAATGCCAAAACCGTGAAGTCAACTTCACTTACACAGACACCGTGTAAGGGCTCAATGGTCATGGATGCACAAAGACAAAACCAGTCTCCAATCACATCGTTTCTTTTAATGGAATTTATTAACCTTGCACAAGTCAGCACAAATCAAACTCGTAAAGCATATTCGGACTGTAAAATTAAACTTGGCCCTTAGCTATTAAACCTAGGCAAGACCGGGTTGAAATACTTTGCACAAATAACTAAATTGAAGCTATTTTCTTAAAATGCCCAGTTTTTATTTTGCAGATTAATCAATAATTAGCCAACAAATTATGTTTGGAATCAAATATGAAAGATAACCCACATGAATCTTTGAAAACAGTTTTGATTTTTGAATGAATTAAAAGGCAACCTGCTGAACATTTTCAGTGAGTACATCTACAGTTTAACGAAGTCTCTCTCAAGCCACGTGGCATATGTTTCATTTCATGTTTAATGTACACTTACAGCAAATCAAACAAAAACCAAGTTGATGAGCTTTCCCCAAAATTAGATCCAGTTGAAATTCTCGAATTTTTCCAAAACCTATTTGTACCACCCTGAACTAATTTCTAAGTGGATAAAAATGTTAGAAAGCTCACAGCCTGAGATCTTAAATACTGATGGGGTTAAAGCAACAGTAAAGCAAGGGGAGATGGGGGAGGGGCTCTGCCTTCAGGAAGAGTCAGGCAGCCTGAGGACATCTGAATTCTAGTGTTCAGATTAAGGACCACCACTTCAATTTTTTTTCTTTTGTATCTCAAGTGAGAAATGCAATTATGTATGCATTTCAAGAAAAGCTAGATAATATGAAGATGTAGTTTATCACAGAAAAATAAAATGAAAGTCTAGCTAAGTCAAAAAAAAAACCACTCAAATATCATTGGAAAAACAATCTCCGACACCTAACTTTATACCTCTCTAAATCCTGTATTTCAAATTTCAGTTCTACACATCTCTCTGGTCCTTCACTCTCCAGTGCCTTACATCTACAGACTCCAAATTGTACAACTTGGGAAACGTGGAACATTGGATGGCTATATCAATCTTGTTGCTGCTTCTGTTCTGTCCCATCTCTGCCACTAAGAGAGATTATTAGTGTCCTGAAGGGAATGTGGGCTCTTTGTCTTGGGTCTTCTGCCAAGTGCAGAGTGCTATGATTAACTGAGGGAATAATTCTGATTCAAGACTCAGGAAAGGAAAACTCCCTCCACGCCACCTCGGTGACTGTCACTTTCAGTGTTGGAGGTTCGTGGTATGGGATATCTACAAATTTGTAGTAAGTGCTAGCAGAGTGGCTCCATGATTATAATGACGACCAAAGAGTTATGCACCTAAAATGCATCAGGCCAACCAACCTACGCGGTGGGGAGAGAGATGTAATCACGAGCCTTGAGAGCTTTATTCTCTTTTGCTTACACACAGCTGCTACTAGCTCTACTTATTGCTGAAATGTTATTTTACTCTACTTTCAGGCAGCAAATATTTCCTAATGCGTTTAATATCGTCCATCATTTATGGAGTAATGTCAAATAGTTAATCATGTCTAAAACTAACAGGAATAGGTTAAAGGACAGGGCTATGCTATCTATGAAAGACAACTTCTCTTTTCTTAATTCATCCCAAAGGTCAGAAAGGGAGATTTCAAGAAATGTATTGGCAGTTGTACTCAAGGATAGTTTTTCTTCATGACATAAATAAGGTGTTGGAAGTATATTTCTACAATTTCTACAAAGTATAAAATATTCCTACAAGTAGGTATCTCCTCCCTGAAAATCTGCTCATCGAATTTAGCCACTTACTTCTGGCCTGTGGCATAACAAAGCGAAAGATTCTCTCATTTAAGTTGTAGCTACACCATCTTCCAGCTGGCAAGACATGAAGCAAACTTAGTTCCAATGGGAAGCTCGGGTTAATATTTTCTGCTTCTTCCCTTCTGTAAGTATGACTAGTCTGGTTTTTTGTTTTGCTTTGTTTTTGTTTTTCTTGTTGTTGCTTTGTTTTTTCTCTTAACTCTGCCTTGCAACAAAAAAATATATATTCTTCTGGGCATGCACAACACGAATCAGATGTAAAACAACCAACTGAGTGGTTTTCTGCTATCAAGGTAGCAGAATCATTTTCCCTGTCTGAGTGACATGTCGCAGTTCACAAAACAGGCTAAGACAGTGTTGCTTCTTAGCTAAATACCCTCACTGCTAATAAATTTAGAGGGAAATATCAATGAGGAAATATGTTAACAGTCACATCTACAAGTTTTTAAAATACTCCTACACCTGGGCAAATCTATCTGTGGACACAAAACAGTTATTTATTTATGGACAAAGCCTATTTTCTTTGCAAGAAAATATCACTAATACTATTCCTCTTTAACATTTTCAGCTGGTGGAATTACAGGAAGGAATGCTACTTTTCAGTGGCTTGGGTGGCTTGGGCTCAATTGCAGAGGTCATGCACAACTATCCAGTGTTTTACAAAACATGAAAGTCAATAGTTAAAATAATAAGAATCCAAAGCCCACCTCCCTCCCCATTTAGCTTTTAATCCACAGCCATGATGAGTTGATGCTTCTCCAGAACCAATTAGAGTCCCACAACAACTTGCACGGTGAGTAAATCCTCTAGGGTTTCCGGAAAATGAGTATGTGAACAGAGGCCGGTCATGGAAACACAGATGAAAGGAAACTTGATATGTATGTTAAAAGAGATCAGAGAGGAAAATGACCATATAGTGAGCAGGGCGAAGGAAAATGATAGCAGATGTCCTCAGAATCTGATCACAGGCAGCCTCCTTCTAGGGCTGGGGGACATTTTACAGCCCAAAGCATCAAGACAGAAAGCAAAAGAGGCCACTGTAGTGATAGGAAGTGGAGATCGTAAAGATGTAGAGTCTTGTTCCTCCGCATGGCCACTTACCTATTTTTATTAACAAACCTCAAATAGATAGCTGGCTCCATCCACATTCTTCATCTTCCAGAAGTTGACACAGCTCTTCATCTTACCTCAGCTGGAGGTCACAGGAAAACCTGCTTTTCTGAGTAAGAAGGGTCTGGAAATAAACGGTCCCAGCTTGCCTTTAGCCATTACGAATAAGGCAGCCAAATTAATTTATTTTAATGTTATACCCAAGAGGTCCATGTTTTCTTTCCTATGTGATTATGAAAATACTGAATGTCCCCTGAGGAAATAAGTCCTTATTTTAGATTTCGAGAACAGACAGCCCAATTTTCTCTGAGTTTGTCTTTTTCTCCTTGGAGAGCACACTTAATTTGTTAACGCGGGAGTGCCTTTGCCACCCATAAAATTCATCTTCACTCTGTAAACAGACGGCCTGAAATCAGCCCTGATAGAGGGAGAGATGGGGCACGCATACTCAGTTGCATGTTATAAAAACATAGTTTAATGCTTTCCTTTGTAAGGAGATTTTTATATCCAACTACTGCCTGAGCAATAGGGACAAGGTCCTAAAAGAACATGATTTGATTCACTTTACCAGGCATTGACTTTGATGGCACCAGATCAAAATAAAAATAAAATAAAAAAAAAAGCTGCCCTTAATAGAGGCTTCATCCCAGCCCAACAAAGTGAAGGGCTATGAGCTCTATATTGTTTTCAACTACTATTTATTCACAGAGAGTGAATTGTGGCTCCTTACAAAACATGATGATAAGTGCTTCTGGAAAAAAAAAGGGGGGGGGAGAGAAAAGATAGGATGTGTCTGTCCTCAAGTAATATATGATCTAATAGAGATACCCACACGCTGGTGTGGAAACACAAAATAGCTGCCTACCACGCAGTATAGAAAGCATAGCTACAACATTCTTCTCCTTGGTTTTATTTTTTGTTCTGTTGGGGGAGGGGTGTGAGAATAGCCTAAACCCTAATTTTAATAATTTGATAATAAGTATATATTTGCTATAGCATAAAAGAGGAAGCAGTGGAGAATTAGGACAGGCTGCTCACCCAGAACCTTTTCTTGGAGCTCCCGCCCTTCCCGTCTCCAAGCTGCCAATCAGAGCTGCCATCCCTCTTAGGGCTCGCTGCCTTGTTAAAATGGCTGCCAGTGGCAATAAGACTCCCATGATTTCTCTTCACTTCTAGCAGGCAAGAAAGACTTGATTCTTCGTTCCAAAATCCTTTTCATGTTATTGCTTTGGCCCAGGTTGAGCTCATGACTTACAAAAGTGGTGGAGGAAGAGCGTGGTGGGGTGACCCCAATGGATTTCCTGCATTAATCCAATGGGTGACGTTTAAGTCGGAGAGACAAGTCCATCGACGTATACTAAAGGATTAAATCCAGCATATATCCAGTCACTGCCCGAACTGGATAGCTTCCTGGGGCCCTGGTGGGTTAGCCTGGGGTGCAGAATGGGAATGGTGGCAAGAAGCAACGCTTAGCATGGGAAAACTGCCTTCCAAGCCCCTGGGAGATGATTCATTGAGCCTCGGTGACATTTCTAAATCTGGCTAAGAGGAATACCTCAGTGTTCTCCCTTCCTCCGAAGTCAGATAATCATGCTCTCAAGTGGTTGCCAAGCATTTTTCAAACTGATATTTCTAGCTCCTTCCAAAACAGTCTGTCACCGAACTCCCCCACTCTACAGAGGAGGGGCAGAGAAGAAAAGTTGCAGAGATATTCCTTTTTATAGAGACAGATTCTTCAGTCTTGTCAGCTCCTGAGTGGTAAGACTGCGCTTTCAATCTCCGACTTCCTCTTGTCTGTGGGCATCCTGCCTTGCTCTGAGTCCACACCTATTTCATTGCCTTTGATTGTACAATTTTTCCCTCCGCTTTCTCTTTTATTTTTAGTATTTATAATTTGCCATATGCCGCCCCAAGCTCCTTTCGTGCTTGGCTCTTTTCATTTTCATAAGAAGCTCTGGAATAGAAACTACCATTGTTCTTGCTCGACAGGTGAGTAAAACGGAATGAGGAAAAGAATGAGTGAGTAACCAAAAACCACCCGACAGTCGGCGACAGAGCTGGCATGTAACAAGTCTGGAATAATAAGTCCAGAGTCTGTGAATTTTCCCCAGATCTGACAATTGTTTGTGACCTGTGAGGAAAGGATACAGTGGAATGTGGGAAACCCAAGAAGGATCGTGTAAAATGAGCTTGAATATTACCCCTGCAAATGGGGGCTATAAGCTGAAGGGCGATCCGAGAACCAGGCAACTGATATTCAAATAAGTTGATAATTAAGAGGCAAGTATTGTTTCTGAGAAAAGCTGGAAGAAGAAAAGGAATTCACCAGCTAGTGTAGTGAGCACAGATGCAGGGAAATTTAAGCACTGTACATTATTCAGTAAGAAGGTTCCAGGGTTTAACGTCTCTCACCCCTAGAGTTCAGAGATGCTAGCTACCGTCCTGGAGTCAGGGAAGAATGGGAAAGGATCTCTCACTCCAAACCTCCATGTCTCCTCACATCATCTTCAAAAGAGAACCCAGACCTCATCCACACCGAAGTCTGTAGGAAAGAATGAATTCTACCTACAAACCCTCATCCCCGCCCCTATAAATCTTAATATAATTGTGAGCAAAAGAGCTGGGTATAACTCAAGTAAAAGTCTCTCATTCATCAGATCTTTTAACTAAAAGACACGGAGATTAACAACTTGGAATTTGGGAGCATGGACTATTAGTAGAAACAAAACTCTCTAGATCCAGCCAGAATAGAAACCATGATCAGAGACTGAAATGGTCTCCTCTTCCTCCAGCTCCTCCCACAACCCACCTAGGGGAGCATGACTTCCCCTGGAGACTCGTAGGGTTGCTCATCACATGGTTTCTGTATTTGCACAAGTACATGGCCCCTGAAGGACAGCGAGGTCCCTTTCTGCTTCTAACAGAGTGGCCCCACAGGCCTGAGCCTCCAGTTAGGGAGCAAAAGTCAGGAGAAAGAAGTTCATGATCTGCTTTGTTTGCTGTGTTCACATTAATAGCATAGCCATGTGGCCTTGTGAACAGCAGCTTTGACACGACTTGCGTGACAGATTCCTGTGCGGAATCCCGGTCCGTCCTCCCCAGAGAAAACGGAGGATTTGCTCGATTTACACGTCACCAAGATAGGCTCTTCAACTATTTAAAAGTTAAGCAGAAATTTCCACTACTTCAGCTGGTACAACTGCTTCTCCCTAGCAGCTGCTAGAAGAGCTCCCGTTGGAGACATCAGGAAACCAGCTTTGGGGGCTGGAAGGCCACTAGTACAGGGGAGGAAACAAGGACTGGACTCATGAACAGTCTGTCCAAGGAGGTACAGTTCTCCCCAAATGTACAGCTCATCCACAATGAATTTTGCCCTTCAAAGTGGGGGAGGAGCCCTGGAGACACAGCTCTGTTGGTAGAAGGCTTATCATGCATGACGCCCCGGCTTCAATCCCAAGCACTCCATAAACCAGGGGTGGTGGTGCACAGCTCTAATCCTAACAATAAGATGGAGGTAGGGGGAAATCAGAGGAAGTTCGAGATGATCCTAGGTATATAAGGGGTGCAAGGGCAGCCTAGGATAACTAAGTCCTTGTCTCCAAAAAAACAAAAAGACAAGCCAAAAACAAAACTAAGGCTGAATGAACGGATTTTGCTAATTCCTTTTTACATGCGTGACTACAGATATGAACGAAACATTAAAAGTGACATGAAAGGAAACCACAGTGCAGTAGTTCTAAAACAGGACTTCTCTAATTCAAATGTATCTGATTCAGAAACAGATTCACTGAGACACTTCACTGTGCTGCTTTGGGGACTTTAAAGATATTTTAAAAAAAAGTTAAGACCTTGTCCTTCAAAGGCTTCAAACTTAGTAGGAGGTGCACACATAAATGGAAAAATCTTGCACAGATGATTGCCCTGCCCAAAGAAAGTCCAGGACCCTACCAGCAAGTTGACAAAGCACTTAACCCTGGCAGCAAGATTATCTCAATGATAACAAGTTCAGATCTGAGGCTGAATGTGTTTCTCGTTTTACATAATCCTCACAACAGTCCTCCCAGGCAGCTAGTCCTATTATTAACCTAATTTGTCAGTTAAAGAAACTTGCTCAGAGAGATTAAGTGATTTATTCTGTCTGACACGGGCAAGTGCCAGAGAGAAAATCCAAATGGCCCAGTCTAACCACAAAGACCCTGCCTTTGCTCATAATACTGGATTTCCACTCAACAACAACTTGCCAAGTTTAGTGTCTGTGCCACTGTATCACTCAAGACGTATTTGATAAATGCCTCCTGTGTTCACAAAGGGGCGTGCCCAGTGCTAGGGTTGGTGCAGCACTTTGGGCGCTTGGCCCTTGAAAGCTGGCTGAGGCAGAGTTTTAAAGATCAGTAAGTCGGGTTAAGAGGATTGGAAACATTTATAGACTACTGTTATATACCTGCCAGCATGTTTGGGTCTGAGAATACAGGGTGATCTAAAAGCATAAACAAATAAAATACCTTTGGTCCCCTTATAGAATTTACATAAAAATATGCACTTAAATTCACGCTGCACGTCACATTGAACATGGTACAGGCTATAAGGAGAGATAAAGCAAGGGGTTAGAAAGTAAGGATGAAGGGCGGAGGGTTGACTGGCATTTCACACTAGGGTTCAGTACGTGTTCCCATGGAATTCGAGGGGAGTGTCCCAATAAGGAAAAGAGTTATGGTATGACTGAGTGTGGAATGATTGAGTTATGGAATGACTAAGTTATGGAATGACTGAGGGGCGGTCATTCCATACATACAAACAAACATACAAAGAAACCAGCCAGTGAGATGATTCCAATGTAGGAACTCCTCTGGCGTGGACCAAGAATCTACATAGTCCAGATTACGGTTTGGAAGTATCAAGAGATGGAGGGACCATCAACCAGAAGCTCCCTGGAATCTCCCCAGCTTCATGGAAGGGTTACCACTCTCCCATCATGGCAAAAAGTGTTCCCCTAAAGGACTTTGAAGAGGGAGGGGGCACACTTGGATTTCCATTTTAACCATCCCCTCCCTGCCAGAGGGCTGACTATGTAGGCACACAAGGAGAAACTGGAAGACCAATTAGCAGACTATTAGAAAAGCCTGTGTTTGGCCTGATGGTGGGTTAAAGGAAAGGGAAAGACAGAGGTTGTCAGATTGGGGCTGATGGTGGGTTAAACGAAAGGGAAAAGACGGAGGTTGTCAGATTGGAGATATATTTTTTATCGTAGTGCTGACAGCCTAGATTAGATGTGGGCTGGGAGGAAGCGAGAGAGGAGCGAACGCTCTGAAATTCCTGGAACGGCTCCTAGGACAGAGCTCTTACTCTGAATGAGGAAGTTCCACCTCCATCTCTGAGAACTCCACAAAGTCTACTGGAGGGAAGTCACATATGGCCGTATGGGAATATCAACTGGGTCTGTAAGAACAGTCCAAGGTCTAGCCTAAGCTCCGACCCTGCCTTGAACCAGGAGATGATGTCCTGCTTTGGGCCTCAGACTGAACTAGGAAAGAGCCCTGTCTGCCTTCCAAACAAGGGGGAGCCTAACTTGAGCTGATTGCTAGATGTGAAGTAACTCTTACGGTGCTATCTATGGTAAAATCCAAGAGAAGGCTTCCACAGAACCACAGAGAGAGGGGGGAGGGAGAGGGAGAGAGACAGAGAGAGAGAGAGCATCTCTGTTCTATTCCTTCTCAGAATCTTTCTATGACTCTTTTCAGTGTGGATTTTTATATGTACATATATAATATCTGGTTAATATCTACCCCCCATATCTACCACCCTATCCTTTTGTTTTTGACTTAATGGCTAAAACAGAAAATATAGTAGATATTTAAGATATTTATCATAAAGAGGAAAGACAAACTTTAAGACATCTCATTCTTAAAGCGGAAACCAAATGATCTAAAGGAGGGGGAATTGAATGGCCTTTAAGAATCCATGGGTACTTAGCTCAATTTTTAAAATCCTGTTTAGAAGAAAGAGTTGCCCTGGTGGTAGGTAACTCACGGGATTTTCTTCAAGAACTGACAGGGAAAAATCACTTCTTAGGTGTCAACCAGGACTTTAGGCTATGTATGGCAAAGGTATATTTATCATGGTCAATTGTGTATTCATTCAGCACTAACCTGGCCTAGGATGTAGATGCCATCGGATTGGCCTCACCTAGATGACAGCAATGGTTTTCCCCTGTCCTCCCAGCTTCGCCTTGCCCTCCTATCCAAAGGATGGACTGCTTCACTTAGAACCGCCATTCCCCCACCGCACCTCTCCCCTTCCCATTCAGAATGCATGTCAACAGCATGTGCACTGCCTGCAGCACCTTCACCTGTTAGGAGTCTGAGAAGAAGGTAGATCCATCACCTAACTGAGAAAGGGAAGCACATGGCAGGTGTTTGGAATAATGTCCTATTCAGTCTGGCTTCGCCTCTGCTTTGCTCTTCGGTAGCAGTCACGCTCGCCTCCAAGATACAGCTGACACTAGTGTACTGTGAGGCTTTATTTAATGTATGCATCCACCCTGCCTCTGATCAGACTATGACTCCGAATACCCTCCTTTTTTCCCTCCCTCACTTACTTCAAGCTCAGAGTGTCACCTCCCAGGTGAGTCGACCTGAAAGCCTATTTAAAACCATAGCCTTCCTCTTCTATCTTGCCCTTTTCCTCCAATGCATCTTCCACACACTGTTATAGATCACACGCATCCCTGAACCCCTTGGTAAAATATAAGCTCCAAGAACTGATCTTGCCTTTGCAAGTTGATAGGTTCTTAGGGCCTAGAAATAGCACAGCACACAGAGAGACGCAATCACCTTAAATGCCATATTCAAACATTCTTGTGTTGAGTTTTGTTTACACCTAAAGGTAAATACATAATTTAAAGCTGGTTGGCTATTTTTTTCCTCACCCCATCCTTGAAAGATTGACTAAGTCAGATCAAATATCAAATGAATTTCTTTCTCTTCACAGGCCTTTTCACACAAAAATGGAGCAGAGTGGACAATCTTCCTTTCACATTTGATGGAATGGCTTCTGGAGATGCTAAGGGGCCACAGACTATGGCCCTTGCATCTAAACTGCCAAGCACAGATGTGCAGAAGATCTCACACACTGGTTATGCCCTTTGAAACCCCTAAATCTCCTCAGGAAGCAGGGCTACAAAACCACTACGGAGGAGGAATGTAAATGTTCTGATGAAGAAATAAAGTCCCATAATGCTGTACAATTGATATGTTGATGAGTTTGAAAAAAAAGAAAGAGAAGAAAAACCCACAGGTTTACAGACTTGACTGAGAGAAGTATGCAGCTCTCACACTGCAGACAAGAGACTAAGATTTGGGGATGCCCCATGGCTTGCTCACAGTCATCACACAAACAGTATCTCTCATGAAATGCGGAAACTTTGTGCCCAGATTCTTTCAATAATGTTGAAAAGGATGTGCAGAGCCTAAAACTCAAGCTATCACAGGCCTTTAAAATGATCCTGTTTGTGCTTGTACTTAAGGAGACTAGGTAGATGTGTAGTTAAAATAAAACGTGCTTTCCCATAAAGAATAGGATATCCGGATCCAGGAGATACCTTAGTCAATAAAGTGCTTGCTTTGCTGAGCTTGACCACTACAGCCCACGTTCTTTAAAAGCTAGGCTTGATAGCACGAGGTTGGCATCTCTGTGCTGGCCATGCAAAAATAGGACTTGTTGGTCTACCCACGTAGACTACTCTGTAAGTTCCTGGCTAGTAACAGTTCCTATCGGAATCAGGGGAGGCAGTGCCTGAGGGACAACTGAGGTTCTTGTCTGGTCTCCACCTGGAGATGCACAGGTATGTTCTCACACACTCCTATACATACATGCACATGGACCCATACACCTGCATGTGCGCGCGCACACACACACACACACACACACACACACACACACAAAGAAAGATGTGCTGCATCAGATGCAAACAATGATGAGTTCAATGGTTTCTTATTAGGACTAGAATCTGTTTTACAGATTTTTGAGTCTATCGGCTCTAGAGTGAAGAAAATGGCTTTCAGGTCTGGCTTCCCACGAAGACAAGCAAGGATGGAAGTAGCAATAATTCCATTTCCCCATCAGATCTACCCCACAAAGCAGGAATCAGCCCTTATGCAGATGTACAAGTCATAGGGTCCTTACAAGGAAGATATATATATCTATCTGACAGTGTCATCTGTACCCATAAAGCTTTGCCTGCAGAATTTTATGTGCATCACGGCGATGTGTTTAAGTGTCCCTTCATCCTCCACAAAGAAATTTCAGGTATGCCGTGTTTAAAAGCATACAATCAGCCTTCTTAAAATATTAATTTATTTACAAGTCAGAGGAAAAAAGCCTTTTTTGTTGGAGACAATATCATGATATTTCACTTTGAGGTCACTCAAGCCCACAAAGGAACCAACCACTTAAGGAACCATGGGCCTCATAACAGAAAGGAACTTCCTTTTAAAGTCTCCATTAAAGGGATATTTTTAAAGTAGGTTAGGCATATCCTTGAAACAAGAAAGCATCTTCAGATGTCTAGCTTTTGTAGCCTTCAGGCGACTGTGCCATTCGGCCTACTTTATCCGGTTCACAGGGGTCCTGGCTGCTGAGAGGTGACGTGGTTAGGTAAGGCCACCTCTGCGGGGGTTTGCCTCCATCCATTTCCACTTCAGGCAGTCCTTTTACAAGCTCCTTCCTTGGACAAAATCTACAGAATCAGACGAAAGCATACAAGGTACCTTAAAATGAGAAGTTTCCCTCTTCTTTCTCCTAATATCATAAACAGTAATTACATGTGTGTGCGGACATCAAGAACTCTGACAATGGCATGTCAGAGATAGACAATAAGGTCTTCTGCCCAGGTTGGACTTGAACTCTCTGTGTATCCAAGTATGACCATGAACTTTTTATCCTTCTGCCTCCATCTCCCAAGTATTATCATTACAGGTATAGACATTCACACCACTGTGTGAACTAAACAACCAGCCCACTTAGATACCTCTTGCTTCTTTTCTATTTCTAGATAGAGATTAATAGCCTTGCAAGACCCTTCCCTCATGATTGGCTTTTGACCTCATATCCCATTTTGGTGGTAATGTTAGGAGACAAAATATGACAACTGACTCTCCTTAGGCTTAAAATACCATAGGCAAAAATTCTTGGACTTTGTTGAGGTCCATTGAGGGAAAACTACAGCCTCCTGGTCAAAAGAATGTAAACCCTCAGCCCTTGAGTGGAGACCTGGTGTTCTGCTCTTCTCCAGAGCTTAGAACATTGCATCCTTAACCTCTAATTTGAGAGAGTTCTAATTCACACACACACACACACACACACACACACACACACACAATGGAACTGTGCCATCTACTTCATATATTCTCATTCCACACACTGACCCAAGCATGCTCTCCCAGCCTCCATCTGAGTTTCCCTTCCTCTTGCACTATGCAGCTGTTTCCATGTCTCCATTGCTATGGAGCATCCTAGCTTTTTTAGACCCTAACTCAAAAAGACAGGGCATTTTCTTCCTTTCTCCACCCACTCTGGTCCACAACTGTGGAGATTTCCAGCTTGCTTCCTCTGTTATTTTTCTTACGAGCTCTAACAAAATCATGTCCTAGCTTCCTCCTGTGTCATTTTCTTAAGTGTTTTGTATTAATGAGACTAGGAGTCCTAAATGGGACCCCAGTTTCCCCAGCAACCTAAGGAATATTGGATGATCAGCAGTACATGTCAAAACACTAATTGTATTTCATCACTCTACTCTTTCCCGGTGCTCAGTTTTGTCCCAGGAAAGGAACACGACAAGAACACGTTTTTACACATATTTAAGAGAGAAAGTTGTTAGTAACAACTTACTGGATGAACTCTGGGTAGTTATATTAGCTGCTCAGAGCCTCTTTAAGAAAATCCCGCATACTCTGTGATTTAAACAACAGAAACTTATTTTTCTCATAAGTCTAGAAGTTTGACTTTAAGTCCAAGACCAAAGTGCCAAGCCTGGTAGATCTTTTCTAAGGCCTCCATTATTGGTGTGTAGATAGGTGTCTCCATCTACCTATGATGCGACTTCAGCTGGCTCCTGCATACACATATATATCGCCAGTACATTCAATTTTTTTCCTCTGATGAAGACACCATTCAGATTAGATGCGAGTCCCACGGCCCCAATGGTTTCATTTTATTTTATGGTACCTCTTTAAATACTGTGCCTCCCATCTAAGGCCACATTTCCACAATGGGAGTTAGGGTTTCACCATATAAATTGAGATGGGATCTGGGAACCACAATTCAGCCCTCAGTACTAATATATGTGCTGCTAACACAGGGAACCTAAAGTAGATACTGAAGACGCTGCTTTGGAAAAGTCGCTACAGGGGTATAAAATACAGTCCTTTCTGTATGATCTAAAATAGGACTGATGGAATTCAATGAATGAAGCTGTAGTAGGGTAAACAATAACTCTTGGAAGAAAGGGTGGAGAAGAAATGGCACACATCTCTGCCCTAAATGGTATAATAACATTCAAGGACAATGGAATTTCAACTGTGGGTTGGTTTCCGCCTTGGCTATTTCCCACATAAAGATGGATTTACTAAGAAGAAAATGAAATTTAACTTCAGCATCTCTCAGGATCTTTCTGGGGCAGTTGCTCAGAGTTTATTTCCATAAGTTTGCCTACATTGTTCAGAAGGCTTTGAACCCCACAAAACCTAGGTCTACTTTTTTTTTCTTCTCCTCCTCCTTCTTCTTTGGTTTTTCAACACATGGTTTTTCTTGCTTGTTTGGTTTTTGTTTATTTGCATAGTCCTGGCTATCCTGGAACTCCCTCTGTAGACCAGGCTGGCCTTAAACTCAGAGATCCACCTGTCTCTGCCTCCTGAGTGCTGGGATTAAAGGCGTATGCCACCACTGCCCAGTCTGGATCTGTTTCTTGCTTAAAAATATTTTCAGAATGACAGTTTGAAATATTTCTTGAGCTGAATATTTAGAGTTGAATGTTAACTCATAAGATACCCAGCTGGTACATAATATCAGGTAAGATGCAGAAAGACAGCGAGGATCTCTACTTCAACCAACATTCTTGCCAATAGGCATGTGCGATGGACTTCCAAACCACAAGTGCTGTCTGATTTTCTCTATTTCTCTGTCTCTGCCACCATCCCCACCGCGCATACCCCAATCTCTCTCTCTCTCTCTCTCTCTCTCTCTCTCTCTCTCTCTCTCTCTCTCACACACACACACACACACACACACACACACACACACACACATTATTGATGCAACTCAATTTCATTTCAAAGTGACTTGTGTGCGCTCTGTATTTTTGCAGTTGGAAATACTGCTTCGAACGGACTCAGCTTCCTTTCCTGGGAACCATCACCTCTCACTCTTTCCACATAGTTAGCATAATCGCCCCACTGGAAACTCCCCAAGGGGACACATATTCAAGTGAAGTAGTGTGGTATTTCATTTTCTGGAACTGGTTAAAAAGCATTCTCTTTCTGTTTTTTTTTTTTTTTTTTTTTTTGGTGTGTGTGTGTGTGTGCTTAATGTTTTTGAAACAAACGTTTTAAATGATGCCAAACTATTGCTGTAAAGTGGTCCTCTCCAGGGATATTCCCAGGTAAGGATCCGTTTCATGCCTGTTCCCTTTAAGAGTTCCTGTGTTCTGTATCTGAGTTTTCCATGAAGCTCCCTTCAGAGAACACTCTCCCTAGGGCAGAAATTCTCCCAGTCAAAAAGCAATAGTAGGCTGTGAGGTGAGACTGGAGGCACAGGACAGTTCAATTCCCCCAACAAAGCAAAACACCCAAAGCATCTTACTCTTGAGCGCTGTAATCAGCCATGTTTCTTAAAATGCCTGGGTTATATCGAGCCGCACTCGCGATGGTAATTATCAGCTGCTAGCGCACAGACATGCCGCATTCCCTCAGACTTTTTTTTTTTTTTTTTCAGAATGTCAGCTTGTAATCTGAAGGAAAATTACAAACCCTTCTTTTTAAGGGCCGTTTAAAATAAACTCACAAAAGCACCGAGTCTGTTACAATTACCGTCCTGCTCTCGGGGAGCAAGACCCTAGCTGGTGTTTTGTCTCTGCACCCTGCTTTCTAAAGTTTAGCCACAGCGGAAGGAGCCATGGTCTCTTGGATAATGGCAGGCCAGGGCAGGCTTGCTGAAGGTACTGTGTTTTCTTTGCGAAGCTTTCCGATTTTATGCCATATAAACATAAACTATCCTAAACACAATCACCGTGGGTGCTGCTGGAATAAAATGTCACCGCTTCAGCCGTCCAGCATGGGTCATGATTTGTGTGATATCGATAATAGTGTAGAGGCTTACTCCTCCTTTTTTAGTAGGTACATAAAGCCGGCATGGCGTGGACTGTTTTATGTTAATGACATTTCTAATTAGATTGACAACATAGATCATTCTGACATGTCGTCATTCTTTAACAACTGCTTTTACACCACGTGCCATCGAGCTGTGTCTTTCGGCTTATAAAAGGAAAACGAAATATCAGTCAAAGACATAAGGGGAAGACGTCTGCGAGAGAATGTGCTAGTATAACAGAGGCCTCGGGAGTAAGAGGCACCCAAGGTTTACGAGAAGATTCTGCCAAGGATGCTATAAAGCTTTTTAAATGATACAATTGAATCAAGGAGGTCCCCAGATTTCCAGGTCCATACATTTTTGTTTATTTCTTTATTTGGGGGTTTTGTTGTTTTTGTTGTTTTTGTTGTTGTTTGTTTTTAGAGACAGGGTTTCTCTGTAGTTTTGGAACCTGTCCTAAAACTAGCTCTTGTAGACCAGGTTGGTCTCGAACTCACAAAGATCTGCCTGCCTCTGCCTCCCAGTGCTGGGAATAAAGGCGTGCACCACCACCGCCTGGCCAGGTCTGTACATTTTAAGGTACACAATAGTATGAGAGTGAGGATTTGACACCTAACAAGCTGTTGTAAGTATGAGCAGCAAGGTTGATTGGGATCAGACCTCAAGCATCAGTTTCTAGACAGGAAGTTCCCAAGCATCCCCTCTAACCTCAGCTTTCTACAAGTTCCAGAAAACGTGAAGGAAAACGAGGTTAGTTCATGAATTCATTGAAATTTTGCTGGAGTTTCTGGAAGAGCTTTATATCATCCTCATTAAAACATAACCCCAGTCAGTGTTCTGTTTACACATCTAAAAGAAGAGCGTATAAGCAAGGCAGAGCTGGATTTGAACACTGTCCGTGCGTCCTCAGTGACTGTGTGACCTTGGGCAATGTAGTTCATGTCTAAAACCCCACTACTCCTTTAGGAAAGCCAGACCTAAAGCCTCTATTTTATAAGGCTAAGATGAGGATATTGATAATATTTCTAATCCGTATTTTGCAATGCCTGAAACCTATTAAGTTCTCAATAATTGTGTTTATTAGGTGTGTGTATCCATACACATGCACGGACACACACACATGAACAGGAGTGTATATAAACTTCCATCTTTCACCCATAAACATATTCTTCTGATGTTGGAAAATATGGCTTCCAGTTCTAAGGGAAATCGTGAACTCTTTTTTTAAGAAACCTATACTCATGTCCTCAAATGTTCCTTATTCTTTTCCTGAGTGTTGCGAACTGTGGACCCCCAGACCCTGAATTTCCTATAAACAACTTGACTTCTTGTAGCTACTCTGAGCAAAACAACTTATTTTCCTGTGCTTGCAGCTGCTCTGAGCATGAGACAGAAGAGTGGTTTCTGGTGGGCTTGCAGCTGAAAAACGCTGAGAGTTAGGGAGTGGCCATTTAGTCAAGGAGAGCCTCTATAAGCTGCCCTGGAACACAATAAAGTGGACATTCTTGGTTGAAGTTGGCACTCTTGGTGATCTTGTTTCAAGGATGACCCATGTCTCTCTCCGCCCCACCTCTCTCTCTCTCTCTCTCTCTCTCTCTCTCTCTCTCTCGTGTGTGTGTGTGTGTGTGTGTGTGTGTGTGTGTGTGTGTGTGTGTGT